>NC_050520.1:1412240-1435053 GCF_002922805.2 Oryzias melastigma
CACCCTACCCTGCCCCGACACCATAACAGAGTTTTCTTCACGCGTAGAAAATAGAGCTGCCACGATTAGTCAACTAATCAACTATTAAAATAGTCGACGACTAATTTAATACTCGATTAGTCGTTACTTTATATTGTATGGAGTCGGAGTGTAGTAAAGTTGAACGCTATTATGGCATTATTATAGCTTTTTGGACTATTTTGGCATTTATTAATGTTTTTTTAGGCTAATTTTCAGCTACATGCTAGTTGTTTTGGCTAACTTAGCCTTTTTCTTAGGCTAATTTGGCATTGAACTAATTTTTACCTGGCTATTAGCTTCAGCAATTTCTGCTATCAACTTCAGCATTTTTAGATATCAATTTCAGCATCTTCAGCTATCAGCACAAGTATCTTCAGCGGCCAAATTTAGATTACAGCATTCACAATAGCATTATTGCAGGTAATGCTATACATCTAGTTTTCATTTAGTTTAAAGTCAATGATGATTAAGATGTGCGTTTTACATCCACTTTAAGCATGACTGTATGAATGAAAAAAAAAACAGCATGGATTGTTGCATTTACAGCCAACTGGGAATCTTTGACATATCAATACATGACGGCAGTGAAAGACTTCCTCAACCAAAGATTCGCTGCACTTAAACCTTGATCCAGTCTGCTTTTGTCGTCTGAAGTCAAAGATTTTTACAAGAAGCTCTTTGTCAAAGCGGATAAATGATTAACCGCTCAGATTTTTTTTTCTTTCATGCGTCTTTACAAGAGCTCCCTGCACCTTTCACAGGCACGTAAATCTAGAAGAAGAAAGTGTGTTTACATCGGCCTGGTGGGGCCGGAGTAACCCGGTGGCGTCGCTCTCAAAGACCTTATCTCGCCTTGAACTCGTTCACCTCGGCCAAGATGAATCCCGCCCACCTCCACGGGGGTTTAATTCAACCGACCCCTTCTGACCTCCTGCGATGCCCCTCACCACCAATACTTCCCCCTTCCCAGCTTTGTACCTCCGGCTGTGGGAGGAGTTATGTCAGCTTCCTTAGATCTGACCAATGATGGCGTGAGAGCAGGTCGGAGGGAACTTTATCTCCACCAGGACCCATTCCAGCTGTTGGAGCCACATCCAGGCATCACATTAAGAGGATGATGTTTTAATCATATCCTTCAAAATAACATGTCTGAAGCGAAATATTAAATTCAGTTTATTTATTTATTTTTCGATTACTCCAATAGAATCATTTGAAAGATCAAGTGTGTGAAAATGTCCAAATTACAGATACTGAAAGATGTTTATCTCTTTGATACTGGAGCTTAAGCTACAGTGACTTGCTCTAACTTTTGAACCATTTACACGATCAACGTAATTCCAGTAGATTCCAGCAGAGAGTTGGAATCTACTGGAATTACGTTGATCGTGTAAATGGTTCAAAAGTTACGGTATGTTAAAGAGCATTTGCGTTATTTAAAGCGATTTTAAAGGAAACATTGTTAGCTGCTTCCAGATGTCCATTTACTTCTTTTTAGGTTTTAAAACGTATCACAAGTGTGATTTTGATTCTTTCATGCACACAGAAGACGGAGCGTTCTCCCATCACAGAAACACAAATCTGTGCAAACAGAAGGAACCATGAGTCACTCCTGAGCCATTTCAGCAAAACAAAGCCCAACAACAACAGGTCAAAACTCAGATCAACTCCTCAACGGAGGCTCAGATAACAAATGATAAAAAAGGACAAAAGTTTAGAAACTTTATGCATGGAAAACCCTTTCATATGTCTGGAAGTGTGCGCGCTCCCCGGTCTAACTTCATTGCTCGGTGGCCTTTTTTTTTTTTTTTTTTTTTCCCCAGCACTAGAAATAACTTCAAAGAGGCCTGGTAGCCTTGAGGAGAGAGGCAATGGGATCCAGTTACAGCGGAGCAGCTGGGAGGGCCCTACAGGTGGGGCTGAGACTCCTCCTGTAACCCTATCAGGGATCCCTCTGCCTCTCCTCTCAAAGAAGCAAGACTTCCTCCCTTTTGTTCGCCTCCACCGGGACCAAGGAAACAATCGCCAAAGGTATTTTGGTGGAACAGACCAACGACAAGTGAGAGAAACTTCCCCTTTAAGCCCCTTAATGGCTGTCCTCTCCTTCACCTTCCCCTGAAAATCACCTCCATCTTCATGGCAACGATCAAAGCAAACAAGTGTTGGGGGGTGGTGGCATAGACGGACGACACTTAATATCATGTAAACGTCCTGATATGCTGCACGAGTCCCGGCGGTTGACAGCTTTAACGCCGACGCCAAACTAGTGACTCTATTAAGTGTCTGCGCGCAGAAACCGTCAAAGGCGTGAGTGAGGGCCGGCTCTTCAGTCTTTAAAAACACAAACAAAGAGTGGGCCCGGAGAGGTCAGGGGTCAACGCTGGGCTGCCGTCTGCACCCACCAGCCAAAGAGAAGAACGACAGAAGGAGGTTTTAAAAAATTATAATCTTTTTGACCAAAACTGCTCGGTTATTAACCCACGACTTAACAAGTGATGATTAATGTTCCTCCAAGGAGGCGGGGCCAAAGGGCGCACATACCTGCCAGGCTCCACCCCGCTCTGCATGTGTGTCAGAGGGCTGAGGTTGCTAAAAGTGGTCTGAGGAGGAGGAGGGGGGGGGTTGGAGTCATCAACACCTCGGCTCTGAGCGGCCTTTGATGTCAGGCGGCGTCTTTGATGGCCGAGGAGGAATGCTGCCGTCCCTCCCTCCCCGCCCCCAAAGCCCCCAAAGCCGTGGAATGCGGAGCTGCTGTTGCTCGGCCTGCTGGAATGGGATTAGACCCATACTGCCCCTTCCTCTCCTCCAACCCCTCCTCCCGTATGTCTCCGTGACCCCTACCTCTGGAAATTACATTACGGCAATAAAAAAAGTCCAGAAAAGTTCGAGGAAAGGTTTGTCTGACCTGACAGGTATCTGATGGCGGCGGACGCAGTCATCCCTACTAACGGCCATTGCTGCTAAAACGTTTTTCATAAAAACATTCATCAAATGTTTCTATGCTGGAGGATTTTCTTAAAGCATCCAGCATGACCAAACATGGTTTTGAAACAGGAACTTTCTAGTATGAAGTCCAGTTCAGAGGCCACTGCATCACAGCAAAAGCAGGCCTGTGTCCAAACTATTCTCCAATTTTTGAGAGTATATCAGATCGGTTCGCCATACAGTAAAAGGCTGAGTTCACAACTCTTCTTTTAATAATTGCTTCTTTTGATGAAAATAATATACCAAAGTTTGTACCAGTTATTGTCCAATGTGGGTTTAAAAATATTAACCTTTTAATATCGAATCTGTCGCCAGTGACACGAAATAAAGCTCTTCAAGGTACCAAAACGTTTGAATTATTTATGTAAAATATCTATGTCTGGTTTACATTAAGCACATCCATGCTAGCGTTGGTAGCACCAGGCCGAGCCCGGGGTTGTAGTTGAAGTCCCATGAGAATAAAATTATTTTGGGATGTAACGGATCACAAAACTCTCAGTTCAGATTGTGTCACGGTTTTAGGGTCACGGTTCGGATCATTTTTCGGATCTGTAAAAAGTACCAAAGAACAACAAAATCTTTTTTATAAAGTTACATTTTAAATATTAAAAGGTTTTAAAAATGTAGTTTTTTGTGTGTTCTATAAATGTTTATCCTGTTCTGCTGGTGACGTATTGCATGTTTTGGATTTAGGCCCCCTGTGTGATTGAGTTTGACACCCCTGTATTAGACGAAAGTATAAAATGAAAAATAAATTAAAAAAAAAAATCAAATTATGGCAATGTAACACAATCAACATGGAGAACCACTGCCAACAATAAGAATTGACATCAGTTCATTTAACAGGATTTTTGGTTATTTTTTGGCAAACGGAGTTTGTTTTGTGAAGTCTATTCTTTCCTACTTTCGGTTTGCTGCATTTGTTTTCAGAGGCTCCGCCCATCCGGCCATGAGTGATACCTCTTAATGGTTTTTTTTATCCAACTATGTTCAGTTTAAGCTCCAGGGTGCCAACATGTATGAACTCAGTAATCCATAAAAGTTAGTATTTATTGGTAAAACAGAGTGTCTACTAGATCTTAACAAAGCCAGTTAATTAAAACGTAAGACAGAATCTTATAATTTTCCCAATTTTTCATCTTGAAATCACTTTAGGCCCTTTTTATGCAAAGAATCAGTTTTTTGATTGTTCACCCAACATCTGATCAACGTCAGAGTGAATGGTGGAACTGCTGTCTACAGGTGTACCAGTAAAGTTGCCGTGGCGGCGGCGCGTGTTTACAGTGAGTCCTGCGGCGAAGGCTGCAAAAGCCGTTCGGCGTGTTATTAAAAGAGATGGAAACTCTTCAGATGACCGCTTGCCAAGCATGGACAGCAGCCGAGGCGTATCAAAGAGAAGAGCCGAACATGAAATCGGAGCGCGTGGACTCTCACGCGGTGTGTGTGTCACATCGTCGGATGAGTGTTGTAATCCAGGCGCTCTCAAAGGAGAGATAGGCATGGCTTTCTGCAAAGGTCAGGTTCATTTTGTCTGCGCACACACACACGAGCACACAGTTCATGTCATGAACGACCTTCCTCACGACAACTGCACAAACAAGCTGTTTGGGCGCTGCATGCCGTTGTCTGTCAGGAGAAGCCGACCTGAGCTCTGGCTTACGGCCGCCTTGCAGCTTCCTGCCGGTGAGAGCTGCGAGGAATGCGCGCTGGACTTCCAGGACATGAATGCGAGCTAAAGCTTTCCAGCAGCAGAAGCAAGCCCCCCCCTCCGCTTTTATGGGGGGAGGCGGTGTCGGTTTCACATGTCAGCTGCTTCTCGCTTGTTTTCTTTAGGAAGCACTTCCAGGGGATCCAGCTACAGCAGAGGAAGCGCTCACCTGCATCACTTCCGGGTTGAGATGGTCGAGGTCAACCCCGAGGAAGGAGATGAAAAGACGGCGGGGGTCGCTCTAAGACGTTTCAGTTTACCTCAAGGTAAGGATTAAAAAAAACTACGGTGGTATTCTCAGAAAAAATGAAGATATTTGCTAATTCCATAGTTATTTATATTCCTAAGAAGGAAATTCCCAAAAAAAGAATGCTGTTTGAGATGTGTTTAAGTTTTTAAAAGAAATGCTAACTTATCATCCTCACTCATTTTGTAAATTTTGATCTATTTTTAAAGTGTTCCTAGGGGTCTTTTAATTATGATTATGCTGTTTTTAGCCAAAATATTTAAAAAGTGTAGTTTTCTAAGACATAGTTTCTGCAGAGCACCAGGAGTTCAATAGAAATTAACCTCAGAATTGTGGGCGGGACCTTTCCCCGCATTGCTGAGAGCTCTCTGTTTACAGCCCCAAGATAACATTAGCTGTGCAACAAAAATGGTGAGAAATATTAGAGCTTTCCAGTCGTTCAGTTTTGATCCAGATTCCAGTTCGTACAAAAAAAAAAAATGTTCATGGATCTATTTGCAGGGAGTGTATTTGTGTATTTTCTACAACACAAATAAGATCTTTCAAACTTGCAAATGAAAATATTTAATATGTTTACTGCAAAAAGTTTATTTTTCTGCTTTAAAAATATATTATTGCATTTTCAAACGTTTTTTTCGGCTTTCAAAAATATTTTTGTGCTTGCAAACTTTTTTTTGCTTTCAAAAAATAATAGGAGATCAAGCACAACTTATCTAGAATCCTTTGTGCTGCAAACGTAAGAATATTTTTAAAAGGCAAAAATATGATTTTTGAAAGCAAATATTTCATATTTTCATTTAGAAATTATTAAGTTTTATTCCTAACATTTTACATTTTGGTTGCAATTTAGAAAATGTTGATCTCAAAACTGTGATTTTGCTTGCAATATGGCGGCACAAAGATCACTCCATACAAAGGTAGAGCGCTCAACCTCTGATCGAAGGATTGCAGGTTCGGTTCCTGCGATGCCCACCCATGAGTTGAAGTGTCTTTGGGCAAGACACCCAACCCCAAATTGCTCCTGGTTGTTATAAGTTAGTGCCAGCGTGTGCATGTGAATTGGACTGTGACTGTAAGCCACTTTGGGCCTTCGAGGAAGGTAGAAAACTGCTAACCGTAAACGCAGTTTTACCCTTTCTTTTCCATAAACTGACGTTTTTATTATTTTGCTGCTTTCAAGACTTGAGATGGTCTTAACAGCCACATGGAGATCATCTTTTGATCTACTGTAAAAGTGTTTCCAGTGGTCATTTAATGATGATTATGCAAAACTTAGGCACATTTCAAAAAATCCATGTCATTTTCTTGGACAAACCTCTGAGTGGAAGTAAGTCTCTACTGATATCCAATCATCCCTTTGTTCATACTCTTCCCCGTGGGCTTCCAGCCCCTCACAACACCAAACGAACATTAGTGGTGCAACAAAAATGACGAGCAATGTTGGAGGTATCCAGCCGTACAGTTCAGAGCCAGATGGGAGCTCAGACGAAGTAAATGAAGACGTTCATGGATCTATTTGTCAAAAAGTGGATGCATGAGACTGGAATAGAGCAGGGAGACTTTGACATCTGCTCCCGATTCACCAAAATTTGAATAAAGAAACACTTAGAAATGCAGTTTTCCTCCATCATGCTACAAAAATGCTACAAAAAACAAGTAAAAACACAATTTTTATTGGAGTGGGTCTTTAAATCTAAGGACGATTTATTTTTGTATGGGACGAGTCATTCCTCTCCAATGTCACTTAGCGCTTTCTAGGTCAGAAAAATGTAACTTTGTATGTATTTTAGCCGAAACGGCTCTTAGGAGCTCAGCTATATCCTATATTCTCGTCAACCTTACATATAATCTTTTGTTTTTTCAGATATTAAATCAAACAAGGGATTTTTGGAGGATTTAGCTGCTTTAATTAACTGTTTCTTCCCTCTAACTACCATTTAATTGCAGTGTAAACAGTTTATAGGTTTCCTAACTGAGCTCGAACAAACAGAAGTCTGATATTTCCACCTGAGATCTCCGTTCTCCAGACTGAGGTGGATTTTTGAAGATGAAAGCGCCCGTCTTCTTCGCTGCGTGTGTTTGGGCCTCTCCCTGAGCTCATTCTGACCCGTGACCAGGTTAGACAACCCCCCCAACTCCATTTAGAGCTGCAGAGCAATACTGATATCCCCAAAGAGAGGGAGGAGAAAAAAAAATCCTATCTGAGAGATTAGCTGGCAGCACCCATCTGAGCCGGTGGTGCGTTCACTGCCGCTGCGATCTTACCTCCAGTCTCTTATTCTAAAGCAAAGCATGTCTTTGATACTCAACCAGAAGGAATCTGGAGGCGTAACAGGTTTCTTTTGTGCATTGCACCATGCACGCCAAGGCTGGGATTTCTTTTCTTTACCAGCCCCCCCGTGCCTTCATCTTCTACTTCCCTTCCCCCACCCCCCAAAACAAGACGATCATAAACAATCCTTGTTTTTTCTAGTTATCTCGTAAACTTTTTCTTGTCATTTTTTTTTTTTTGTGCTAATTTTGCAACCGATCCAGGGAGGGGTCCGAGGGGGCAAGATCTCGGGTGAGGGTTCGACTCCCCTCGGAGATTTTCTTAAACCCATTACTTCAGCTTTTTTCTGCTTCATGGGCTCCAAGTCTGAGGCTATTGTGTGGGCAGAAAATGACCTAAATTGACATTCAGAATGGTTGTGGTTGGTTAATTGTGGCCGAGCATTTCTGGCATAAATAAAACAACCCCCCCACCCACCCAACCACCTCCTCCTACTTTAAGCCTTCTGGGGATCCTGCTCTTTTGTAGGCTTCCAATAAATGTAAAGTGGTCATGCCTGAACTCACATGAGCTTTCTTCAAAAAACGCTTAAAGCTCGCAGATCCGAAAGAGAATCAGAAGGAAAGTGTGAAATGAGAAATGAAGCAGCAGTGCTGCTAAGCTCTACCCACACACACCAATCAAAAGGCTTCACAACGGCCGGCTAAAGAAAGGAGGAGAAAAAAAAAAAAATCAAAAAGAGGCCGCTCGCTGGTGATCAGCTGCACATTAACTGTCAGAAGGGAACGTCAAAAGCGCCCCTGGTTTCCCTTTTCCTCCCCGATGTGATCAAAAGGTGCTTACTTCCCTAGAGGAGGCCGGAGAACGTCGGGAAGCAGAGTTCGGCGCGCTGCAGGAAGCCGGCCACCGGCGGCACAGCGCATGAAACGCCACGCTGCCTCTCAAGTGTCTTTCAGGGAAAAAGAAGGAGGCCGAGGAGGAAGGAGAGGCTGGGCAAACAGTGAGGGGTAAGGCCTCAAAGGAGCCCGGTTGCCCGGGAGAAGGGGAGCTCGCGCTCCAACAATGTCAACGTTAACCGGTGCAGTTTTAATGAAGGAGCTTCAAATGCTTCAAGGTTCTCAGCAGAGATGGAAGCTGTTAAAGCTTTAGTCACAACTGCCCTTACAGGTGGAAACGGGCCGACTGCAGGCCATAAATGGGCACTCTTGTAGGTGCCGTCCATTCATCTTCATCCGGGACCAGGTCGCGGGGGCAGCAGTCTAAGCAAAGATGCCCTCTCCCCAGCCACTTTTTTCCAGCTTCTTTGGGGGGACCCCAAGGCATTCCCTGGCCAACCGAGAGACATAGTCTCACCAGCGTGTCCTGGGTCTTCACCGGGGCCTCACCCAGTGGGACATGCCCAGAACACCTCTCCAGGGAGGCGTCCGGGAGGCATCTGGACCAGATGCCCGAGCCACCTCAACTGGGTGCTTTTAATGTGGAGGAGAAGCAGCTCTACTCCAAGCTCTCTCTGGGTGACCGAGCTTCTCCCCCCATCTCTAAGGGAGCGCCCGGCCACCCTCCGGAGGAAACTCATTTCAGCTCCTATAGTCGGGATCCTGTCCTTTCGGTCGTGACCCAGAACTCATGACCATAGATGAGTACTGGAACGAAGATGGACCGGTATATTGAGAGCTTTGCTTTCTGACTCAGCTCCCTCTTCACCATAATGGACCAGTGTAGTGACTGCATAACCGCAGACGCCGCTCCAATCCACCTGTCAATCCCACGCTCCGATCTTCCCTCACTCGTGGACAAAACCCCAACATATTACACACTTGCAGGTGACCTGCACAAAATATCAAGGTCGTAGACCACTCGGTGAGCCCGTAGAGCAAAAATTAGCATTTTTTTCATGCGGAAGGTGATAGGTTCTAAAACAGGTTGTAAGGGTAAGAAAGGGTAGAAGGTGAGACATAGGCGTGTGGTACAGATTTGTCATTTTTTTTCAAACCCCAAGAGGACCTGACTGCAGATATCCACGGCCAGAGCAAGAAATCCTCGACTGGAACCGAAAGTTTCCAGATATCGCTAAAAAAAAATATTGTATCTGGTGACTCCAACAGTTACAGGTTTTCCTGTTTTAAACTTTTATAGAAGTTTTTTTTTTTTTAAATAACACTTTTGGGTTAGGGTAAGTTGTATAATTTCTGCTTCCAAACAATTGTAAGGTGTGATCTTGTCTGCAGCAAGTTCCTTCTCCCAAACCCTGGAACACCTTAGTACGGTATACACGTGGGATCAGTAAGGGTCCAGTGCTCGTACCTTACTCAGGATTTGAGTGTGGTGTTAAGGCAATGTACGACAGCATCTCCTATACATCACAAGTTGTTCAACCTCCATTAGTCTTACAAATACTTCACGATACATTTACCACATGCACAACAAACGTACGTTCTATTTTGATGTCGTCCCCTGAGATTGCCAAACAAGGGCTTTAAGGGAACCCCAAGACACACTTGCACTCCACTTAAGATCCTTCAACGGGCCCGGACGACACAAAAACCAGCAGGACGTGGCTGAGGCCTAAAGACCAGAGGAGATTTAAACATGCAACCGTGTTAAGAGAAAATATCACAACGATGCTAGAACTACGCATTCCATGTTTTGTGATCCATAGTTGAACTTGTTGGAAAGTCTGAATCTGTATTTTGCTGCAGAACCAAAATAATTCTTGCGCCTGAGTCCATGAACTGATGGAGAACTTTCTCCTTCTTGGTGAAGAGGAGAAATCATGGCTCCATCAATGATATCAATGCATCCAGGTTCTGAAAGTGTCAAAAAGCCCCAAACCATCAAGCTACCACCTTCGTGTTGTATCAATTTGAGTACAGATGTTTGTGGATGTACCCCTTCTAGAAAGACAGTTCTTCTGCTGTCTCAAAGGAATATAAGTCCAAACATTTTGTGGATGATCCAGTTGATTGTCTGTGTTCTTGTGGAGAGACTTTCTCCTTGAACTCTCCGATATATTCATCTTCGCCAAAAAGTCTCATATTGACAGTTGAATCATTTTAGGCCAAGGGTGTCCAAATCAGGGCCTTGAGGACCGGCCTCTGGCTGCTTTTGCCAGAAACTCTGGCTCATCTGCTGCCGATTACCTGAATCAGGTGTGTTTAGCAAATAGAGAGCTTCAATGGAAGGTTGTATGGAAAACAACTACCGAACCTCGAGGCCTGGATTGGGATCCCGCTGTTTTAGACTCGTCTTGGCTGCTTCTAGAAGGTTCTTCACTGTTTCAAGGTTGCTCCTTATGTGGATGAAGGTTCTCATTGTGGTTTTTCAGGAGTACAGAGTCACAGAAGAGCATTTGTTGTGGAATCACCATTGAATACTCAAATTAATATTTGTTCTATCCAGAATGTTAGTATCTCGATTGATGCTATAATAGAAACAAAACTCCTATTTGGAAACTCAATTCCAATACCAAAAATTATCCGCCCCAAATGTAAGTTACAGTAACCAGCCCCCCCACCCTAACACGCCTCCTCCTGAGTGCAAGAACTACGGTGAGTGTATTCCTGCACCTACAACCATAAAGGGGGGGTGGGGCTGCAGCGGCCATCGGACAAACAGTGTCCTTGGACCTCTGCCGAGCGAGCGGGGCTATTGTGCAAACGTGCGGCAAAGAGTCGGAGAGACAGAGTGGGGAGGGGCAGCAGCGGCGACGGTGAGGTGGCCTCAATGTGAGCTTCATGAGCGGACGGAAGGAAGAACGAAAGGTGTCGGCAGGTGAGATGGAATCAGGGAAAAAAAGTTCTGGTTTCAAAGCAGCTGATGCTCACAAACACTAAAAACGAGTTTTCCACAGAAACTGAAAAAATACGCAAGTTTTCTTGTTATTTTTTTTAGCTTTGAGGACTTAAATCAATTTACTTTTAACATGTACACAGTGTTAAAGAAATGTCTAACAGTACTTGATCAAATACTACGAGATCAGACGGCAGATCAACCAGGTTAATAGAATCTAAATGAATCTAAATATCTATTGAAAAAAAACAATTCTCACAGATTTTGAAAAAATGTACATAATATTATGCATATTAATAAAATCTATAATATACAGTATGTTATATATCAGAATGATGAAGCCACTTGGACGTCACCATGTCACCTGTATATAACATACACATTTTATTATTTGTGAAATGGTAAATTTGCGAAATTTTGAACAAAATATAAAATATTTTCTAATACAAATAGTTAAAATCCTGTAAAGTTTTTGTAAAGTTGGCATTGTTCAAATGCAAATCCTACCGTGATGCAAAAATAAAACCATGAAAAAAATTAAAGCTCATAAATGAAAGTTGAAATTAAAATGAAAAATATAAATCGCATTGAATCTCACTTTATAAAGCTCTGTTGATGTGGGTCTGTGAATTCACAGTTGCATGTATATGGAAACAATTCATAAACTTATATTTTTTAATCATAAAAAAGATTTTTTTTTCTATTTTTCTTTTTAAAATATAAATAAATAAATGTGGAAAAAATTGACTAATCTACTGGAAAAGATGTTTTTGTGTGATATTTGCTCCAAACATCTGCAGTTACATCCCAAAAAGCTGCTCCATTTTTCCTTTAATAACCCTCTTAACTAGGTCACTACACTCTTGACTCTCCCACTAGAAAAAATATCTTTGTGCTGTGAATGTCTGCATATTTCTTCTTTTGTATCAAAAGAAAGAAAAAAGTACATTTTAATTGGTGTGGAAATAACACTATTAGCATATAGCTACAACATGAAGGCGAATTTGTTCTTTTGATCTCTCCGGAGAGTCTTTATGAAGTCACTGTGCGATCGGCCTGGGCCCAGGGGCAAGGCCAGCCACTAGAATTCCTCCGAACATTTGTTTAGCAGGCCAAGTGCAGAACGGTGCACAAACAGAGTATTGTTCCTCCGCTTCTCACTTGTTGAGCTGCCAGAGGTACAAGCTGATGGAGGCCGAATGAGAGGAACGGGGAAAGGGCAGCGGGTTGGGAACAAGCAGACCCCGGGGATGACTGCTGCGGAAGAGTTAAACATCAATAGCGGGGGCTTTGAAAAAGCCACGGCCAACATCTGAAGATCGGGTCATTTCACAGTCCAGAGGACTGCTCCATCACTGAGCAGTCAGAAACACTAAACTCTCTATGACACGTTACAAATTACAAGCCAGGCCGGCGTGTTCCTCACACATCGGAACATTTTGGAAATATGTGCAATCCACAACAAAATTCTGGGGGGGACAGAGTTATTTGATTTATTTTTTATTGGAACCACTTAGCCAGCTGTGACCTCTGGGGCATCTGGCTCCTCTTCTGAGAGGATTTGAAGCCGCTGGTCCCTTTCTGGAGGAGTAACTGCAAACACAGACTCTCAAGCCAAGAACAAAGCTGAACAAAACTATGCAAAGCGAGAATATTTCAGGAAGCATGAAAGATTTCACAAGAGGCTGAGCATCAAACACAACCATTTGGCAATGCTTGCGACAAGTGTGATTAATGGTCTGTAGCATTCACAATATTTTCAAAACCGATATCAAATTCATCCAAGAATAATTCATGTGACAACAGTTTGAGTGAGTTTTTACAGACCCGGAAAAGTTGGGCCTATTTTTGCGTCTCATCTACGGGTCAGGACCTCTGGTCCTTAGGAAAGAATGCGAGACTTGAAACGAGAGACCAAAAGGGCTGCCCGCATCCCCATGGCCTCCCAGCTGGGACGGCGGCTTCTGGATCAAAGAGGCTCTGCGGATCTTTAAGACGGGCACTCGGGATGGGACGAGAGGCCATGGGACGGGTCTCTGACCCGCTCACTCTTCATGTATCAAACATACAGGCCTCATTTTCACATTATTGTTAATAATTTGAGAAACTCCATATACAGTGTGTGCTGTAGTTACTATGTTCCAGAATTCATCTCAGCCACTCAGTGATGCTCTATTGTATGTAAAGCAGAAGGAAAAACAGTGAGACTAATGCAGTGGACATGCTAGCTCATTCTAGTTCAAAACAATCTTTTTATGGAGACTTGTGACTCGTGTTTAGTGACTTAATGCTGTGTTATTGATTATCAGAACACTAGAGAAGCAGAACCTTTCTTCTTGTCTTTTCAGCTCAAAGATTCTCAGTTTAGCCGTCCAAATAAATAAACACAATTTCTATGATTCCCTTCTACGTGGTGATACGCAGCCCTCCATGTTTACTTATATTGAAGTTAGTTAAACCTCATTGCAACATGAAAGCATTGACTGTATATCTCCTATACAGACACAGATGATGTTTAAAGATCAGGTTGACAAATTTTGAAGAGCTCTACAAAATCACGTCTCCATGTCTGGGTTCATGAGATCATTCAGAGACTCTCCCCGTACGGTGAGATCTACTGTAGGAGCTGCGTCTGAATGACGGACGCTTTCAGCGGTACTTCTGTCTCTCTATGACGCAGTTTGACAACTTTCTGTCCCGCATTAATCCAAGGAGTGAAGAAATGAGAATAAGAAAAAACATTAATATTTTCTAGATATAAATAAGAAAAAATATTTCTTGTGTGCAATTAATTAATCGTGACCTGTAATTTAGTAATCTATTTTTAATCATGTTTATTTTTATTGCTGTAAAAAGCCTCATATTCAGATATTCTTATTTAAAGTTGTGACATTTTGGCGCTGTAAAACATCAAATTACAACCAAAAAAATTGCTTTATGAACTTTTCCTATTATAACAGACTTTACCTTTACTTTTTACACCAACAAAGGGTATTTTTTTAACTTCGAACAATTAAGAAAAAACAAAACAAAAACACAATGACAAAACATCCGGTCCATGTTTCTCTAATTTAACACATGTAAACAATACTTTTCTGAGCAATCCAAAAAATATTGACCACAAACTTCTAATACCATAGTAAATGTTGATATATTCTATTCCCCAGTTTACCATCCAAAGTGATCAGTCCTCCATGTGCCCCATAATTTAAAATAATAAACGCCTCGTTACAGAATAGAAATGGCGTGGTGTTGTGGCTTGTTTGGGTTATTTCTGTGAAGAACTATGAAGTTGTATATTGAAAACATCAATGTAACAGGTGTTTTCAGTTTCATTCAAATGAAAAATGTATCCAAGTAAACTGATGTTTTTTATGTTTTAGAATATGTAAACAGATATAGGTTACAAATGAGATTCACTTGATAAAATAAAAAATAAGAATAAAAAAACAAAGTGCTAATCTGTCTCTAATTGATTAATCGCAATCAACGAGATCATTCGACACCCCTGAGAAACATATCACATCATATCTGTAAAATAGAACATTTCCATTTTATATATAAATATACAGTTAGGCCCCTTAAAGTCCCAAAGCAACTATATTTTTATATATTGTAAAAGAGGTCTTTTAAATAATTATTTTGAAGTTTTTAGCCAAAATCTACAAGCCTATGTCTTTTTTTGTTGTTGTTGTTGTTTTTTTTAACATATCTTCTGTAGAGCAGCAAAGGTTCATTAGAACTTTGCCTCAGAGTTGTGGGTGGGACTGTTGGAGCAGAGGTACCCTACGGCTGATATCCCATCATCCCTTTCTTTAAAATCTCTCCCACTAGCTTACAGGCCTCATAAGTGGTGCGACATCAACGCCCAGCAATATCGGAGCTATCCAGCTGTACAGTTTTGAGCCAGATACCACCTCAGACGAGGAATATGAAAACGTTCATGGATCCATTTGTCTGCAAGTGGATGCTTCCGAATGGAATCCAGAAAAATGTAGTGTCAAAACAAAAAAGCTTTTTCAAATGATGGGTTTTTATTTGCTCCTGATCCATTGCAATTTTGAATTAATAAATACTCAAACGCAGTTTTAATCTTAATTTTCTTTATATGTCCTCAACCATGAGAACATTTCTATGAGAACATGCTAAAAACATGATGCCAACATTTATCCTGTGAAGTCCAACTCATGATGGCATCACTTCCAGTGCGATACAACAGCAAACGTTAGCTGCAATTTCAATAGAAATGATTTGAAGAGTTTGATTCCTATAGTGCAGCTGAGCTTTATTATGCCTCTCAGACTTGGTGCTAAAGCCCGTTCTGAGCCGGTTCAACTTCAAGACATTCCAGAAAGACTAAAGAGCCATGTAATTAGGCTGGTGACAGTAATATGCTTCAAACAGGAAGAGGCCAAACGAAGACGATTTTAGTACCTTGCAAATTTCAGATTAGTGCAGGTTTACAACTCCAGAAGACAGCTTTATGGACTGAAGATTGAAAGTTGATTACAAAAAATGCTTTGAGCGTTATGAGCCAGGCAAGGCTGCAGGCTCCCACCTCCACCTGAGTGCATCAGTGTAACAAGCATGTCACAACAGCAAGGGCTGATTTCAACCGAGAACAGAGCGTCTTTTGTAGGTGCAACCATGATGACCAGCATCTCCTGTCAGGCTTCCACCCCTATATGAGAGCCCAAGCCTCCAGACCAACAAAACCAAGCCCGCCCGCCCGCCAGCCAGCCAGCCAGGGCCCGGCCCGGAGAAACCTGTCATCACTACCACAGAGGCCTCTATTCATTCCCTCAAAGACAAAGCCAAAAGTGTACAGAAGCCATCCAAAGCATCCCAAGCATCCAGATATTCTCCTGCGATATCATTTTAGGCTTTTGTGAGGCTGCGCTGCAGTCTGCTCCCTTCATCCTTGCTTTCCTTCCCTTCCTGTGAAGAGTTTGTTGACTTTGCGATTGAGAGACCTCACACCAACAAACCTCGGCGCAGCTCGAATAGCACGTGTTCTGCAGAGGAATTCAAAACAGCGCTCCTGAAACAAACTTCAGAGGTGTTCACCGAGATTCTCTGGGATCAGAAATCTCACACCGGGCTTTGGTGTTAGACCTTTTCCGCCGTGGTCGGCTCTGAAACCGCACTGAGGCCCACGTGGTGAAATCTCCACCTGCTGATAGCATCACCTCCCCAGCCCCCCCAATACCCCTGCCGCTGCGCTCTTGGGCATGTGATAAAAAGCACAGAAGACGAGAAGAAACTGTGATGAAGAACACGATGCCAATCATCGATGGAGGGGAGAGAGAAATCTAAAAAAATGATTAGAGAAGAATGCAGTGTGGAAATAAAAATGGGAGTTGTGTGTCCTGAGGGTAAACAAGCAGAGAAAAAGAAGGGGCCCCTTCAAAGCAAATCTACAAAACCGCCCCCGGCAATTTTACAGAACCGGTTTTTCCTGAAAGGATGGATCCATGACCCTTTTTTCAACGTACATTACACCTGAGGAGGAGTTCATAAAAATGTTCATAAAATAAAAACAGTTTCCTTGTGAGGCGCATGCATCAGTTGAGCAACATGACAAAGTAGGGTATGCAGCAGAGATTGCGCAAGACTGCGGCTTTCTGTTTAATGCAAAAAAGAAACTTGGCAAAGGAACAAACCGCCCGCCGCTGCCATTTCCAGTTCAGCGCAGCTGGAGAAAAACAGAAAAACTGCGAATATAAATAAATCTGAGCTGTTGACATGGGCTGAGAGTGCAGGGACAGGTGCCACAGCGACACCGCCGACCTCCAGGGGACGTATGCATCCCATAGCGGTGTCCTCTTTCAACATGGACACCAGTGGGGACAAACCAGTTGGTCCGCTCCGGGGGAGTGAGCTCAGCAACAGGTCGCTCCGATAAAGCCCAGGAAACACCTGCGGCTTTTGGCACAGCTTAGATTGACACTTGGATTGTTTGGAGGCGGAGTTTCGGCCCCTTTAAGGGATTTTTTTTTTCTTAATGAGTGCGCCTTAAAAGGTCTATTAGGCTGGCTGCTATTGGCTCAGAGTCAATGCAAAGTGTGGTGCTAATCCAACAGTTGTTGGGGTTGGTTCAAAGTCACCTCTGCTTCCAGCTCCACACTGGTGTCAGGAATCCATGGGCTTTTTTGCATGCCAAGCGGCCGGATATCCTCTGATTAAAGAGGGCCCTCTAAGCCAGGGACATGTGTTGGATGACTGGGGAGGGCGACAAAGGGTGGGGCTTTTTTTTTTTTTTTTATAGGAGGATGCTGTTGGTAAGGATGTACAAGTTGTTCAAAGGCCTCAGGAGGAATTTCAGCACCAACTTTACTGTAGGGCTGCCATGATTAGTCGACAAATCTACGACTAATCGACTATTAAAATAGTCGACAATTAATTTAATAGTCGATTAGTCGTTAATTTATATTATACGGAGTCAGTGTAGTTAAGCTGAAAGTTATTATGGCATTATGCTATCTTTTTGGGCTATTTTGGCATTTATTAAGGTTTTTTAGGCTATTTTGGAGTTTGGCTAATATTTCAGCTACATGCTAGCTTGTTTGGCTAATTTCGAATTTTTTTCTTTTTTTAGGCTATTTTGGAGTCTAGCTAATATTTTAGCTGCATGTTACTTATTTTGGATAATTTAGGATTTTTGCAGTTTCTTTTGGCAAATTTGTAGTTTTAAAAATGACATTAAAAACAGTTTAATCAATGACTATAAAACTATCAAAAACAAATAACAATTACTCATCCCAGAGATATGATGTTCATTACACACTGGTTTATGTTGTAATTATAAGATTTTGTTTTTTTCTTTCCCAATCTTCTCTTATTGTATACTAAATCGACGGAATGCTTGTGTATCAGTATCTTTCTTTTTTATTGCTTGATTTATCGATTGTTAAAAGGGGCAGACAAAATAAGTTTTTCTTCTTTCTGTCCCCTTTTCATTTTTTTTTACCTTTTCCATCATGCTTGAGTTTACAACTCCAAGTTTTTATTGTATGTTTTTATTAATGAATAAAAATAGGAAATAAAAATTGGGAGTTTAGCTAATATTTCAGTTACATGCCAGGTGTTTTGGCTAACTTAGGGTTTTTTTTTTCACTTTTTTGACTAATTTTGAATTTAATATTTTAGCTGGCTATCAGTTTCAGCATTTTCTGCTATCAGCTTAAGTGTTTTCCGCTATTATCTTCAGCAATTTCTGCTATCAACTTTTTAGCTATCAACTTCAGAGTTTTTAGCTATCAATTTCAGCATCCTCAGCTATCATCACTAGCATCGTCAGCGGCCAAATTCAGCTTACAGCATTCACACTAGGATTATCGCAGGTAAAGCTATATAACTAGTTTTTAGTTAGTTTAAAGCTAACGATGGTTAAGATGTGTGCTTTACATCCACTTTGTGCATGACCCGATTAGTCGACTAATCGGAAAAAAATAATCGGTGATTAGTCGACTATCAAAATAATCATTTGTGGCAACACTACTTTGCAGTGGAAACCCGGACGTGATGTGATCTAAGGTTTCAGCCGCTCCTGTCCTGATGTGAACAAAGTGCCTTCAGGTTACTGCAGTCCTCCCATTATTGGCCCACATTGCCTCTAATTATTCCAGCAAACATTGACACAGCATGTGTGGTCCGACATCCATACATCCCCCCCCCCTTCCACTCCTGTGCCCACCACAGAAAAGGAGAGCCAAAAAAAAAAACAATTTAAGAAAAGCAGGAAAGGAAATGTACTCACCATTTTGTGCCTCATTAGCATACGATTACATGTAAGAATGCCGCGGCCAACCGACCGAGACCAATCTGCACGATGTGAAGTGCAAGAAAGACTGGGGTTTTCTCGGATGAAAGGACTAAAAAGAGACCTTCTCCACATCTCTATACACCCCAATTAAAATTCTAAAGCTTCCTGGTTGCCTGGACGATATAAACTCTGCAAAACAATAATTATGACAAACCTAAACAGCACGACTTTACAAAGTCCTCCGTCCATCAATGGAGCAAAGCTGCAGCTTAAAACAGCCAAACATGGCGGGGATGGTCTGTGTAAACCATAGCCGCCTGGAGAAAGCCAAATAATGGTGATATGGAGGCTGCAGTTGCACAAGTCTATTCAGACAAATGGAAGAAAATAATTAGCCACTCCCTGACAGGAAGCTGTTCTTTTATTCCTTACCAGCTACTATGAAACGACTAGACGACTAAACTAGCTTTTTAGATTTTTTATTCATGTACTACTTGGAAACTATAATATTCAGCCAATGCAACATCACCTTTACAAAATCTTTGATACACAAGGATACAAAACAGCTTTAAAACAAAGCTCAAATTTAAAGTATTAGAATACTTTTACGTAGTACAATAAGGCTCAGCACTAGAGGTTTTTTTTTTTATTTAAAATAAAAAAAGATAACTTTATTGTGAATACATTTACAATTGAAGACCAACATAACCATTAACCATGACCTCAGTTCATTTGAGAGTTTACGAATATTAGAAGGTAGAATTAAACAATTTTCCACTGAACATAGTTTATTTATGAACTTCTGGGCAATTTTGAGCTAAAAGAAAAAATGAACTTGACTCTTAAATAAAACCCAGTTAGCCCTTTGTTTAACTTAAAAGCAGATGCACTCTTATTCCCAACCATTTATGAACGTATGGGCCGGGCCCCCTCTACAATACTTTTTGACGTTTAGGTTGTCCCCAAATCGTTGTTTTTTGACATGCTGACTGTTCCCATTAACCTCTGGGTCACGAACCAGTACCGGTCCAAGAGCCGCTTGGTAAAGGGCCACAGACATGAATCAGGGGTCCCCAACCCTTGGGACGCAGACCGGACCAGAACCGGTTCAGCATCCCGACGAGATGGGAACACCCAAGACGTTACAAAGTGACGTGCAGGGGGCCCGAACCATACATCCATATCCCTTCTATTGATGTGTAATCCCTCCCATGACAAAGGTGGTAAAAGGTAGACAGGATTTTATGTCTTCCGTGGACACCAGTGAAGATAACAAAATCCTTGAAAAAAAAAGTTCAGTGCGCTGTCTTGCAGGGTCTAGATGACCTCACTTTTAATGTAAACATGCCTAGCATTGTACAAGGGTTCCATGACAAGTTGGGAGTGAGAATGTGTAGAAAACAAAGTCCAGACAAATGTTTTTACAAACTTTGTTTTGCAATAGAACCGTCTCGGATGAATCCCAACACATATTTTAAAATGAGAAGTACTAGTCAAAGTTCCAATTTGGTTTAAACGAGGGAAAGTACTGAAGAACAGTTTTCAATTAATTTTGTTATCATTGCCCCCCAAAAAAGTATCAGAATAAACAAACTATTAAACAAAGTTCTGTGCCCTGGCCTTAGTTCTGTTGGATTGTAAGACCTTCATCCACAGAGCAACAGTTCCTGAGGAGGATGAAGGAGACATCAGTCTCCATCAGTCCAACCACATTTCTGCTTCATCTTCAAACCACATTCTGAGAAACTGGACAACTTCAAGAGCCAAGTAACTATGGAAAGACTTCAGACACAAAACAGCCAGGATGCTACCTTTCCAAAAGTAAGGCTGAATGTAGAAGAGGCAGATGGATGGAGGACAAAGCGCTGGACACAGCTGGCTGAGAGCCTTTGTTCTGACCTTTTCATGCCACTCTGGGATCTACAGGAGCCAGGTGGTACCATGTCACTCCAAAGGTAGAAGGTGGACCCCATTTGCATTCTTTGTCACTCCATTTGGAATCACTTGAGTTCAAGGACATGAACCCAACTGGTGTGGAGTCTCACCTGAGCTCAGGTCTGTCATCTGTTTGCATCAAAGCAAAATCAGGAACGTGGTCTTCCATCATTCCCAGAACGGCCACAAAGCACCAGGTTCCATGGTATACGCCGAATTATTCGAACATTAATTCACTGAAGAGAGTATAAACTAGAAAAACACATCTGTATTGTACTGCAAACTATGAACCCCTTAAAAGGTCCTATATTGTGCAAAATCAACTTATTTGAGCTAGTAAGTGTATTATAATGTTAACTCCTCAGGCATATCACCTCTAAATTAGTATTTTGCTCCATTCACGTATCTCTGGTAATTCCTCTAAAACCATACTCTCTGAGCACCAGCCCCTCCTAATCCACAAAAACAAGTGGGTCCTCACATTGTGATGTGAGGAACAGCCCCTTTCAGGAAGAGTCTGTGCTGCCAGCCCCACCCCCGGGCTAACATACACCCACTTCCTCTGCGGAGCTAGCGGTGATCAGCAAAACGCTTTTATTTTATATGCACAATATGCACAACAAATGGTTGGCACCAATAAGGAGTGAAAGGCGGAGCCTCATAGATCGAGGCGTCTTACTTCTGGGTAGAAAGAGTTCACGATAATAAGTTATATTTTCTAAAAATGTGTTTTTTAGTGTGCCAAATGTAATAAATCATTGTATATACGGATATAGTTCATTTGTATATAGTGTTTGTACTTGTAGTGTGTAGTTCATGTACTTTAAAATAATGAACTAAAAAAGTAGGAGTATTGGTTTGAGTACAACTTCATGTTGAGAGTTATTGTCAAAAAAGTTTCACTGTTCTGTTGTGCTTGCTTGTCTGCAAAGGCTGATAATGGCAGATAAAAGACGAACACAAGAACTTCCCATCAACCCCTTTGACCAACTGCCTGCTTCTTGGACAGTCTAGGCATTCTGGGTAGTGTAGTCATACCATATAATTTGATTTTTCTTTAGATAAATGTGCCTTATTGTCAGTTTAAAAATATTTTTTATTTAAATGTGCATTTATTAACTAACGAAGGGATCTCTCTATGATCTCCACCTCATTTCTGTATGTCCTCTTAGATCCTCCTCCTCCATCAGACTAACAGTTAACTATTATGACCTTAACCTTTGATGAAAACATCACTAGTTCACTCCAGTCAACAGAATCCAAACTCATGTTAGCTTTCCAGGATCCAAGAGTGTTTTAGGACCAGAGGACGGCTTTAATGGTGAGTCATTATTGTTAGCAGTTGAAGCATTCAAAGAACCTCCAAACTGATGCAGCAAATCCACCGGATTCTGTCACAGAAAGCGCACATGCACGACGTTTACCGAGTGCGCTGCAGCTTTCGAGGCTTTTTTTGCCAACACGGCTGCATTCATGCGACTCTAACAAACTTTCAGATAGAATCAGCAAAGAAAGAACAGCTGTCTGAAGCTCTGCACTGGAATGATCCACTCGACTTCCAGGAGTTTTAAAAAAACCTGACCTCGGCGTGAACTTCCCATAAATAAAAGGGCAGGTGTTTATTGGCGATTGCGACATCAATCACCAAACAAAGGTGAGGAAAAGCATGCAAACAGCCAACAGCAAAGTGAATCAACAACTGAGTGACTGTCATGCACTCGGTGGAGGGAGCTGCTCTCACGGCGGGCGCCTCTCCTCCGTCATGGGAGCTGTCAATGAGTTATCAGCCTGATGATCATGAGGGCTTTTTTTAAGGATCTGCGGTCATGCCTGGTTTCACACACATTACAAGGGAAGGACATGAACACACACAAGTATAAACTTTACAAAGAACGGCAGTGACTCAGTTCCACCTGTTGAGCCCTTTCGGAAACGCCCAGTGAATCAAACTATTCACCTGAACAGATTATTCCAGTTTGACTGTTATTTTTTTTATCGTTACGCTCCTCCACTTTCATGATGTTTATTTGTCCTGCAGCGCATTTTGCTGCAAGGCTTGCCGTTGCATCATCGTTGGGTTTTGCAGCGCTGCAT
>NC_050520.1:1435323-1496911 GCF_002922805.2 Oryzias melastigma
ATTCATGTGGTTTACACCCGCGGCATGGGACCCGGCGGATGTTCGGTCAGCCTGGCGGGGCCCCCTCCCCGTTCAGGCCGGAGGACAGCGGGAGAAGGCCCGGCTTCAGCTGCTGGAACGGGTGGAGCAGGAGGAGCTGTGGAGGAACTTTAAATTGTGGAGAGAAAAAAACTGTCCTACGTCGTTCATGCTTAAACCACATATTTATTGAGGCTGGGTATCGGGAAAAATTTCCAGAATTGATTTGGTTCAACTTGGATCAATTCAATTCGGATATTTTTTTTGTTTCTCAGTTCGATTTAATTCAATTTTGAGTTTACACATTTAGACTCATTTCTTTAAAAATACACTAATAAGATATAAAGATATTCCTACTAATCTAATACAGTTCAAAATGTATGAGATTGTTAATACTATACAGTTTTACATGAATTCTCAAACAATAAATCTAAAACAATTGTTCTGCCTCTCCTTTAGGGCGTTTTAGTTTGGCCACTAGATGGCAATCGTGCTATAGCTTTACACCTTATTCCAAAAGAAGAAGAAAGTATGAGCAAAAAACTGTGTTTTAGACCATAAAGTGTTACTTTACAAAATATTACCCTAAAAGAGTTTGCAAAACTCATGCCAGTGAGTAAGTAAAGATGTTCATTTAGTCATGTTTATGTCGAGCGTTAGCATTACGTCTGGTTCACGCTGGACACAGAAGTGTCACAGTGCCGGAATGGAGGCCGCTTCCATTTGGCGCCGTTGTCAATTTATGGTGCGGTTTACACTAGGTGCGGAGCGCTGTGGAGGGCTCCCACTGTGCAGCGGATTGCTTCTGCTCCTGGTCTATTTTGAGCACGAACAACGAGCGATCTGTGTCAATCCAGGCAGGAAGTTACATCAAGATACGTACATGAGAAAACCCGGTTTATTTTCGCATCTGGTGCAGGAAAGAGAGGATGCTGCATGCAACCCGCTCTGCACCGCTTCCGCGTCCAGTGTAAACCTAGCGTTAGCCGTCCTATGGAAAATCCTTTTATACGTTGGCATCAAAGCTAGCAGACTTTAGCATTATTATTTATTAGCATTATGCAGTACATCAATCTCTAATTTATGGATCGATTATTATTCAAATAAGCTTAGATTGATTCAGATTGATTAATCAAGCTCTAATATTTGGTCACAATAAATATAAAAGCAATCAATAAATTGTAACTTTACACCAAATAACATAACATTTTAAGTTTAACTTCAATAATTCAAAGAAAAATAAAGTTCATCCCTGCCTAGTGTGAAGAAACAACACACTAACTGTGAGTAAACGCTGAACAATCCAGAAACATTGGAGGGTTTTCCAACACTAAAGGCCGTTTGAGGTCATGACACATTTTTCTAATCAGATTTAAGGCCAGCTTTAACAAGGCCGCTCTAGATCGTAGTCACAAAGGGGTGAATAAACATCAAAGACGCAGCAGCCCCTCACCATCACACTACCCCCACCATGATTGACCTGGGCTGCTATGACCTGAGAATGCCTCACTTATACGTACTCGTACCCCTTAAAGTGCATCTTAGCGGCATTCAGAGTTGCTTGACCTAATTTTGAGATCAGAACATCTGTGACTAAAACCAACAAACCCTCAGAAAGTGCAGCTCCTGTGAGGTATACAATCTGTGCAGCCAGCGATGTGCTGATCCTACAATTAGAGAGGCATTATTTTTTACCTCATCCATGTTCCCAGCTTCTACAGTTGCGTCGACTTTTCTAGAAAGTAAACACATTTTTATGCAGTTTTTTTTTTTTTGCACAATTTTGCTAAATTTCCTGTATATAGTGAAGTAAAAGCGGGTCCGGAGCAGCCGGTCCAGTAGGACCGCTCAGACCGATTACAATGGTTCCTATATGGAGCGCAGCTGCTTTTTAAGGCAAATTAAAGCCCCAGATGTTTGGAGATGCACTCCTTCCTGAACATCAGAACATCAGTCCAGGAATTTGTGGATAATCCAGATGTTTCTTTGTTGCTTTTTAGTGTCTTTCTCCTTAAACGTTTGTCCAAAAATCTCTTTCTGATCGATGGAATCTGACCTGACCTGAGTCAAGCTCCTATCCTCTGTGACTCATTTTGGTTGGTTGCTCCTCATCTGTCGCTTCTATTTCAGTGTCAAAAACTCAGAAGCTGATATGATGCAAAAAAACTATGGTCAGGAAACGATTAAAAAAATTAAACTAATTAATCACAAACCTGGAAAAAATGAATCACTTTTTTTTTTTACAGTATTTGCTGACCACTTGTGAATAATCACAATATGAAATCATAAAAAAAATTCTACATTTAGAACATTTTTTAAGTAGTGCAGTCAATCGATTAATAAAAAAAATCAGATTAATCGAACTTTTGTGTTGGGATTAATCACGATTAATCACAATGTTTTACCAGGTAAAAATTATTTGTAGAATATGGCTCTGGACCACGGATCAACTAGTCTTCTTTTTGTGAAAAAGTGATCTAAACCAGACAAACAGCAAGAAAAAAGTAGTGACCATGATGTAAGCGGGATTATTAATTATATTCAAAATATTAATGAATATTAAGGCATTAATTCTTTTTTATTTATTGCATGCGTTAACGTATTAATGTTAACCGCTCTAAAAAAAAACATAATTAAAAAAAACTGCAGTAAGAACTGATTTTAGTAAAGGTAAATTTTGATTTATTTTTACAATTTCTGTCTGAAATTGAATTGACATTATTATGTGAATAATTTAAACAAAATTGGACGGAGAAATTTTTTGTCTTCCTCGAACAACTTTAATAAACCTGTAATAGTAAAGAAAAAAACATTTCCCTGCATAAAAGTAGGGCGCCACTTCAGCAAAAACGAGGAAGAGGAGGAGGAGGAGGAGGAGTGTGAAACATTTTCACTCTGGAGAAAACCAGAGAAACACAATCCATCAAACCTCCGGCCTCATTGTGTTACAACCTGGATCTTCCTCACGACACAAACCTGCATGCGCTTTAATGAGACTGTGGGAGCAGAGATCAACATCAACCCCACAAAAGCACCCAAAGGGGCAAAAAAAAAAAAAACTCAACTGGAAGCCCAGAGTAAAGGAGCGAATGGTTATGTAATGATGTACACAAAACACAGACCTTTGAACTCGGTGTTCTTGAACGTGGATGAGCGGAAGATCTGTGATAAGACTCCTGCTTTATGAAAACCAAGGCCAGCAGCAGAGAAACGGAGGGGCGGGTGGGCGGGCTACACATCGACTCCATGCACCTTGCAAGTCTTTTGTCAAAAACTAAAGTGCAACAAAAGGGGAGGCTGGCGTTTTGGCCTTCCGGTGTTAGTCAGCACATTCCTGTCCAACAACAAAGGAGGCTGCTGGTCTCACCTCTTAGCTTTTGTTTTAAGACACAATGTGTTGATGCCTCTTTTTTTTTCCAAGCGTGAAAAATACTGAGTCCTTCTCTTTTATTGCTCGTTAAAAACTAAATTTCTTCAACCTCCCTTTACAGGTAGATGCTGTTCACCTTTCGGTATATCCCGACAGGGGTCACCACAGCAAATCACTGATCCGTATACTTGGTTTGGCAGAAATTTTTACACCGAATGCCCTTCCTGACACAACTATGTATATTTTATCCGGGCTGGGGACCGGCACAGGGAGACCCAGACCCGGGCCCCCTTGTTGCTCAAAGTTAGGCAGTAGCATGAAGGATCCACACTGGATTAAGTTTACTGTGACCCTTGGAAAGTGAACCCTTTTTTCCCGTGGGACAGTCCTACCTCCAGCCACTTTGTCCTTATGGGTAGATAAGGAAGAAAAATGGGCAAACATGTGAGGGGGACGCAGGAGGACCACACAAAATATCCCGCCATTTATACAGGAAGTACTAGTAAACAAACCCTCATTCCACTGCGATTTTGAATTATATTCAAAACACTTTTTGACTCATCTTCATACAATAGGTCAGCATGAAACTTGTGTCCACAGGGATCCTACGGGCACTTATGTAGACCTCCATACCAGCGTCTACGCTCATCAGTACCAGAACGTGCACCTTACAAATGACAACAGTGCAATGTAATGGGACAGTAGACCAGAACAAGTGTGTCCAACTTCTGTTAGCCTTACAAATACTACATAACATGCTTCCAACACCCATAACAATAGTACATTCCATTTTCGTGATGTCCCTTGAGGTGACTGGACAAGCCTTAAGATGTAGCCACTAATCTCAACAACCCACCACGGACCAGGACAACCCAAAAACCCGCTCACCTATACAGGTCAACCCTCGTACAGGTGCATGTGTGCAGGTTTTACATCTCACCATTAAACCAGCCTCCCTTTTCAGGACAGTCAAAGCAATGGTTGGATTTTTGATGCTTCATGAGGTGAATGTAGTTCAAGCTGCTGCTCCAACACACCTATGATACAAACGAATCGCCCTACTTCCTGGATTTCTGCACACGTGCAGACCAGCTACAGCAATTATCCAAACTGAAACGTGTGCCGATCACCTGCAACTCCAAACTCCATGTTCACATGTTTCACAGCATTTTTATCTCCTCCAAACGCATCCGAACTCTCAGAGCATCACTCACAACTAATCTACTATTCTAGGAGGGGTGGTGGTGGGGGGTGTTAAGCAACAGAGAAACTGTTTAGTCTGTTCCAAAAACAGCCTCAAATCACTTTGGCTGCAACATAAAAGTGGAATCGGGGTTAGGAGACGATGGCACTTAAAATACATATGTAGCTGCCAAGCCAATAAATGAAAAAAAGAAGCCAGTTTGTGTACTGCTGCTACTGTCGCTTCTGCGCTGGGAGGGGCCCCCGTCCCTGGCATCCGCCGAACGGACCGGCCCATTACGGCCTCTTGGGGTTTCCAGGCTGCGGTGAGAAGGCGCACTGGATGGTTTCAACCACTAAAGCCCTCATTATAGTCTAAATGCAGCGCGACACAACTCCTGCCAACTGTAAGGTAGAAGCTTCAGTCTTTAGGCGCATTGTTGTCTGAGGAGAAGGACGAAGAAGGGGGAGGAGGATGAGGAGGATGCGCCGGGTCGCCTCTTATGAAGAAGTCACATTATTCCTTCAGGTTTGGGCCGATGGCCTCTATGTGGTGTTCTCTGTGCCACGTCTCTCACTGGGGGAGCCAGATGTAGCAGGAAAAATGCCTTTAGAGACAATACAAGATGGAGCTTCTATTCATATCAAAGCTGTTCTAATCAGGTGATCTTTGCGTTCAAGAGTGCAAACACCACTTTTGATAAATTTGGTCTCTGTTTATGTCCATTAGAGAGAGAGAGAGGGAGGCTCTTTTACCAACTTATTTAGCCCATTTAAGTCCTGCTACAATCATCTTTTGACCTACTTTTATAACATTCCCAGTGATCTTTCAATTATGATTATGCCCTTTTTTGACAAAAATCACAAAAACTGTGTTGTTATCTAGGACATAGTTTCTGCAGCACAGCAGTAGTTCATTCTCAGAGTGGTGGAACTATTGGCGACACAGATTAAGCTCGAGAATCACAAGGATATGAATATAGAAATACTCGAAAATGCACATTTTAAGCTTAATTTTCTCTATATTTGTCCTCTGCCATCAGAAAAATGCCACAAGAACATGTTAAAAACATAAATATCATCAGAGCGGGCCTGTAATCTTACGGTCACAAATACAACTGCCACTGCGGGATGAGGAGGCATCAGCAGAATATTCGAGATTTAATGCCGCCACCCAATTTTTTTGAAAATCGCTTGCGTAGACATGGATGTAGATGTAGGATTGCAGAATGGCAACCTTTTTATATACTCCTGGGCTACCGGATGGCTGGCCATCGGTGGCATTTGGTATGGATGGCCAACATCCCAAGACATTTACACAAAGTTCAATCAGATTTGCCACCGGCCCCAGCTGTCGCCCGATTTTTTAATGGCATCATCCCCGTCCGTCACTGGACTGCAACTGCGGGACTTCGAAATTTACCTTCCCAGCTACTGACCGATGCCAACTTTTAGAAAAAAATCATCCGGTCACCATGAAATTTTAACTATTTTCTTGAAACCTCCGCGGCATGTAAAAAAACCAACTGCCTCCTCCCAATTACAAATGGAACAAGGCGGCCACTTGTCGAATTTGCAAAAAAAACTTGCATTTAGGTCACCAGGTCATAGAATTTTGGACAAGAGACCACTGGGCAGCCATAGCACAGAAGTAGGGCAGTCGACTCCTGATCGAGAGATTGCAGGTTCAATTCCCGCCTTGCCTGCCCATGTGACATTGAACCCCAAAGTGCCTCTGGTGGAAGGTTGGTGGCAGTGTTCGGCAGCGGAGCCACCACCAGTGTGTGAATGGGTGAATGGGACTGTGACTATTAGGCACTTAGGACCTTTAAAGAAGGTACAACTTTACACCATTTACCAGAATTTAACTAGGTAATCAATGAAAATACAAACAAAAGGATTAAGATCAATCCTGGCTTTTTATGGAAACCTTAGTTTATTTATTGTTGAGGTTTCCCACCAATCCTTCTTTCACATCTGCAATCTGGCTCTGAACCACATACAGAAACTTTACACCTCTGATTTAAAAGTGCAACACCACAAATCCCATCAACAAGTTCTGTTGTATGACTTTCATTTCTGCATAGAAACAGCTAAAAAGTGCTGCAGGAACTACAGACTTCACGAAACACGGAGCAGTTCCAGAACATCTGCAGAAGACAGACGAGTCCCAGTTTGATTCCAAAAGAAGACATCCACAAATATCCCATAGCAACCAAACAACTTTCTTCATGTCGGACACTAAGGAACGCATTTGGTGATTTTTGCATTTCTATTTTTAAGTAAACTTTCCTTAGCAACTATTGTTTATCACACCCAAATGTTGACCGTGAAGCCAAAATATGGATGGTTTCAGCTCGGACTAGGATTCAAATTAAACTATTTCTCTTTTTCATCATGCATCCATTTTTTTTCCACTCATCCAGGACCTGGTTGGGGCAGCAGTCTAAGCAAAGATGTCCAGACTTCCCTCTCCCCGGCCACTTCCTCCAGCTCCTCTGGGAGGACCCCGAGGCGTTCCCTGGCCAACCAAAAGTTGTAGTCTCTCCAGCGTGTCCTGAGTCTTCCTCAGGGCCTCCACTCATTGGGGCAGGCAAGGAACACCTTTCCAGGGAGGCTTCCAGGAGGCATCTGGACCTACTCCGAGCTCTTTCTGGGTGACCGAGCTTCTCACCCTATCTCTAAGGGAGCACCCTGCAACCCTCCAGAGGAAACTTGGTTCAGCCGCTTGTCGTCGGGATCTCGTTTTTTGGGTTATGACCCAGAGCTCATGACTATAGGCGGACAGCGCTCCAATCCGCCTGTCGATCTCACGCTCCGATCTTCCCAACTCGTGAACAAGACCCCAAGATATTAAAACTCCTTCAGCCTGAAGCAGGAGCACTCCACCCATGAGAGAGGGCAAACTACCTTTTTCATCATAAAACTGTAAACTTTTATCAACAGAGAAGAAAATCTGATTTAATATTGTAACGGATATCTGTGGATTGCTCTTATTTGTATAGGGAGTCGGATATTTTAATCCCAACAAAAATCTAAAGCTTTAACAGCATCTTTCCTGCAATGGCAAATAAAAACTTTTCTTTTTTTATAAATTTTTAAATAAATTTTACCTCAAAAAGTGAAAAAAATCTGGAAAAAATACATGTACAGTAGAAATTTCTAAAAAAATCAGAGTTTTACAGTAAGAACATGTCATCTCATCTGATGACACAGTCTAATGTCCTGTCAGAGTGATTTAAAGAGACCTCAATTACTTTCCTAATACAGAGTTGAGCCAAAGCAGTTAAAGAAACCTGGGGCTTGGCACCAGTTCATCGTCCCAAGAAGCAAATTAACTTAATTTATTATTTTTGGCCCCGGCAGTGTGTGCCACTTTTAGCACTCTTCAGGCAAAGCTGAGGCCCTGTTAGCTTTAGGGAATTAGAAAAGGAGCGTACAAGTGGTGATCATACTCGAGTCTTTGCTCAGGATCAATGCCAGCAGCCCCCCCCCACACACACACACACACACACACACTCTCTCCCCTGAATTTGAACCCGTACCTGCTGAAGTCCGACCACTACTGTGCACACAAAGCAAACCTTCCCATCAAACAGCAGCAGAGACGACCTGAGGCTTCACAAAAAGTTCGCCCATCGTGTCACCCTTTCCGTGTGATTGTTGCACAGGTAAATATTTGCACTCAGAACAGGTCCAGCTCAGAACCCAGCAGGAATCCCCTTCAAAGTCGAAGACAGCAACCCGGCTTGAGTTTCAAAGTGTGCTCTAAGCCATCTTGTCAGCTTCGTCTTACATAAATCTTCAGTGGAAACTATATGGAGAAGTTTGGGAGTGCTGGACAAGCTGCCCCTCATTACAGCCTGACAAAGTATAAGCTGTCTCCAAGTGGTCAGACGCTATGTTTGCAAAGAAAGCAAACCTAAATAGATGTGGCTTTTCGATGTAAAGCCGAGATCCGACTTCGCTGTGTGGTTACCAAGCAGCGCCGAATGACCACGGTGGGGCTCCCCACCTTTGATCGCCGTGTATCGTCTTTCTTTTACCGCCAGAGTCCTGGTTTGTAAGTGAAAACCAAACTGCAGGTGGAAGAACTTGCAGTGGAGGGGATGCACGGCTGCTGCACAATACCTGACCCCAGTTTTTCTTTGGGGTTCAGCATGTAATGATGTCTTAGTCACATACATCCGTACGGGGGGTGACCTGAAAGGGTGTTTTTGGGTTGTTGAGGGTCATAAGCAGGTGCGGCTATCTCTTAACCCTTGTGCTATCTTATGGGGTCCAGATGACCCCAGCCTTACACTCACTGGCGTGTTATCCATACCATGATAAATGTGGATAAAACTGGACAGGATTTCATATCTGCTATGGACACCAGTGAAAATTAAAAATTATTGAAAAAAATAAGGTTCAGCATGCTATCTTGTGGGGTCCAGATGACCCTTCTCCAAACATCAACATACCTAGAATAGTGCAAGGTTTACAAGCAGCGCAGATATGTCTTGTAGTTACCTTTTGGCTTGTATGGCCACCACAAGGGAGGTCATGGAAATGGAACATACCCTTGGTACGGTACGGTACGGTAATGTGAAGTATCTATAAGGTCGATGGAAGTTGAACGCACTAATGACGTAGAGGGGATGTCGTCATAAGATTTCCATTAGGGCTGCCATAATTTGACGACTAATCGACAATTATAATAGTCTACAACTAATTTAATAGTTAATTGGTCGTTAGTTTATATTATATGTCGGAGTGTAGTAAAGTTGAAAGTTATAATGGCATTGTGCTAGCTTTTTGGACTATTTTGGCATTTATTAAGGTTTTATAGGCTATTTTGAAATTAAGCAAATATTTCAGCTACATGCTAACCATTTTGGTTAGTTTAGGATTTTTTTCAATTTCTTAGGCTATTTTGGAGTTCAGCTGCATGCTAGCTGTTTTGGCTAATGTATGCTTTTATACAGTTTTTGAGGCTAATTTTGTATTTAACTAATATTTTAGCTAACTATCAGCTTCAGCGTGTTAAGATATTAGCTACAGTGATTTCAGCTATCAGCTTCAGCGTTTTTAGCCATAAATTTCAGCATCTTCAGCTATCAGCACTAGCGTCTTCAGCAGCCAAATTCAGAGTACAGCATTCACACTAGCAATATTGCAGGTAATGCTATATATATATATATATATATATATATATATATATAAAGTTTTTTGTTAGTTTAAAGCTAATGATGGTTAAGATGTGGGTTTTACGTCCAGTTTGCGCATGACCAGATTAGTCGATTAATCTGAAAAAATGATTGGTGATTAGTCGACTATTAAAATAGTCGCTTATGTCAGCACTAATGTCCACACTAGTCTGTGCCACCTTATAGGGTCCAGATGACCCAAGCCTTACATGTTATCCGCCCCATGATAAATGTGGATGAAGGTGGACAGGATTTCATGTCCGCTATGAACACGAGTGAAAATCAAAAATTATTGAAAAAAAAAGTTCTGCGCACTGTCTAGGGGGGTCCAGATCCCAACGTCAACATACCTAAGATAGCATAAGGGTCACAGAGAGTGCAGGTGTGTCTTGTAGTTACCTTGTGGCTCATATGGCCACCTCAAAGGAGGCCGTGGAACATACCATTGTCATTGTAATATAAAGTATTTATAAGGTTGATGGAAGTTGAACACACTGATGACTCACAGGAGATGTCGTCATAAGATGTCCTTGCACCACACAAGATTCACAAGGTGCAATTACCAGCCCCTTACTGACCGCGCAAATGCTGCAGGTACAAGGTGTTCAGGTGAAAGATGCCCATACTATGCTCTGAATGAGACCCCTGCGTCTCACCTATTTCATACTTACATACTCCTGCTGTTTAAGTATTTGCTGTGATCCGTCACCCGCAGCACACCCATAGAAAAAAAAAAATTTTGCTCTAAGAGTTCACCAAGTGGTCTATGATCATCTAATTTCTTGTGGGCCACCATACAGTTTTGCCGATTTTTCACCCGCAGACAACCCGTACCCATCGGTAGATGCAGTCGTGAATATAGCCTCGCTCCCACTGAGTGGTTTGTTTTCACGGCGCAGGCGTGGTGTAGACTGCTAGCGTGTCATAAGAAAAGAAAAGCAACAACAATGGCGGTCATCCAGGATCTCGTCTTTTTCTTGCTTCACTTCTGGTACATGGTGTATAACAGGAAGACAGCTCTTTTAGCAGATAAGAAGAATACCATCATGAAGAGGAAAACTGAAATGCTAGCTTAGCGCTATATTGCTGTTTTTTAATGTTGTCATTTCTGCAAATCAACAGGTGGCTAGAGCGGCTCCGCCCCACCATCCTGTTTCATTTTTCTACAACGAATGGGGGCCCTCAAGAGATATGGGTCAGTACTGTTTAATGGGTCTATTTTACAATGGAAACCCTCAAAATAGAGGACCGGACCGTACGAACCGCACAGTGGATTCAAAGCTTTAGATCAGGGGTGTCTAAAGCTAGTTTTCGAGAAATTCTGCCTTATCTGCTGCTGATTACCTGGATCAGGTGCGTTTAGCTAATTAGGAGCTTCGGTGGCAGGTAGGTTGGAAAACAAGTACCGGCCCTTGAGGACTGACTTTGGACACCCCTGCTTCAGATTGACCTTCAGAAGGTGATAATTCCATAGCAACCATACAACTTTTTCAGTACTTGGGCCTAATGATTACATGTGGAGAAATTGAAGTCTCTGAGTCAAAGTAAAATCCTCCAGTTTCCTTAGCAACCAAAGTTTTTTTCTAATCCCGTCGGTGTCAGAACATCAAATGCTTCAAGTGGGCGTGGTTTGATGGTAGAGTAAAATATTTGTCAACATCTTTAGGCTTTTAACTGAAGTTGGGATGATTTGTTCTGATCCAAAAGTTAAAAGGTGGCACAAAGTTTATGAACTCCACGGTGTTTATGAGCTGGAGAGCAAAAAACCTGCAAAGATCTTTAATTGCTGCCGCTTTCATTCTGGAGGAGCTGCACGCGCGCATGCAAGCCGAGTGCACTTGTGGTTGACATGTTGCAGGATGATTGGGGGGCGGGGGTGGGGTGGGGGGTGTATGGTCCCCCCAAAAACACAATGTTCACAATATTAAAAAACAAAAACACGCACACACAAAATAAGACATTTTTGGTCATTTAAAAGGAGGTCAAGTTTGGAGGACATTTTTAAAAAGTTGCTGTAAAAGTTTCCAAACTTTTACGCACACATTTCAGGAAACGCTTTTGCTCCAAATTGCGCGCATTTCCGTGCGTAAAGTGCGCAGAAGTGATCTGCAGACTCCAGCTGAATAACTTGCAGAAGCATGTTTCCCCGTGAATGAATTCCAGCAGATAGGAGCCATCTTGTGACCGCATATGCTTGCAGGCTTCGAACCATCCTCCGCCGCGCCATGCAGGCAGGCAGGCGGGGAGGCTGCTCACCCCCCACACCCAGCCCTCTCCCTCGGTGGAAAAAAAAGTTTGAAGCTCGGTAAAATTCCAGCCCGGAGTCTCGCGCACTTACTTGAACGATCTCCCCCTCCGCGCTGATCGTGGCTCCGGCTTTGGAGAAGCGTCCCTGCAAGCCAGTCGTGTACGTGGTATAATCCCCATTGGGACTGGACTCGAACAGCACCACTTCCACAAAGGCTGTATCCTTGGCGGCACCGAGAGAGGCGGCGGCGGCGGCCAGCAAGACCACCAGGAGCAGCGCGTCGGGCGCACGAGCCGAGCCTCCTCCTTGCCGCGGTAAAAGCATCATCTTGCCGGCTGGATCGGCTCGGATCGGGACATAATTTCTCACGGGTGAACTGGTCAGGTGGAGGCGTCTGGAAGCGGCTCCGCGCGCGCGCACAGCCTCAAAGGAGTCGGGATTGTGCAATAAAAGCCGAGCTGGGCTGAAGCGTGTTTGTTTCACCACCGCGAGCCTTGTCAATTACACTGGCCCTCTCTCCCTCCTCCTCCTCCTCCCCCTCCTCCTCTCCTCCTCTACAAAGCGGATCTCCTTTGATCTTCGAACACGTGATATTTTTTAGTTTCCCCCCCTCTCTCTCTCCCAAAAGGGCTCTATCCCCACCCACCGCTCCGTCTGACCCTCTCTCCTCCGCGCTCCCCTCTCTGAAGTGCCAGCACTCCGTTAAGGAGGCGCCGCGCGCTCCTGCTATTATCGTCCTATTTCTGCGCAAACTTCCACAATTCCGCGCAAACTTCGCGGGGAAGTGCGTTTTCCCGAGCGGACCCTGAAGTGGATCCGGCGTGTTCCGCGGTGCCGTAGTCCGGTTCCTCTCCCTGCGCTTTCAGCCGCAATACCACCTTAAAACAAACACGACCCCGGTCCAGGACGCTTCATGATTTACCCGGGCTAATTTTTCTATCACATCCATGTTTGCTCACCCAGTGGCTACAACTGTGGACTGCATTTTCACCAAATTAACAACAGTAAACAATTTAACTCCATTTGTATTAAAAAGTGCAAAAGGGAGCATTCTACCTTAAATCTTGTTTGTATTTAAGCATGTGGAGCACCTGTAGAATGAACTAAACTCATTTTAAGGTGGTCATTTCCACTGAGCATGCTCCAGGTGACCGGACACAACAAAATGATGGAACAAACAAGTCAATTACTCATATATGTATGAATAAGTTACATTCTGGTCCTCATTTAGACAAATCATTGACATTTCATAATTTTGACATACTTGAAAAGAGAAAATCTCAAATAAAATTTGCATTTAAATGTTCATTAATTATGCACAAAGTTGTCCCAAGGCTAAATGCATTATAACAACCCCAAAAATTACCTAAAATAATTATATTTTAAGTTTAAGTATGTTTAAATCAGGGCTGGGCAAACTAACTATTTAATCTGGCCCGCCAAACTTTAATACATGATATTGATTGCCCATATTAATGCTTTGTTTTGGTGTCTCCCCACAGACATAGAAAAAATTACTACAAATAAATTCACCTTTACAGAAAGTTATTCTGCATTCTTGTAGTGTTTGGAAGTTTCTTGTTTTTCTGATATTCATGATGTGTGATTTACAAGTTGGACATTCATTTTTCCGATTATTCCAACATAACAAGAATGCAGCATTTCAATGAGTTTTAGTTTTTACCTGAGGGACATCCCATTGGTGAAAACTGCACTAAAATGTGAACAAAAAACACAGTTTTGAAAAAAAATCCAAAAATGTTCTGTTTAAAATAATTCTCAATCAATATTAAGGTATGTTTTTGTCCAGATCCTACTGTATGTTTTTTCTTTCTTTTACAAGGTGAATTACCAAAACACGCCACAAATCTGCTCCATCTATCAAATTAAGAACCCTTTGTGGCCCACGAGTAAGAAAGTTTGCCCATCCTTGGTTTAAATGCTGCACTTAAGTCTGAATTAACATTTTTACATGCAGCTATGAATGAATCTTTATTTATTTTTACACATCTTGCCAAAGTGCTTCAAAAGAGACAATTAAATATTAAGGAAATTCAGAGCAAAAAAGTACAATAAAATTACAAGTAAAACGTCAAAAACTGATTTAAAAAAGGGTAAGATAGTAATTTTTATTTCATGTGTGTGCATTTTCAACAAAGTTGCTCACATTGACGTGTAGTAACTAAATCAAGCAATAGATGGCAGCATATTTCTATACCTAAAATTAAAAGAAGCATGCTAATATTAACAAAATTGATTAAAAAAAAAAAAGAAAAGTTTTTTTTTACCTTAGCTCTGAAAAATAAAATCCTGTGTTTTTTTTTTTTTTACATGTTTTTGTTGCATTTTTCTGATGATGGATGACATAAATAAATACGTTTAGGCTTGAAACTGCATTTTTTAGTGTTTATTTATTCAAAGCTATTACAAGCTCCCGGCTCCGCCCCATTCTGATGCATCCACTTGCAGACAAATAGTTCCATAAACGTCTTTGTTTTCCTCATCCGATCTGGAATCTGGAGCAGAACTGTACGGCTGGATTTTTGTTGCATCGTTGGGTTTGTGAGAGGCTGTAAGCTAGCAAGAGAGCATGTAAACAGAGGGATGTCAGCAATAGGAACCAATGGCAGCAACGGTCCGTCCACAACTTTCATTTTAACGAACTTCTACCGCTCTGCAGAAACTATGGCCTCAAAAACGAAACAGGTTTTTGGCTTAAAACTGCAGAATCAAAATGAAAAGACCGCTGGGAATGTTTTTAGAAATTCTCAAAAGACGATAGCAGTGTGTCTTCAAGTATGACCAATCTTCAAATCTTTATCTAATTTTTATTTGTGGAGAAAAATATTCATCCATGCAAACTCCAATGTTTCTACTGGTTATTTCAGAGCTTTAATTTGACTTTGTGTCACCATTTGAATTATGAGAATAGTGACTTGGATTTGCATTACGACATGTTAGCAGCTCCTGTGGATCTTCTGCAGAGCATCTTCTCTCTGAGGCTTTTCACTCCTTTATCATTTCGTCTGATCATAAACCTGCAGGCTTGACATGATAGCAAGTTAACAGGATGATAAATTTTTCAAAAATATTCTCTGTAGCTTCTAGCAAAGAAAACTTTCCAGCTGAAGGTCTACAAGGTGACACAGCAGGCTTCCAGAGCGAGCCTTCATCGTTCTGTCAGCTCTGAAATCCAACTGTAAGACTCCTGGGGTTATGCCTTCAGCCCCGGAGGAGCTCGGTGGTCCATGTGTGTCCGGTCGTAACAGAGAAAAGCTGAGCTTGAGAAGATCTCAGGGACATCACACATCAGATCCACACCACATGTCCCATCACTGCCTGTGCACCCACAAAACGCATGAATACACAACTTCATGGGCACAGAGCCTGCAGTGACAACACCGAATTAAATTTAGATGATCAGCTTATTAATGGGCCGCATGCTTTAAGACAACAAGTTACAGTGATCCAATTACTGACATAGGGAAGGGGGAGTCTTTTACTGCAAGTCTGCCCTCTGCTGGATACTGTCGGTTTGTTCCAAGAGAATATTCAAATGAGTTTATTTCAAGCACTTAAGTTGTAAGTTAGTTCGGTATTGTCTAGTATTGAGTCAGCAGCAGGAATGAATCTCCTAATGCTCTGCAGGAGTGTCTAAACCAAGACTCAAGCTCTGAAGAAAGGAGGCTTTGAAGATGAATAATGTCTGATCTCCTCCCAGCTATGATCAAATACAACTACAGAACAGTTCCCTGACAAATCATCTCAATATTTAGAACACCTGACATTCCACAGTGGAATAATTGTTTGGTAAAATGTAATGACTCGAATTTAAACTTAAAAACATGGTAGTGGGAGAATCATGCGGTTGACGTTTTTTCAGTTTTTAAATGCCAAAGTTCTATTTTTATGCTCCAAACAATAGTCTTTGGCAAAGTCCTCCATGGGTCGGGCTGCAGAAATGTTGTAGGACAAATGATCTCAAACATTTAGAATGTCAAACATTTTTCTGTAGAAAAATTAAATGTAGTGTTCAGTTTAAAATGCAAAACATGGCAGTGGGAGCATAATGATATGGGGATTTATCCGTTTTTATGCTGCTAGTTTTTATGTTCTAAATCATGAAAAACAAAATTTCTCACATTTCTTTTTGGCTCCTCCCATTAGAGTTTGGACTACATAAAAACTACCAGACAAATAATCTAAATGTTTTGCATTTCTGACCTTTTTCTGTGGAAAAATAGTTTGCTAAAATGTAATGGGTTCAATTTAAAAAGCAAAACACAGCAGTAGGGGTGTCATGATGTGGAGATTTATCAGTTATTAGATGCTGGAATCCTACTTTTTTGTTCTAAATCATGAAAAACAACATTACTTATACTTCTTTTTGGCTCCTCCCACCAATTTCAGCTACATAAGTATTTAGAATTCCTGACATTTTTTCCGTGGAGATTTGGTTTGCTAGAATTTGAAGTGTTCAATTTAAACTGTAAAACATGGCAGTGGGAGCATCATGTTGTTGGGATTTATCCGTTTTTATATGTTAAAGCCCTATTTTTATGTTCTACATCATGAAAAACAACCTTTATTTTACTTCTTCTTGGCTCCTCCCCTCAAGGTTGGGACTGCAGAACAGTTCACTGACATATAATCTAAATATTTAGAGTACCTGACATTCCTCAGTGGAATAACTGTTTGGTAAAAATCAAGAAAAATCACATTTTTTAAGCTTTTTTGGCTCCTCCCTTCAGAGTTTGGACTAAAAAACAGTTACAAGACAAATGGTCTTAATATTTAGATTTCCTGACATTTTTCTATGATAAAATAGTCAATGTTATGGGTTCAATTTAATACGCAAAACATGACAGTGAGAGTATCATGCTGAAGGGATTTATCATTTTTATTCTCTAAATCAGGAAAACAACCTTTATTTTACTTATTTTGGCTCCTCCCCTCAGGGTTGGGACTGCAGAACAGTTTACTGACAAATAATATTTAGAATACCTGACAGAGTGGGAGCATCATGCTGTGGAAATCTTCAGTTTTGTTCATGCTGGAGAACTATTTTTATGCTCTAAAATCATGAAACACAACATTACTTATATTTCCTTCCATCAGGGCGGTCTACTACAGAATTCCTAACATTTTTCGGTGGATAAATAGTCGGCTAAAATTTAAAGTCTTCGATTTAAAATGCAAAGCACGGGAGTGGAAGAATCATGCTTTCAATTTCAGACACTGGAGCTCTATTTTTATGCTCTAAATCATAAAAAACACATTTTCTTTGACTCCTTCCTTCAGGGTCGCCACAGACGTTCATCCGCCCCTATGTCGTGTCATCCAAGCTAAATCCCTTCATCTTTCCGTTGGAGTCACTGAAACCTTCTGGAGCTCATCGGCTGGAAGTTCCAGATCTAAACATAAACATTTGGATGACTGAGCTTTAGCTCTTGATGCTCCATTTCTTTCTTTCTAGATTTTTCATTTTAGTTTTGTACCCCACTTCACCCTGCAGGTTCACTGAGCTTCATACTTTCACAGTGAAAAAAAAAATCATTAATTTTAAATGATTTATTTCATATTCAGCATCTGGAGGAAGCTCACGGTTACCTGGGTCTGTTGGTTTGCTTTGTGAGTCTAGAATTACCTGAAAAGGCCCACAGAGGTAACAGAGGGCGGAGCCAGTTTGAATAAAAGAAGCAGGAAATGGACCGTACCATGAGATGTGACACCATAGGGGACGGGCCGACGATTTTGTTGTGTCACAACATAAACTGTAATGTTTGGAGGACTGTAAAAGTGGCTCAGACTTCATACTGAATGCTTGATGTTTTTTTCTTTTTTTTGGCCATCAAAATTTAAATTTTGGAAATTAGTAGCAATTTTTGGGACCCTGGTCCCTCTTTTTCTGATATGCTCCATCAATTAAAGCAATCCTCCCCTTTATTTTTAATTTACTTTAGTTTTCTTTAATGAAATATTTTTATCAAAAAATATAATAATAAGAAGGAACAATACATATCTGCACAGTAACTTTTTAAAAATGTGAACATCAGTCAGTCCAACTTGAGTTTTTCATTTCTTAGACCAAACGATTTAAAGTAAACCAAAAGTTTAATGTTAATAATAATAAAAAAACAAACTTTGCTCTAATGTATTACATCAGTAGAAATGAAATCATTTCATATTCTAAATTGTATTTTTGTATTTTGAAACTTAATTTATTCAGAAAACCTTTAGTTATTTTGATAAAATAAACAGAAATGTATAATTTTGCTTTCATATAAGTTAAAAACACATTTAATTAAAACTCCTGTCCATCACATGTGATCACATGTTATCACATGTTTATAGTGAAAGCATGAATGTGACTCTTTAAAAATGTAGCGATCAAATGAAACCGTAAAACACGGCAGTGTGAGCATCATGATGTGGAGATTCATCCGTTTTTGTGTTATAAATCATGAAAAACAACATTTTTTATACAGTTGCAGGAGAAAGTATGTGAATCCTTTGGTAATACTTCAATTTCTGTACGAAATAAACACATGATATGTTTTTTTCTCTCAGACTGGATCATAACAAAGGAAAAAACTTTGTCTGCTTAATTCAAACCAAAATATTTTATTGAACAAAATCATGTGTCCTGTTTATGCATATAATTCATTTCAAAAGGTTCACATATTTTCTCCTGCAACTGTACTTCTTTTTGGTTCCTCGCCTCAAGACTGTTTATTGACAATAATCTCAATATTTAAAAAACCTGACATTCCTCTGTGGAATAATTGTTTGGTAAAATGTAAATCTTTGGATCTTTTTATCCTCTAATTCATGAAATAGTGTATAATACCTGAAAAGTAGTTAGAAAAGCATAAATTAGATTAGGTCAAGGTCAAAGATTGAGCATTTATTGGACTTTTTAAATAAGCAAGGGACTCTAGGAAAACTGAGAAACAAAACTGTTTCCAGTTTTGCCAAAATCATTTTTAAAACTCACAAATCAGGAAAAAAAAAACAGTCTTGGAAGATTATTAAATAGTTGGTGCATCACAAATACTTTAAATGTGAAATGTTAGTTTAAACTTGTTGGTTCCAATAATCGATGGGAATATTTTTACTCTTTTTTGTCTCAGATTTGAGGTCATAACAGAGCGAAGAGCTCAGCATCAGAGCCGTTCATTTTCTGTTTGAGGTTGATTTGAATTCATCCTAGTCTGTGCTTTTGCAGCATAAATGTAAAGCAAACCCCAGACCCTCAGCTGCTGCCAATCCCCAAAGGGAGCGTCCGAGCGCGGCGCTTCTGCAGACCCGGCTCCAGCCTCAGTGAATCGTGCCTTTGTTGGCACGGTGACGTTATGTTTTAATGAAGAAAGAAAATAATGGGGAGGGGGGAACAATTTTACATTCATGCTCACAGAAGAGAGCATCCCTGCAGCATGTTATTACATAAAGCAATTAGGGGCCCCCCAGCCCCCAGACTGTGGGAGAAGCTCTCCCCACCATGACGACTGACTCCAGCCGGCTCGGAGTGTGTTGCATGGCTGCAATGATGTCAGCGCGCAAACCACACGGGGAAACTCTCATGATCTGCAGGAAGTTATGGGATTTATAAAGGATCCTTTCATAATAAACTCTACAAACATTTTTCATTGAGAAATCTTGAAAACAAAAACTAAACAACAGACGAGCAGAAAGAAACACAAAGAACTGAAGTTGGATCTACTGGCAATATTCAGTCACAGGAAGTCAGATTTGTTGCTAAACTTTATAAAGTACAAAAAAGTGCAATTCTGGACCAAAGTATGTTAAGGCCATGTCACACAGCCGCTACGTACATTTAGCAAATTTTCCAAGTAAAAAATGTCACTCGTGATACATGCACTATCCATAAGATTCAAGATTCAGATTCAAAGACTTTATTGTAACTGTTGGTCACAATTAAGTTGTGGGTGGTCCACCAGCAGCAATGTACAGCGCAATAAGTCTTAGAAAAAAAATAAAAAATAAAGTAGGATTAAATAAAGCATAAAACATAGGAAACTGTACATACATAAGACAAAATAAAAAATAATAATAATTCAAGTGTTTCTTTACTCGAAATTGGTTTTGATCTTTTCAAAATCTTTGGTTGATTGAGAAATATGCAGTTTATTTGTATTTTATGTATTTTATACACAATTATTATAGAAATCTTATGCTAATATGTACAAATGCTAATTTGTGGCTTTCCACGACTATTCCACGTATGTCTAACAATCTTTTCACGCATGTACTACAAATGTATAAGTTTTCTATTGCGCTTATGGCACACATATCATGTCAAAATTAGGGCTGGATTGATAAAACTGATTAATCGATTTAAATCAATTTAGGTTTAACAGATCAATAATCGATTCATAAAAATATAAATTGATTTTGCACGTAAAGCTAAAGTCCGCTAGCTTAATGCTAACGTATGATAGGATTTTCCATAGGACGGCTAATGCTAACCTAAATATATATTGCTGACTAAATGAACATCTTTATAAACTCACAGGCAGGAATTTTCCAAACTCTTATAAGGAAAAATTTCTCCTGGAATAATGTGTAATGCTATAACGCAATCGCCACCTAGTGGCCAAACTGAAACGCCCTCCAGGAGAAGCAGAACAATGTTTATAATGTTAATGATCGGAACATTTTTATTAGAGTTTCTCCTTTTAAGAATCCATGTAAAACTGTATGATATTAACAATATCATTATTTCACTAATGCATTTTACAGTATGTGAACTGGATCCGATTAATATGTATTATTCAAAACATATTAGATTATTAAAGTATTTCTGAACAAATGTGTATAAATGTATAAACTCAAAATTGAATTGAGGGATCAAAAGAATAGAGAAAAAATCAGAATCAAATCGATCCAGACTCTTGTGAATCAAATCTAGTCGTTTCTGGTAATTATAATCGTTATGCAGCTCTAGCCAAAATTCTACAACAGAGGCATGAACCACTTCTGAATTACATACTAACAACTAAATAATCACACTTACAGGTGAGTGTCTCCCACTCGGTCCGTCTGGGCAATGGGTCGGGTTCTCTTGCGGGCCAGTGTCCCACCAAGCAGGCTGCCTGTATGACAGTCAAAGTGAAGAAACTCAATCAACACGGGTTTACGTGTTCTTTGTTTGCTTTATTCGTACTTCTTTCGTGGTTTTAACGGGTTCATTCGTGATACACCTGTCACAAACGGGCAGACAGCTGGTTCCACATGCAGCAGGTTTATTAGTTCAGACAGGATCTAAGCACAGCTCAGATGGGCAGAAATCAGTCACAAGGATGGGATCATCCAAGAAGGCAGTAGAGTTGTCAGGGTCCAGGTGAAGGTCAGGGCAGGCGGCAAGAAATCTGAGAGGAAGCAGGGTCAGAAACTGAACGAAATGCTCAGTAATGCAGGCAGGGTGGCATAAACAATACTTCACACCGAGTCAGGCTCTGAACAGTAAGTGTCCGGTGGGGGATTGGTAATGAGAGTCAGCTGAGCGGCATCTGGGGAGTGTGCGCCGGGGTTGCTGGGAGATGTAGTGCAGTCAGTAGTCTGGAGACAGTTCGTGCCGGTGACCAGAGAGGGAGACAGATCTCTGAATCCTGACAACATCTGTGAAAATTTCACGTATTAAACAACATCTTTTTTCACTTTTTCCACTTATATTTCGACATAACCAATTTTCATCCGTACAAGGTGCATTATGGCTGTGCGACACGGCCTTTACACCATTAAACCAAATGTTCAATTCAATTCAATTCAATTCAATTTTATTTATATAGCCCAATATCACAAATTCAATTTGCCTCATTGGGCTTCATGCCTGTAGTTTTAACAGATGCACAGATGGAGTCATAAAATATGCATAATAGGTAAAAACTAAACAGACTATAAAGAACGGTCATCCCTGTCCTTAGACCCTCCCTCGCGGTAAGGAAAAACTCCTAAAAAAACCTGAGTCAGGAAAAAAAGAAGAAACCTTAGGGATTCCCACATGAGGGAGAGATCCCATCCCAGGACGGACAGGCGATACCAGAACGGTTAAAGAAAAGTTAGCTGCTAAAACTGCATATATGAGTAGAGTTCATTCATATAGAGCTGAGGGACGAGTGATGATTAAGTCCATAGTCCAGATGAAGCAGAACTGCAGTCCACGACCAGGAGCAGGAGGACAGACGACCCACCAGGAATCACTCCCACTCAGAGATGCAGGATGGTGTCGGGGCTTCATCCATCCTGAAAGGGTTAAATAATTGTGCCAAATTTAAGGATTTTTAGTTTTATTACTTTACACCAGGCTTAGTATGAACCAACTGAAAGGTTTTGTTAAATTTATTTGTATATTAATGAAATAAAATTAAGATTTGTTCAGATTTTAGTTTGTTGTTATTTTTTAATACATAAATCATTTATCTATTCAAAACAAAACTGTAACACAAAAATTGAGTTTTACTGAATAATGGAGAAAGTGAATTGCTGCATTCCTTGTAAACGCACACACCTACATGCAAATATACACACAAATATATAACACTCACACAAAAGTGTGTATAAAAACGCACATTCATAGAAACAAACATAAACATATGCACACACACACAGAAAAGTGTGTACACGAATGCTCACACATAAAAATGTGCATACATACACATATACCACCCAAAACACAACACAATATGTACACACATTTACAAAAATTGGAAAATATGAACACACACACTTAAAAATATATATACTTACAATACAATGGAAAAGTATGCAAAAAGACAGATTTTCAAACAGACTCTTAAATATTTACTGTACACACACACCTTTCTATGCACTCAGTTTTGAGTAACTAATCCTTCATGGATTACTTTACCATTTACTGTCATTTGTTTCAGTTACTTTGGTCAAAATAACAACAGATTTACTGTAGTAAACGCTGAACATTTGACTTTTACTTTATTATCAAGAGATAAACTTTCACAGAAAGTAAAACTGAAGCATCAACCCTGAGTTTAACTACTAGACAGTAACATGTATCATAAATATGATGCTTTGTAGAAAACTACTGACTAAAGCAAAATAGACATTTTTAAACTTCCTTCTTTTTATGTCTCCATTGTATGAAAGTTCAAATCAGGTAAACATGACAGAAAATTGACAGACTGTTTTCCTGTTTGTGTTCCAGCAGCCATAACTGAGACTTTGATGTCTCAGGTATTCAGGAGCTCGGCCCGTCAGCGTCCGGACCCCCCCCGGATCTGGCTGGAGGGTGATAGTCGACTTTGAAGCGCAGACCAGACGAAGGGAGGTATTTCAAAAGGCCTGTGGTTGAGCGGTGGCGTAAAGTTGCCGCCGAGAGCGAGGGGAAGAAATCGGGGGAGGACGAGGGGTCGGGGAGGAGAGGAGGGGAGGGCCTTTGAAAGGAAGCACCTGTTCATTTGAGGCTTGCAAGGACAGGTATGTTCCCAGAGGTTAAAGGCTTTGGAGAATTCAAAGCCTTTTCAGCCGGCCCTCACATTGAGACGGGGGGTCGGACGTGGACGCACAGGCGCTAACATGTTCTCATGGTGGTTCTAAATGATGCTGCACTTCCATGTAAAAAACTACATTTGTTTGAGTGTTTTTTGACCTAAACCATTAATTAAATCCAGTATCTGTAGATAAAGATGGAGCAGCCATGAAATAAACTGCAATAACTTCACCAATTATGTCTGATGTCACCCAAAGGCTCTGAAACCCCACAAATCCTATAGGTCAACCGTTTTGAAGGGAGTTGACTCCGCCCACCTGAGCAATATTTTGAAAATGTGCAGCAACTGTACAAGTTTTTTGGTTATACAAGCCCATAGAGGGTTGTAGAGAGGAGTTCCCACATCTTAAAGGGAGCCCAGGTGTGTCTCCAACCATTTTTTTTTATCGTAAAATCGTTCCCAGTGATCTTTTAACGATAATTATGACGTTTTTAGCTCAAATCAAAAAAGCCTTTGTTGTTTTGTAAGACATATTTTATGCACAGCAATAGCTGCTCATTAGAAATACAATTCTGGGTTGTGGGCGGGACTGTTGGCACAGAGAAACCCGCCCCCCTCCCCATCGCTGAGAGCTCTGTTTACACACGAGCTTCTAGCTTCAAGCTAATATTAGCGGCGCTAAAATAACGATGGGCGATATTGGACCAATTGATGGGTTTTTTATAATAAATGAAGTGTCTTTTTAATACTTAAATATGACCAATTAGAGTCTGTCATGAGAACCTGGGCTGACAGTGTCATTTGGTGCAGAGTAAACTGCAATGAGTCTGGACCTATAAATGTGCCAAAAATAATCAGAAAACATGTTTAACAGTTGTCAGTATTTTCTATTCCTCGGTGTGTACATAAATAGTCATCTAAATTTAAAGTTTTACATCTGATACTAGTGTATGCATTCATTAAAATACAGCTGTCATTTGCTTTAAGGCCCTTTGAGAAAGTTACAATGAAATAAAATTTAATGTCACTTTGATTTAAGACCCATTGATGAAAATTGTGTGTTTTTTTTAGTTTTTATCATGTTCTTGTTCCTTTTTAAGTAAGAAAATTAAGCTCAAAATTGTATTTCTGAGTATTTCTTTATTGAAATGGCTGTGAATCAGGAGCAGATAAAAAATGCTGTTGGAATTAGATTGTATTTGTGTTGTAGAAATGATGATGTGCGAGCTACAATTAAGCTCCAGGCTCTCAGCAGTGGGGTGGGTAAGGGGGGCGGGGTTGCTCTGACCCAACAGTTCTGCACACAAGTATAGAACAACTTTCTAATGAGTTATTTTTGCTCAGCAGAAACACAATGACATGTTTTTTTTATTTTGGCAGGAAAGAAAAGTAATTTTGACAATATTCTTTTGCTTTTGTTTGTTTGTTTTTTCCATTGTGAGTGTGACTTATATGAGATAAAAAAATAAAAATAGCAACAACCACTAGAGAGCACTGTAGGTGTGTGCATCAGTATTTGCTATTGACAACAATGGGGAATTAGACCAGGTTTGGTGAAATTGCTCCAAAATGACGCAGAAGTTAAAGAATTCAATGGATTATGTGAATGAAAAAGTTTAGATGAATAATTAGCATGTTCTTTATGCTATAGTTATCTAAATAATTGTTTATATGTTGTTCTAATGATTTCTCCTCTGTTTCATGAAGTGGGCATATATTCAGTTCAATATTGTCTCAAGTCTCATTAATGTGTGAAGTTTGTTCTCAGTATTTGACCTATCCCCTGGGGGAGGGGTGAGCTGCAGACACAGCTGCGCTTGGGAACCATTTGGTGCTTTAACCCCCCCCCATCCAACCCCTTAATGCTGAGTGTCAATCAGGGAGTCCCATTTTTAGAGTCTCTGGTTTGACTCAGTCTGGATTTGAACTTGCAACCTTTCAGTTCGGGACAGACACTCCACCACGGGGCCACTGAACTGGAATCCTGTTTTTAGGATTTCATGCTGAAATTTCTGTTCTTGCTCCTGTTTTTTGTTAAATAAATGTCTCTGAAAGTGTGACTTATATATTAATTTTTCTGCTTTTTTCTGCTTATTTTTAATTTAAAGGTGACAAGGAACAATTTCAAAATAGGCCAAAAAATGATCGGGGTGGGTATTTAATGTCATTCTCAATGTGAAGGACTCACTTCTTTTCTTTTTATTTCTAATTTTAGAGGGAAAATACTAGAAAAACTAGAAACCAAACCGCCAGTCTTTGTCTCTCTTCACTCCTCTTCTGTGCCAGTGCCCTCCCCATTGCGGAGGCCCACACCTCCTGTACGATTCTTGACTCTGCCTGATCCGACCGTTCCTCTGGGGAGCGAGACGCTGTGTCACGGAGCCAAATCCCAAACATCCAAATCCCCAAAAAGCCGTCCTGCACATCAGTCATGCTGCTCTTAAAGAAGGAATGTGCGTGAGATGACATGTTGAAATAGCACAACGCTTTACCACATGTGTTCCAGCGGTTGGGTGGCAGAAGATGGAAAGATGGAGTTTGGAAGGACGGCGGAGTGGAGGACCGGTCGGGAGACGAGTGTGGTTGACCGAGACTGAAAACAGATCATCCTCCATTCTGGGCCTCTTTCATGTCTGAGACTTATTTTGTTTTCTGCTGATTTTGTGGTAGGGTGTACACACACACTCAGACTGAGACATGCATGGAAGACTTTAAACCTTTAAAATAACCTTGTTAAAGAGAAACTTGAGGTAATTTTTAAAGACACTTTTTTAATCTTAATTCAGGAGATTTCAGTCGTATTTCTCCTCACAGCATTTCCGTTTGCAGGAGCAGAAAAACACAGTCTGCTTTGACTCTAACCTCCTGCAGATCCTTTTAAAGGAATCCCAAACCAGCTAGTTAGAAAATTCATCCTTCAAGAGCGTCAGCGATCCGTTCCAGATGGCAGCACTTGTTAGTCCCCTGCAGGGAGGCACCAGGAGGCGTCTTCCCCAGACACTCACTTCAGTCAGCAGATGGGGGAAAAAAATCAAAAAATCCCCTTATCCTTTTATTTTTCCTTTTTTCATTATGTCTCTAAACTGATATAGTGGTTAAGCCTTCCCAAAAATATGCTCACTTGGATTTACGCTTAAGCTAAACATACGGACTATATTTTGATTATAAATGTTAACTGTCATAACTGTTGCTTTTAAAAACATGTTGTTTTTTTTTTGCTCTTCATCTCTTGGAGATTTTCAAGAAAATCCTGAATCCAATTTGTAGAAAATTCAAAATGCTTGAGCTAAATTGTGATGCAAAACATGGACTTTGTCTAAGTACTATAAGAAAAGCTCATAAAAAAGGAACGTTAAATGAAGAAGATTGAAGTAACAGATTCAAAAGACGTCAAGAAAATGTTTAAAATTTTAAATTAGATGGAAGATTTGATTTTAAGTGGTTAACTACAAATATTCTAAGAGAGAAAAACTATTTAGAAATGAAAACCAACAAAAAGTCTAGATGAATGCCGAGTTTAAAACACGTTATTACATCCAAATTATTAAAGAAAGTATTTGATATCAATAAAGTTTTACATTTTTTAAGATGCTTTATTGCTGTTTTAAATATTAATCTTAACTTATAAAAAGCTGAAAACTAACTTTTTGGTTGAAAGATGTAAAACAGTCAAAAATAAACTTGTTAAAACTATTAGATGACAAATAAATGATAAAAGGAAATCATATTGAAGTTAAAAAACTAACTTAAAACGTAATGCCAAAAAGAGAACAATGATTAAACAAAGGCTATAGTTTACTAGCTAAAATGAATAAGTGCTTTTTTTTAGTTTTATAATTTGATTTATATAATTAAGCCCATAAATGATCAGTAAAGTGAATTTTAAAGTAGTATTTTCATAAAAATAAAATAAACTGAAACTTCTGTTAAAATATGAACGAGTGGTAAACTGTCTAAGACATAAAAGCACACAAGAAATATATATAAAACCTGAAGATGCAATAATTATGTTTTTATTTCTACAATAGACCTGGAATAATGATATAAAAAAAATGTGTTTAATAAAAAGAATTGAAAAGACAGATGCTCAGAAATGTGATGTGTTCAGGTTTCCAGCAGGTGGCGGTAGAACACACCAGTTCTTTACCTGCAGGGGTGTCTGTAAAACAAGGAAATGATGAAGCATTGCGACATTGACTGAGCATCACAAACACACACACACACACACACACACACACACACACACGTTTGTTCAACACGCTAAGCATGAGGAAGTCCTGACAAAGACGGAAAATGAGAAAGTGTGTGAGATCAAAGCAGGTTTCATCACATCTAGACTCCACAGGTTTCCTCTTGCTTCTGTGTTGCGACAGATCCCTGTTACATCACAGCAAAGCCGGAAAGATCTGTCCTGATAGACACTGAATCATCTGATCTGCCTTCACTCAACACGATGAGTCTAAGGTCGCGATGATGAGTCGCTTTCATGATCTGTACATGCAAAGTGGAGGTCGCCTTATCCTAACAGCTGCTGGCACAAATGCAGGTGCACCGATATGGAGCCAACTGCTGGCAAGTAAATCAAACAGCTCGCCTCGCCGCCCATTTTGACGGAGAGACGATTAAATAATGGCAGACAGAAACTGGATGCTGTGGGAAGAGTCCAGGCCCAGCAAACACCCCAGAGGACTGTGGGTAAGGAGAAACACGTGTAAAAGTAAAGGAGGCGTATGTAAACATCTATGCCTCCCCACCCCCCCTCTGCAGCTGGCTGCTGTCCCAGGGTGTGACCCCGCTCACCCTCATTGTCAAGCCTGGCTTTGCACCATAACCCCCTGTTTACCCTGAACGCCCACCGCGAGCACACAGGGGTGGTTCTGTTTACCCTGCAAGCCGAGCCGTCGCTGCAGAAACCGTTTCTGCTGCTAACACTCCAGCTAACCGCTGGACGGTTGATTATGTTTATGATCTGAAGCTGATGGATTATATTTCATCCTGTTTTTCATAAAAGATAGAAACAAAATCCTTGTAATGAGTTTTATTTGAACTGAGAAGTTATTAAAACATAAAAAGTGAAATGACTTTACTTGGTAATCCCAACATTTCTCTGTCTAATAACTCATATTCCAGTGTTTTCTGTGTCTGGAAGTTTTTTTCTCCTGCTCTTCCATATACTGGGAGTTTTCCTCTCCACTGTCACCCATTGCTTATTCAGTTTGGGAAACACCAACAACCCTTTGATGTCCAGTATTAGGTCATCTTTAGAGATTATCCTTATGCAGTTAGGACAATCTGACCTCATTGAATTGATCCACACTGAATTGTACCTCTAACCACACCAGGACATGATTGTTTGCTCCTCCCCCTTAGTCTATGCTCACACTGCACTCATTGGTGTGGACCCAGAGAAGCACCTATGATTCCTGGTTATGTGTATCCTTATTGGTTTACTGTCTTCAAATCAATGTAAAGAAGAAAGGTTCAAGTTGAGTTACCCAAACACAATATTTTATCAATTTGTGAGAACCATTGAGTATTTATGCAACACATTCTCATCCCCAACTCGTCACATATTGACGTTTGGTTGAAGACCTCTGCCTGACGTTTTGGGTGTCCCCAACTCGTCATTTTTTGACATGCTGGCTGTTTGTAAAATCAAGGATCCGCAACCTCAGGATCGGTACCAGATGTGCACTGGTCCTCGAGACTCGTCCAGAACCTGTATCCTAACTCAGTACCCGTACCATAACCCTAACCCAGTATTGGTTTGCCTCTGGTTAGCGTCTGGTACTGCATCTGGTACCTGTTCGGTTCTGGTACCGCATCTGGTCTGGTGTCAAGTTAAGGTTAGGGTACCTGTACCGGATTTGGGTACCGGTACACTATTCGTCACAGTAATGGACTGGTTCTGGTTCGCGACCCAGAGGTTGGGGACCTGTCGTTTAACGGGAACAGCCAGTACGTCAAAAAGCTACAAGTTGGGGAAACCCAAAACGTCACAAAGTGGTCCTTAACCAAACGCCAATATATGACGAGTTGGGAGTGAGAATGTGTTGATTTATGAGAAGTTGACCAATTGTGTGTCATCCAACGACAATCAAGTTAGTTCTGAAGCCATATTTTTCACAATAGGGACGTCGCCATGTTGGAGCCAGACAATGTTAGTAAGCAGTGTTTGATCCGAGTCAGTCTGAGTCATTGGCTGTCTGTTAGAACTGAGGGGGACCTGGTGGCAGACAAAATGGCAGCTGAAAATCAATAGCCAGAAGGAAGTCCAGAACTGGAACATCAAACCCTCCTTCAGCGCCACTGCACTTTTATATAACACTATATATTACCCTTTTTTTGTGTTTTAAGCTTTAAACCTTTAACACCTGACGTGTTTCTGTCAAAACCTAAAATCCTCTTTGACATACCGTTACTCCTAACATGCTGTGAATTAGCTTGTCTGCAGAGAGAAGCGGTTTTTGTTAATATTATTTTTGAAATTTATAAAATGTTTCCCTCTTTTTACACATTTTAAGTTAATCCTGAACACGAAATCATTGATTTACAATAAAACGTTTTAATAAAAGTGACTACAACTCTTAAATCTTGTCATGAATGTGGTCCTCTTGTTAAAACTGAACTTGTCATCCCCTCCCCCCTTGCATTCCAAATAGAAACCACCCGCTGGTCCCAAAAAGCCAAAATTCCATTGAATTCTATAGAGAAATAAACAGCTATTACTCAGTCATTATATTTGTCAGAATAACCATTCTTGCTCTGGTGTCTCTTTTTAACATGTTCTTGCTAAAACTAGGTCTGGAGGAGGGGGAGGAGTCATGTGGTTGAGTTATCATAAACAGTCAGTGGTCAGAAGTGAGTCACTCATAGAAAAGGTCTTTCATTAAAAGAAAAAAAAAATTTGCAACAATACGAGTATTAAATAACAAGTTTTTTTCACATAAATTTAAGATTTTTAATCTTGTAAATTTATGAGATATAAGTCATAAATTTAGCCTATGACATTTTAAGTCATAAATATACTACTTTATTCTCGTAATTTAACAGTTCAGACTTTTTCATAAATCTAAAAGATTTAAAGTCGTAATTTGAAGCCAAAAAAATTATTTGTAAACTGGCCCTAATACTACATTGTACAACAGAAATCTGAAGAAGTGCAGAACAAAAAAAATTTGGTTCTTCAAAATACACTTGAGCTGACCCGTGTGTTTAACTGATCGCTTAAAATCTCTTTAACGTAACGCCAGGATTGATACGTAGGCGGGACATTTACTTGTGCAGGTTACAACTTCTGTACTTCACCGATATGTCTTTACCGTCTAGTTTTGCTTTCACTATTGGAAAATTCCTGCACTCAGTTTTATATTTTTTTTTTGTTGTTGTCATTTTTGCGACATTGTTCAAGCAGGGACAACATCCCAGCGCCCCCCAGTGAGCAGCTGCTGTAATTGCATGTCTCATCTTGGAGGTTTGGTTGGCTCCAGTCTTCTGTCCGTTATTGAGAGTGCTATATGTGAAAGTGGGCCATATAAAATTCAGCTTTAGCAATGACCTCATGAATCAAAATCCTGTCTAGATTTTGTGTGGGTGTGAGAACAGGACAAATAAACCAGGACTCTCTTGAACCAGAATTAGTCTGTTTGGTCTAAACCAGAACTCAAGAGTTTTCACATCTGCAGCTCTAGAAACTACTGACATGAATTGGTTTTAACCTCTTAAAAAATGTATTTCATACTCTCATTTAAACAACACGTTAAAGAAACAAAAAAAAATCCATTGAATCGTGGGTTATGAGAAGCTCTCTGTGGCTGATGAAATTTGGGAACATCTGCTTTGGAAACTGTCGGGTTTACAGACGGTTGAACGCAGACTTGTCTTGACACAGTTCTGAACGTCTCCAGGTTTACGTTCAGCTGTCTGGACATGTGTTGCATCAGTTACGTCCTCATCTGGAAGAAGTCTAAGCGGTTTTCAAAGATGCTTTTCCAACCCTTTCGCTTGGCTCTGAGATTCCACCCACCTTAATGACAGAGTCAAACACCAGGGAGGATCCTCGCTGCCGCCTTCGTAAGCTCGTCTGTGTTTGAATGTTTGTGTGCGCTTTGGTTTAAGCTCTGGTTCAGCCGAGTCCTCCAGACAAAGCTGAGTGGAGCTTTAGTTCCTCATGCAGCCCCCCCTTTGAGGAAGATTAGTGAAATCCAGGTTGTGTAAGAGATAATTTAAGGCCTGAAACTGAACGCCTGGCTGTCAACTGTTTCACAATGACAGGCTTAGGAGACTTCTTGTTTCTCTGGTGTAGATATAATTATAAAGAGAAAAACTTTTTCATTTCAACAAATTGAAACAATCTATAAAGTAAACTGAACGGAAAAGACACTGATCTAAAAAATGTATGTGCAAAAGTACGGATCTATCTAAAAATATCACAAAAAAATAGTTTTACCAACAGAAAGCACCAGTTCTGTACAGAAATGAATGGTAGACTAAAGGCTGGTTGTTTGAGCTGTATGACCTGGTAATGTCGAGGATTATGTGTCTTGATCTGAACTGCACCTGAACTTCTTCTCTTTGTCAATTAAGAGAAGATGGAACAGAAACCCGAGTGTCATGTCTGCAGTGAGGTGGAAGCATGATAAGCTCAGCATGGACTCTCTCTGTGGCCGTGTGCTGCTTTTAAATGGTGCTCCAAAGAGGTGTGGCCCTTTGACTGATGGGTAACCATCAAACCTTCGACTCTGCCTTTAAACTGTAAGGTGGAGCCAACACAGTTCTCTGTGTAACCACTCGCTAGTTTGTAACCCAATCAAAGCTTGTCTTGATCACTTCAGTAAAAAAATAAATAATATTTACATCAGAAATGCTTAAAAGTTGGCTTTTACTTTCATTTTCTAATACTTAATGATAACTGTACAAGTTTTTTTTTTTTTAATTTCATGATCAAAATCATTCAAACATGTGGGTGTGGCTGATTAACAAAACAGTCCAATTATAAGCTCTGAAAAATGTCTCAGTAAATGCAATCAAACACCTGACAGGTGTGCAGTTTTTTGCCTATTTTTGGAAAGAAAAGGTTTGTTGACGTCACATTCACACCCCTGTCCACCAACCCCCTCTAACCTGACCCCAAACTAAAAAATTGATGTAGTGAAAACCAATGGGTCACACAGAAATCTATGGATAAAGTTTGGTCTACTGATTTTGGAATAGTGTGAGTTCTGTGACATCATACCCTCCCTTCTCTTTTAATAGTCACGGTCTTATACAAACCAATGGCATTAAGAACATTGTCCATTGATTAATTTTTTTTAACACTACAAGGAGAATTTACAGAATTATATGGTTTACATAAAGTATGAAATCAAAAATCCATCTGTCTCGCTTACTTCACCTTAACTTACCCCTCCCTATATGTCAGGGGTGTCAAACTCAAGTCCTGGGCCAACGTCCTGCTGGTTTTCCAGAAACCCTGCCTTATCTGCTGCTGATTATCTGGATCAGGTGTGTTTAGCCAATAAGAAGCTTCTATGGCAGCTTGGTTGGAAAACATGTAGGACACCAGCCCTCCAGGGGTGAAGTTCGAGACCTGTGCTATATGTTGTACAAGAGTTGTTCCCTGCAGCACGGCCATAGACAAAATTGTGAATGAAGATTTTCATTCCGTGCGTCATATTTGCACCTGCCGCCTCTCTTTGGATGCATGTCAAATTTACTGCTTGACGTTGTAAAGCCCCGACCGCGGAGCGACTGCCAAAGTTTTTCTGGACTTCATCCGTTACCACATCATGGAAAGCATGGATGATGTTGAGCGAGTAGCTTGGGTTTATATGTTTTGGAGAGCTCTACAGAAGCAAACATGTTGCCATGTTTGGGTTCAACAGATCATTCAGTCTCTCTTGATGTGGTGTACTTTACTCCTGATGGTCGTTTTAAACTTTACTTCTGTCTGCCTGTGGTCCAATTTGAGCATTAACTTGAGAGCTGAAAAATAAAAGTAAAACAAGGATCTTTTTATTATTGTCTTGGTTAAAATTAGAATAACATTATAGGCCCTTGGAGCTGGAGGGATCTGCTGGCTACGCTGGCTATGCTATTTACCTGGCAGCTGGCTAGCGTTGTAGGCTTGATTGCTCCAGCTCCATGGGCTCTGAGACCAATTGTTGACCTGTCCAGGGTGTGTCCCGCCTTCGCTCAACAGTAACCGGGACAGCAACCCCATGGCCCCAACGGGTTAAGAAAATGGAAGGAAGTTCAAGATGAAAATTCCTGCATTGAGCGGCCATGTTGGATGCAATTTTCTACCCTTTGATCGAGTCACTGAAAACAACCTAAAGCTGTCTCTTGTGTTAACCTTGCTCCCACGGCCTAAATCCCACAACCTCAGATTGTGTCTGTACATTGTCTTCACATTCAAACTTGACGCCTCTGCCATACGAGTCACGTTCAGCATGAATGCATAATAAGGGCTCACAAAGTAGTCTACGACCTTTACGTTTCACCTGCGTGCCACATACAGGCTTGACTATTTTTCTCTCTTGAACGGCTACATCCACCCATAAGGCCAGTTATAGTGAAGCTTTTGGCGCAATTAATAACGAAGATTTACTTCCTCTCGAGCATGCAGGGTGTTCATCGTCACTCATCAATTAGTATCCACAGTCAGAAGCACAAAATTCAGTAAAGTTTGTTTTTTCCACATTCCAGACATTGAGCCTGCCCACCTCAACCCCATTCTCCTCCTGGCTCTTCGATTGGCGCGGTCCTGCCTAACCCTTATCAGCGTCCGGGCTCTGGGTCTCTTCACCTGGCTCCCCCAGCTTCCTGCGCCTCGTCTCCTCCAAAACTTGAATGGGGGGGTCTCTTCACCTGGCCCAAGGTCTTCATTAGCAAGCAAGATTTCTCCAGCCCAGAGCCCAACCGCCAAAAGACTTTTATTTTCATCCTAAATGTTTCACAAATATCTTCACAATTAAATCTTTCAATTCTACTTTCAAGTTCTTTGCTTATTGAAGTGAAGGTTCGGCGGTAGGTTTTATTTCATTCCTGTCTAGGAAAGAGTCAAAAAATCCCCTTTTATGAGTGATGGGGACTTTGTAGGTAAAATTTTTAGGATCCTCTTTTTCAGCCCTGTTTCATTCCAAAGTAAACGTAAGATTCCTCCAAGTGTTCTTCAAACTCACTTCAAATTCTTGAAGACACTTAGAGCAGCAGGGACCGCCACATTTGGAGAGCGCTTTAATCTTCTCGCCTCTCACTGCCCGGTGGGCTGTAACTTCACTTATACTGTGTTGTTACACCCAGGTGAGCATACAGGCCTCATAAGAGGATTTTCATTAGAAGCTTACAACTCTGTGAGCCGACACAACCGCTACTATCCCTATCAGGAGCAGGGAAATCGTGAGCATGATTAGCTTGCGTAGGAGCTTGAACATTTTCATACTATTCTTTCAAAGATAGAAACACAGTAAAACTGAGATAAAAAGTGGAAAAACATTCCCAAACTTCACTGCAAAGTGTTTTGCTATTCTTTTTCTTGATGACATCTAATAGCATTTCCTACCAAAGTGAAGAAATGTTTGACTTTACTATCCATTTCTCTGTGTCACAACAACCCTAACACTGAAAATGCAAAGAAAGCAAATAGATATTTGCTCAGCTTTGTGCACTTTTAAATGGAGGATGTCCTGTATTCAGATCCGGTTATGCGCAGCGTTGCAAACTAAGACTCTCACTTTTTCAGATGTTTGCTCTGCAGTGGCAGTAAAGCTGTTTGCTCTCGTCGCTGCTGTTATCGTCGCTGGAGTCACAAAGTAGAAGGAAGGGCAAAGGGCTGCCGAGCTGCAGACGTGAATTCCTGTTTAAAAGCAAATAAAAGTTTAAGGAAGAGAAGCTGCTTAGGTTATCACATTTTACTTTCAACCTGTATTTTTGCTGAAGTGCATAAAAAGCCGTGTGAAGTCAGTTTATGTGATGAACTTCACATCAGACTTTTTTACTTGAGAGAGTACATACTTGCTGACTTGACAGTTTTTTTTATTTTGCTGCAACCACATCCTGAGGTTTTCATTTTATTCCGAAGAAATGACTTTAATTTCAACTAACTAAACAAACCTGAACATTTGCGCCTTGGATGACGTTTGAAGTTTAAACAAACCGAATAAATGGTGAAGCCGTCCCATTTATCATCTTCCACAACAACAACGTTCAAATCAGTCGATTTCACAATTTTCCATTTTTTTTAAGAAATAAAAAAAGTCAATTAAGTCTTAAAACAAAAGGAATGTTACTTTAAGGAAGAAGGAAATCTCAAAGCAGGAATGAGGAGTGGTAAAACTTGTTAAGTTGGTTAATTAGTTACCGTAATAAAAGGGAAAATGAGGAAATGAGAGAAAACAAAAAATGTAGACTGACATAGAAGTTAAAACTAATTTGAAAATTAAGAGAATAATTGTTGATTGTGAATGCAGCTTGTAGCCAATGCAGCCTTTATAACATAAAGCTTGTCTTCTGCTGCTTCTTCATTATGATTTTTGGCACACATGACCTCAACAGTGTACTTTCAGTTGTTTAGTTCTCCTAGTGTCAGATGTTCTGTTCCTAAAGTACCATTCTGCTTTTGCTTTTGCTTACTTTAATGGCTTTTTGAAATATTTAGGTATTAGGAATTAAAAAATAATAGTAGAAATGTATTTATTAAACTTTCAGCTAAATGTTTTACTCAAATTTTAAACAATTCATAAAAATTTGAACTTTTCATTGGTCAAAACAGTAACTGTGTTCATAAATTTACATTTATCTTAAGTGTAAGGGCCAAATATCGAAGATAATCAGAATATTTCAGTACTACGTTTTTTTTTAATTAACTCTTCAGAGTTAAGCTTTTTTGGCTAATAATGATCCACAAAGTTACATAATTTTTTTGCAGTTATTTCAAACTTTAATTATAGAGTGCATTTTGTATGGTTGTAAACAAGTTTTTACAAGTGCACTAAGCTCGACAGAAATAAATACTTTTGAGTGTTTCTGCATCTTTAATTATGTTCATCATACTATTGTTTTTACACAAAAATGCTAATTTGAAGTATTTGTTATTGATATTTTTCATTGACAAGCATTGATATAAAGAACATTTTTCTTCATTGGAGATAAAATCTGATGCAACTATGACAGAAGAGAAAGCAAACGTTCAAAACATCAACAGGAACCTGAGGGGCTTTAAATTTGTGAAGCATCAGTGTAAACTTGCATCAGCACCTTAACCAATTACAGATCGATATGGTTTTACGTCACAGCCCAGGGAGCCAATCAAATTGCACCACGACGATAGAAAAGATCGCAGTTGCTGCCCACATCCTCAACCAGGAGAGGAGCCGCTCAAGGATCATCTGACATTTTTCGGGGCGACCCGGAGAATTTATTTTTATTTTTAATAGTCAGATATCATAAAGAAGGGGTGCTCAGTCATGGTGGTGGTCGCTACGGGGAGCGGTGGAGCCCACAAAGTGCTCCTGATATCCGGGAAGCAGGCGGGCTCGTCCGGCGGCTCGCAGACGGCCTTCGGCCGGCCCATCTCCGTCGTTCTCCCGTCCAGCCAGGTGTCGTCGGACTCGGACTCGAACACATCCGCGGGGCCGCCGGTACGGAAGCGGCAGAGGCTCACGCACCTCAGTCCAGAAGAGAAGGCACTGCGCAGGTTGGTGGAGTAAAAATAAAAATTTAAAAAAGGAACAACTTCGAAAATGAGGCCGCTATTGCTCACATTTCGACGGACACGCCCAAAGTTGACCAATTTGTCCCAGAGTAAACGACAACTTCAGCTTTTAGCCGACTTTTCAGCTCATAAAGTAGATATTTAAAGATGTAATAATGAGGCAGATTGCGGCTCCTCTGATAACGCTGCGCCCTTTGAACGGGCGCGTGCCTGCGTGGCACAAACATGGCTGAACGTGCGGGTCAGCAGCAGCAGCATCACGGAAATCCTTCTTCCTCCTCAGGAAACTCAAGAACAGAGTGGCGGCACAGACGGCCAGAGACAGGAAAAAGGCCAAAATGGGGGAGCTGGAGCAGCAGGTCCTGGAGCTGGAGCTGGAGGTGCGTGACATGAGTGATTATGAGGGGAAATCACTGCTGACTGAAGAGTTCTGGGTGGGCAAACCACGGCCCGAGGGCCAAATGCGGCCCGTCAAGCCCTTTAATCTGGCCCACCAAACTGGAATAATTTGTATTAATAATCCTTTAATGATTTATTCTGGTGGATTTGTTGTTTCCCAAGTCGGTCATTTTGCAATCATTAAAACACCACATGAACGCAACATTTCTCCAAGTTTTGCTTTTTTTTTTTTTTTTTTTTTTTTTTTTCCTGAGGGACATCTGCTGCAAAAATGAGAGCAATCTATTTTTTTAAGTTAAAACTCCAAAATGCTCAGTTTTAATTTCAATTTTAAATAAAAAATAAAGTACATTTTCTTTCTTTTTTTATTTTTTTATTTTTTTTCGATCTGCTTTTACTGCAGCCCTTCTGTCAAATTTTAAAACCCTTCGCGGGCCATGTGTCAAAGTTTGGCCGCTCTTGCTCTAACATGTGTCAAAGTCGAGGCCCGTGGGCCGGATCCGGCCCTCTGGGTAAATCTATCTGGCCCTCCAGGTCATTTTATTATTATTAATGGCCTGACGTTATCTTGCGCTTATTTCTAACTTGCATAATTTAAGGTTTAAGTTGACTTATGCTGGAATGAAATTCCTGCCTTTTTATTATTCATAATTATGTTAAATTAGTTTTAAAGTTGAGCATTCTGCTATCTTTTTGGACTATTTTGGCATATACTGCGATTTTTCAGGTTATTTTGGAGTTTAGGTAATATTTCAGCAACATGTTAACTGGTTTTGCTAAAGTTCATAATTATGTTAAGTTACAATTTTAAAGTTTTAAAAATGTAGGCTCATATTGTTAAATGTTTATCCTGTTTCAGTCCACGACCTAAGGTGTGGTTTAGATTTCGGCCCCTTGTGCGATTGAGTTTGACGCCCCTGTTCTAACCTCTGCTTCTCCTCCTGCAGAACCAGAAACTTCACATCGAAAACCGGCTGCTCCGGGAAAAATCCAGCGGTTTGTTAACAGAAAATGAGGAACTGAGACAGAGACTTGGGTTGGACACTCTCGAGTCAAAACCAAAGGTGGGAATTCTGATTTGGTTGCATCTTTTTTGGTTTTCTGAGCAGGTTTTTGACTTTATTATCTTTTTTTTAACCCCATGAAGGTCCAGACTTTGTCGTCCAGTGTGAGCGAAGCAGGTTTGGGGACCGGGTCTTCTGAGTCCGCAGCACTCAGGCTATGTGTGCCTCCGCAGCAGGTGCAGGCCCAGCAGTCCCTAAAGCTGAAGACCTCTCAATGGATACAGATAGTCCTTACTCTTCAGACGCTGAGGTGAGCTCCAGTGCTTTCTTTTCTAAAGCAAAGTTTGGTTTGGATCTCGGTTCTGATCGACCTTCTTCCCTCCCCAGTCTGATCTGCTGTTGGGCATTCTGGACATCCTTGACCCAGAGCTGTTCCTCAAGTCATGCGAAGAGCCGCCCCAGGAGGTGCTGCTGGTCGGAGGGGGCGACCCAGTACCTGCCGCCGCACCTGCAGCTGTGGGGGCCCCATCAGTTAAGCTGGAGACCCTTAATGAACTGATTCACTTTGACCACATCTACACCAAGCCCGTGGAAGGGCTGGAGAGCAGCAAAGACCAGAAAACAGATGAGGCGTCCTTCCCCGCCGAGGAGGAAGTTGTGGTGGAGGAGGAGACGGTCTGCGTGAAGGACGAACCGGAGGAGGTGGTGATCCCGGCCTGCCAGGCTCAGACGGCTGACCTCTTCTCCTGCTCCCCTCAACCCGCCCTGGCTTCTTTGGAAAAGGAGGCCTGCCTGGCGGACACCTACAGCGACTCCGGATACGAAGGGTCCCCCTCCCCGTTCAGCGACATGTCGTCCCCGCTCTGCTCCGACGGCTGGGAGGACATGTTCGCTAACGAACTCTTCCCCCAACTTATCAGCGTCTGAATCGGCTCCTCTGGCCGCAAAGTTACAGCACACTGTACATACACATGATGTGTAGCTTCATCAAATCCAGAAAAAAAACACCTGTAAGAAGATCTTTTAACTGCTGGGGGTCTTTAGCATGACAGCAGGTCTGTGCCATCACCGTGTGGCAGATGGACCCAAATGATTTCACATCACAGCATCTAAGATTGCCAGAAAATCTTTCATTCGCTGTCCTGAACTAATTTTGGGTGAATTACAGTATTTGTTTATGTATTTAGTGGAAGGGGGGGACCCAATGTTTAAATATTACTTTATTTATTTGTGTCATATCCGGAGTCTGTCTGTACGCTTGTAAATTTCATCTGTTTTCTGATCATAACTGCTCTTCTTAAAGCAAATTACTGCATTAAAAAAATTTTGCATTGCATCTTGTGTCAGACTTTAGTTTTACTTTAACACTTTTTTTGTTTTGTTTTTCAGTGTGAACCAAGAAAATGGGGGATTTAGACAATTTCTAGAGTAAACAAGAATTATGGAATCATTAATGGTTATGGAGGAATAAGTTCTTGCAAATCTGGAGGGAAAGTGATCACATTTGAGTCCAGAAGAGTTTTGCATGTGAGGAATGTTGAGGCCAAATCCTGAAGTTGAGTCAAACTTGATGCTTTAAATCCAGAGTGAATACAGAAGCTAGTTTGTGTTTAAAGTGTAGAAACTTTTTAACAGTTTCTGCTTGGGACAACTAAAAATTGGAATCTAAAGTTTTAGTGCTAAATTCCACCTGGAGTCACTGTATTGGAACCTGATTCCTATTTTTGCTTGGTTTTTCCAAATGAATGGAAAAAATAGTCTAATTTTCCAAACTTTGCCTAGTTTGGCATCAAACCGGGAAAAGGATTCAGAAAACGCCTCAACCCGGTCTTTCCTTAATGGTCTGATCCATGTTTCGAATTTAAATTAAGTAAACTCCTTATCAAACAGAGAAGATCTGTTTATACAAGGCCACTATTGCTGCTGTATCATTTCTTCAGTTCACTGTAGAAAGATGAACCACAAAAGTTGAAATGTCTATCCTTTTGTCTGATTCACCAAGATGGCTTTCGTAAAGTCAGAAAATAAATGCCCCTCACTTGTTTTTTTTTTTTTTTAGTAAGATGAATCCATGCAGAGCTAAAGCCACTTTTAAGCTAAACCACTAGTATTAATTGTCAGGTCAAATTAAAGTTAAATATTGGTTTTCTAGAAAACCTAGAAATCTGGTTCCATTGTAATTAAAGTGAGATATTTAGAGATTTTCAACAACTTAAGCAGAGAAAAGCCTGATCATGGAGGTGCTCCATCCTGGAGGTCATGACCTGAAGGTATCTATAACCTTTTCTTCCTCGTCAGACAGAGAAACCATCTCAGTAATGTTCATACTGAATGCTCAAACTGCTTTGGCTCAAAGTGACCCAGATAAAGTAACAGATACATCTGAAGAAACCAGTTTCTCAGTGAATCAGCAAACATACCTACAAGTCATACTGGTCCAACCCGGTTTGAGGTGTGTCTGGACTGTTCTGGATGTTCCTGATTTTCAATGTGGAGGGTTATGGGAAGCATTTCTGAACTTATTAAAAAAAAAAAACTTGTTTTTCTTAACCTTCCTTCTAAACTCAGTGATGAGTTTTGTTTCCGGTTGACAGCTCCCATGTTCTCAAGACACGCCCCCACCACCCTAATTGTTTCTAGCTGAAAACATCTAGTCCAGTCACCAAAAGAGCCATTTGGTCCAATTTCTTACTTACCAAAACCCAGCAAGAGGCCTCAAGTCTCAGTAAACTTTTTAGAAAAATAGCCCATTCATTTCTAAAATTGAGCTTTTTAAATATTTACAATAAGTGAATTATGAAAGTGTCACTCCCACTCCGATCAGATTTTGATCTATTTTAAGTGTTCCTAATAGTCTTTTAATTCATATTATGCAATTTTTGGCCAAAAAAATAGAAAAAATCTGTTGTTTGTTAAGGACATAGTTTCTGTAGTAGTGTATTAGAAAATCCCCTCTGAGTTGTGGGTGGGACCATTGATGCAGAGCAACCCCGTACCCCTTTCCCCTCACCTCACTCTCTGTTACTCTCTCTCTCTCACTAGCTTACAGACCCTCACACCCCAAACCCAACCTAGTAATGTCAGAGCTATCCAGACTTACGGTTTTGATCCAGATTCCAGCTCAGACGAAGAAAACAATGATGTTCATGGATCTAATCGTCTATAAGTGGATGGATCAAAATGGGGCGGATAGTCACTGTGACCCACCCACCATATAAACACAATCTTTTTTAAACTAAATCTTTTTCCTGCTCCTGATTCACAACATTTGGAAGAAGAAGAAATTTAGAAATTGAATTTTAAACTTTATGAATGGCCTCCATCACTAGAAAAGTGGCACAATAAGATGTTAAAAACACCAAAAACACCTTCTTCATTGGAAGTCTTTAAACTTAATCTTTCTAGAAACAAAATGTTTCTCTCTGCACCTTCATCTGGTAGGATGTGGGAGGTTGAAGAAAACCACAGAGTCGTTTTGACGTTGCTGCACCCCAGCTGGTACATATCTGGGTCCTCGTTTCCTGTTGTTTGCGTAACCGCAGCAAAGATGAAACCAACCTCACAGCTGCTGGGCTGAAACTGAAACACGTCCGCCGGTGGACGCGTCTCAGTTTCGGGCAGTGGATTCTGGTCCGAATCAGGGCAGCAGACTCATCTCTGTTTCGTAGTGGGGTTGTCTGATTTTGTTTACATTTGAATGAAGGACTTTTGAAGAGTTTCTGCTCAAGCAGGAACTTGGAATGTTTTATGAAACATTTCCTGACCTAAAAAAAGAGTTTATTTTTGCTTTATGCTGCTCTGACACAAGTTTTTTTCTAACTTTTTGCAGACGATGTTTGAATTTACCTTACAGATGATGCTGACTTTTTACTTAATACTTCTCAATGAATTTGATCTGCTTCCCTTCTTCACCATTCTCTATCATTTACTTTTCATTTAGTTCTCCATGTCTGCATTTGGTGCAGTGCAATTTTTGTGTTGTCACTCTTTCCCACCTCTTCCGGGAGAGCAGGAGAGATTCCAGATTCCAGGTAGCTCCTCTGTGTTCTTGTCCTTGGTCATGGACCTTGTCTCTGGTTTATGTCGAAACGAGAGAGATTCCAGGTGGCTCATCTGTGCCCCTGTTCTTGGCAGTGGACCTCGCCTCAGGCTCGTCTTGGAGAGGGAGAGATTCCAGATTCCAGGTGGATCATCTGTGTTCTTGTCTTTGGTCATGGACTTCGCCTGTGGCTCGACTCGGAGAAGGAGAGATTCCAGATTCCAGGTAGCTCCTCTGGGTTCTTGTCCTTGGTCGTGGACCTCACCTCTGGCTTATGTCGAAGCGGGAGAGATTCCAGGTGGCTCATCTGTGCCCCTGTTCTTGGCAGTGGACCTCGCCTCAGGCTCGTCTTGGAGAGGGAGAGATTCCAGATTCCAGGTGGATCATCTGTCTTCCTGTTCTTTGCAGTGGACCTCGCCTCAGGTTTCTCTTGCACCACCAGATGTCCCCCAGCTCCATCTGGATGAAAGAGTGTCTCTGCTCCTGTCCTTGGCAGTGGACCTCACCTCTGGCTCGTCTCGTACCCCCAGCTGTCCCCCAGTTCCATCTGGATGAGCCCATCTACTCCACAATTCAAGCATGTAATTGTAGAGTTAAAGTGTAGAGTTAGATAAGATATTTCTTCTTTAGCAGTCCTGGTGTGATGCCTATTTTCCTCACTAAGAAGGAGGATCTAAGGGCAGGAATGCTGAGTTTAGCTCAGTTTGTTTAGTTTAGTTTAGCAATCAGCTATTGAGCTGGTTATGAGTGATTTTATGTTTTTGGACAATCACCAATGTGAAGCCCGTTAAAACAACTGTGTTGTGCAATTTGGCTATATAAAGAAAATTGAATTGAATTGAATCCATTCTTTGCTAAATCTGTTCCACTGAGAACAAATGTGTAGCTCTTAGATTTTGATTTTTTAAAGTTTTCATTCAGGATGTCCAACTTAAATATTAAATACTTGGAGACTTTGTGAGAAACTTTCAACTTCATATCAACACTTTATTTGACTTCTGGTGGTTTTATGTTGCTTTTATTGATTTTGATCCATAAAATTGTTTTTATTTGTAATTTTTGCTTTTTGTTTGTGGTTTAAGTTTTCACAAATTGAGTCATTTCTGAGCTCTAGAAGACTTTACCTATACAACCATTTTACTGTCCATTTTCATCAAATCCTGGGTTCCTTTGATGGTACATTTGGACAAAGGTGACAGCAACCTCCATCTTTGTTTTTGTGAAAACCTTTTCTCCTTCACGGGGAATCCCACCGACGTTCTGGATGTCAGAGTTCGTGCCTAAATTAGAGGCAGGCTTGTCATGCTAATATGACACTGTTGTCACTTATGCACGGATTTGGATAAACCTCGGAGCGCGTCTCCGGTTACCGCACTCAGCAGTCTTATAAAGAGGATTGCTAAACCTGCACTGGCAGCTGCCATGTGGATGTACACACTGCATACAGTTGGAGCTTTCAATCTGTTCATACACTGCAAAAACACAATATCACCAATGATATTTTGTCTAGTCTCTAGTTCAAATATCTTATCATTGATGGTAACTTTCTTTTTTAAATGTAGCAATTTGCTGAGACAACTGAATATGTAATTGTGTCATTTGATCTGAAAACAACTTATTTTGGTAATATATCAAATGAAACTACTTTGACTTATAATTACAAATAATATTAAGTACTTTATCCTAAAATGTTCTCATTCTAGTCTGGTCTAGAAATAAGGTCAGTTGCACAGTTATAGCGGTTAAAATAGGATATTCTGTGGGAAAAATTTTAAGAAGCAGCTTGGAAATAGGAAAAGAACATTAAAATAAGAAGCAGCAAATGATTTTTAATTAAAATTAAATTTCAATATATAAGATATCTACAGTGAACTAGGAAAAGCAGCCTTTTCTATTGCAGCTTTCCTCCTTTAATTATTCTGTTCATCTTAATTGCATTTTATTTCTACTTTATTGTCTTAACTGTTTTTATTTTCATGTGACGATGACTTTCTGCCCAGGTGTTCCTTAAAAAAGAGATCTAAGCTCATTGGGATTTGCTGGTAAAATAAAGATTAAATAAAATTCAGTAAAATAAAATAAAACACAAAAATATCAAAAAATCTAGATTTTCACACAACTTGTCAAAAAACACAAATAAGAAAAAAAAAATAACATTCAGACATGATTATTAAAAATAAATGTTACACAACCCAGCAAAAAGTATTTTTGGCTAATTCCAAGCAAATGGTTTGCAATATTGTTTGGTTTATATGAGCCAAACTGTTGTTAATTTTGACAACAAGAGTGTAATGAGTCCAAAAGACTCATTTTAAAACCAAATTTGAATTAAATGACAATACAATTACATTACAAGTTACTCCATCTTAAAACCCGCATAAAATCAAAACTACAGCATTTATTTTTAGACCATAAATCAAAATTTTTGTTTCAAAATTAATGACAGTGAATGCCAGTCTAACTTTTCCCACTTTTTTATTTTAAGATAACATTTTTTGAGTCTTAAAATAAGTGTTTCTGTTGTCAAAAAAGTTGGAAAGTTTTGATATTAACTCATTTTAATGAATGTCCTTATTTCTAGATCTTAGCTCTTATTCTGAGTAAACATTCTCAACAGTGTTGATTATGAGAAACCCCTGGAGGATAAGTTAAAACAACATGATAAAACCTGATAAAATATCCAGTAAAGTTTGAAATCTTTGCTAGTGTCAAATAGTTTTCAGTTTGTGTCTATAAATATACCTACTTTAATGATATATGTATCGTTTCTTTAAGACATCATAATTTCAATTATCAGACCAAGATTCTTAAAGATGAGGGTTTAAAGTCAATTAAAAGATTAAATTATGTGTTAAAAGAGGAGGACATCATAACTTATTTTAAGAAATTTACCAAGAAAAAAATTCTATTTGTGGATTTTTTGATTTATAACAAGGAAAAAAACACATTATATTCAATATTCTTTAATTTGTTTTGAGGACATTTTTCACTGTTTTTATTATGGCAATTAATGAAAGTATCAAACACTACAGTAGAGCTGGAGCTCCAGCAGACTCCAAACTTTTATGTTTAACGTGTAAATCCAGTTTTTAGAGCTAAAATGAAGAAAAGAGCTGGTCAAACAAAAGACGAGAGAGGAGCTGAAGGGGTGAGTCGATGCTCATGTGATGGTTTCCTCATGTGAGGAGTCTCACAGCTCCAAACTGCAAATGAGGACAGAAAACGGCCTGAATATTTTCACTGCTGCTCCCTCATGAGAAGGAAATAAGGAGGCTCCGCTTTGGTATTCAGGACAGTTTGTGGATGATTTCACCTGGAGGGAAAGTGAGTCACCCTTCCTGTCATTACCGACAAACAACATCTGCCCGTCTCTTTTTTCCCCTGAACATCATTTCGTGGTTGAGCTGCTTGCTTTGCACTCAGTCACTTATTAATAACCAAGAACAAAGCTAGCTAATCCTGTTTCCCTACAGGTTGTTGTACTCATTAGTGGCAGCAACTTAATAACTCTTTATTGAATTCCTACATTCCAAAATGCTCACATAACGTTCAATCAATATATCAAAGCACCTGAAAGCAGCCGTCAATCACCAAGAGTGGGGCATAAATGACTTCCTCGTCTCTCCTGCTTCTTGCATAATAATGAAGTGAAGATGTATCCATTCATTTTAATTTTACGCCTTCAGAGACGGTCAGAGTTGCAGCTAAAGCCTAAAGGAGATTTCCTCTGGGCTCTGTTGGCCTTCCAGCGATAATAACGGCACCAGCTTGTCATATAAAAAGTTGCTGCAGAAAAGTCCCCGTCGGTAAATTTAGACGTAGAGTGACAAGGTGAGGTCATAGGAGACTCTGACTTCATCGTTTACCATGTGATAAAGCGCTGCATTTTCAGCATTTAGGAAAAAAAAATCGTATTATGTACTGTAACTCCTTAACGTCTTCATGTCTGACCTAAATTCCAAATACGTAATGGTAATTAAGTGGATATAATGGTATGTTAGGATATAATGACATGAGGCACGTAGGGTTAACAGACTGGTGTCAGAAGTGAAGATGTACCAAGTTCAAAACAAAAGCATCAGTAAATGGAGAGTATAATGTGTTTTTTTGTACATTTTTACTGGAACCAGAGGATGTCTAAAGCCCAGAAGGCAAGAATGTTGAAGTCATTTTCAATTGTTTCCTTTTTTATGAACAAAACAAGAAAGCGAAAAGAGCATCTCTCCCTCTTCAAGGAGGCCTGGAGGAACTGGTTCCGATTGGCTGAAAACCCAGTTTAGGTCGTGGCTCTGTGAGGCTAACAGGACTTCATCTGTCGATCCTTTTATCCAAAGCGGTTTAGATTCAAACATTTGTGGAGTTGGATGTCTTCCTGATAATCACACCAAAATCAATTCCTGCATCAAATTCTCTGCTGGACGCCTGTCCAAAAAGGTCTTTATAAGCTTGGTGACCCTAACTCGTGTGGGAGGAGCTACCATCAAACTTTTTTTGCCTCATTGCTATATGGAGCGGTGTCTGTGTATATATCTCATTATAATGGATTGAAGATGTGGAGGATGTTCAGAGATTAAAATTAGTTTTTCTAAAAATGTCTTCAGAAACTCAGTAATCTCCATGTCCGGGTTCATGAGATCATTCAGAGACTCTCCCGGTACGGTTAGCTTCCCTCCTTCTGTAGGAACGTCGAATGATGACTGCTGTCCACCTCAACGTCCACGCTTCTGTGACCCAGTTTGAAGGCTTGATGTCTGAGGGTGGAAAAATACGAATAAAATGGGAAGAAATGTATTATTACTTGGATTGAAAAAGGGAAAATATAAGGTTAAGGAGACCTTATGATAGGAGGTAACCACCTCGCCATGTCACAGCAACTCTCTGTCTGCCGGTTAGCTGGCGAACCAATCATTCAAGCCCCATAGGCCCTGCAACAGACTGGTAACCTGTCCAGGGTGTATCCCACCTTAACCCAACAGGCTCCGGCAACCCCACGGCTCTGAGAGGGAAACAGCAGGTTAGGAAAATGGATAATAATAGTGGATTAGATTTATCTGCTTTTTTACCAGGTGCTCACAATGTATATCCATATTCATTCACACCTCATTCATGCTTGGTGATGGTAAGCTACTGATGTAGCCAAAGATGACCTAGAGCAGTCTAACAGAGGCGTGGTCACTGAAACGGTCCCCTCTGGAACAGACCTATCAGTTTTACAACAAAATACCATTCCCCACAATCATCTACAACATCCACAACCTTGAGGGTTTGGGTGGAACGTGAACAACTCCAACCCTGGAACTATTTACTGTGAGAACTTTACCAGGAAAATTAAAAACAAGCTGTTTCCTGTGGAGTTCTTGATGATTTAACATCAAGTTTTGGACTTGATAAAACGGTATTAACCTTGTGGAAATGTAATATTGGCTGCCTTTATAATCTAAAGACAAAATAGAAAAGTTTAGGAGAACAAACAATGATATGAAATCCAAGCTAACATCAGGAAGGTCAAAACTCACATAAAAAAAGAGCATCTTTTCTCTTAGAACGGTCGTGACGTGGGCATTGAATTAATGACTGAAACATTTTGTTCGGAGGATGACGGCAGGTCGGGTTTTGGCTTCCAGGAGTGAAACTTAATGAGACAGAGTCTCATGCAGGCTGCAGGAGAACGGACGTCACACATTACACAAGGCTACGTCGCCATGGTTACACGTCTGTACATGTGGCAGCTCAGTGAGAGGCACTCAGTCGACTGAGAGAAACACAACGATATCTTTGGTTCCTCCTTCCAAACAAAAGACACAAACAATCTTTTAAAGTTCACTCAAAGATTTCACCTCAATAGACATTTTTTACTCCCAGACTGCTATAGACTTTTAGAATAAGGGAGTGTTGAAACCTGATGTTTATGGTTGGTTTTTCCAAGCGTGCTCAGTGGGACCCTGTAATGAGAGACTCATCTAAACATCTATTTCAACAGGATCACTGAACTCTCACACACAGGCACTTATGTGACCCAAATACTGTAATTCCTGCTTAAAACGTCAGCTTTCATTTGATTTTATCAGGACCACCTGATACAACAAAAACAAATTTGCTGTTACAGTTTTACCGGGTGTTTTCGTATTTCAGCCCCACACCGATGAGGTCTGAGAGTCAAATGTTTCTTTCAGTTCAGGTTTTTTTGCCAGATTTTTGCGCAACTCTGAACATTTTGTCCACAGTTGACATGAAGAGACAAGCAGAGGAAAATGTGGTTGTAAAAATCCTTGTGAGGTGTAAATACTTTCTATTGAAGAGTGGAAAAATGTACACATACATTTGGAGGTGTGAGAAATCGCAGATTTAAGTGACTTTTAGAACTGGGCTTCTGTCCAAACACCTATGAACTCAAGAATTGCATTTATTTGGTCTTTTATTATTGGGAAAAAAAATCCAGATGAATTTTAAAACATTGTTCTTCAATGGAACCTTTGTGGATTACAAATCTTCACAGATAAACTACGTTCAAAACTTTTACTCAGTCATTCTAATAGTCAGAATGACCATTCTTGCTCTGATAACTTAAAAAAAAATAAAGTTCTTGATTATCCTTTCTTTTTCATGATATTTTTATAATGTATTCAAGCTATAAAATGACCAATCAGATGCCTCAATAAAAGTAGGTGGAGCCTGCTGGCCCCACGCCCAATGTTCAAAATGTTTGACAGATATCGTGCAGCCCACTTTAGGGTGGTAGGGGTGTGGGCTTCTAACAAGCTCCCTCTCGATTGGCCACAGTGGTTGCCATTAAACAGTTGACTCATACCAATTCGGACCAATCCCATTTCCATTTCTCAGATACAGTCAATGGGCAGAACAAGGTCTGAAGTGTTTGACTGGTTGGGGAGTTCACATTCAGTTCACACTCATGGTAGTTCCTATGGTTGAGCGCCTCTTTCCCATCAGTGCCCAATCAAAAGTCTCGCTTGGGCCTTATACTCAGGGGGTGATGGGTGGGCATCTACTTGGCTCTTTATTTTCCAAATAGGATGGAACAATTAGACCTGGGGACTTGGTTGTCCTTGCAATGAGTCTCCCTGGCAAGGGGACCTAGTTAAGGGTGTTTCAAATGAAATCCGCCCTCCTTTCTGGGGGAAATTTTGAGTCACCAAATAACCTTTGAGGCATGTTTTAGGACTGTTGATAGGAAGCCGGAGTGTCTGAAGAAAACCAACATATGCACTAGGAGAACATGCAAACTCCACATGGAAAATACCAAACAAGAATTTGAACAAGAGGCTTCTAACAGTGAGGTAGGAGTGCTAACCACTTCACCACAGCCCAGCCCCTCCCACACTGTAGATAAATTATAGTACTTATAATATTTCTGTTTTTAAACACTGGTGGACTCACAGAATTGGCGTTTGAGGTGTGAGACCATCACTTCCTCCCTAAAGCTAGATCCAAACCAAACGTAATGTGGCCAGGGGCGGCATGTCACATGTATTTTAATACAGTGAACTGTATTACAATTAGATAGAGCCAAATAAGAGGAGAGTAAAACTACTCGATTTGTCATCACTGTGACTACAACCTGATTTTTTTCTGCTTTTGTGGGTAATCTCATTTCCAAGGATAACTGTATTACAGTTGGTGTTTTGGAAATTCATATTTCCAACTATTATGTATTAAAAATAAAAAAAAATGTTCTGAAATGGGGGCGTGGTCGTTTCACTATCATGTGGCCATTCCATCAAGACGTCCAAAAATGCTTTAGTAGTCATGTTTTAATATCAGGCTGTCTTGCGAATCTGAAAGAACTGAAGCAGTTTGAGGCAGTCAAAACATCAACAATCACAGAGCAGAAAAACTGGTTTCAAGAGGGCCAAAACCAGCAGGTCACATGACCTCAGGGTTTGGCCTTTTCTTCTAAAACACCTTCTCTTCTTTCTTTAAAGAGTGTCACAACAAACAGGTTCATGTTTTTTTTTTCTGTACAACTTGTACCCTCGGTCACATTGAGCTCTGTTTCCATTACACAAATGCCAAAATGTGCGTAAGAGGTGATTCATGCGTAATTTTTAAATATTAGTTTCAAGCGGTAGTAATTTTAATTTGTGCATGTATACATTTTATCTTGTATTTTTTCCCACTTAGGCACAAAAAATATGAGTTACAAATCAAGAATTATGCAAGTAACAATCAAAAGTTATGCTCAAATCAAGAATTATGCACAGAAAATTCCAAAATTAAATTACACACCCACAAATCGGGGTGAGTCAATCTTCTGTCCATACTCATCTACTTAGAATTTTGAAGACGTTCTAATTATTTCCTATGGGGTATATTTTGTTCAATATTTTTAAAAACTATAAAGTTTATGTGTGAAGACTAAGGCAGAACCCCAGAATGACACAGGCTCAGAGGAAGATGATGGAGAGCTGAGGAGACCCCTGGATCCTCCTGACCAGTGGAGACAGAAAGTTGTAGTTGAAGCTTAAACTGAGAATTATAGGAGGAATACGGGCGAGATCCAAGTTCAGCTTGGAAGGAGATCATGGTCAGAACAGGATTGCAGATGAGGTCCACGCTCAACTTGAGATGATCCAACTTGAGTCCAGACAGAACAGTACATCCAAAAACATGAGAAAGGCAGGACTGGACAAACAAAAACTTAGGGAAAGGAAAAAAGCTTGAACAGGATCTTTACGAGGGGCTGGAGAGAAGGCAAAAGGCTCTTCGCACTCCGGCACCAGTGGCAGACAGAGAGCAGCTTAAGAAAGGGGAGGCACAGGTGGAACTGGTCAGGTAATTAGCAGAGTGCAGACACTAAGGAGGGAAAGGGAGGGGTGAGAAACCGTGAGATTTTTTATACCAAAAATACAAGCAGTAATGTCCCGAACAAGCTGAACGTTTTGATACCAAGATTTTCTACATGCCGGAAAATGAATGGAGAGAATCACTATAGTGATGAAATAAAGGAAAAATTGGAAACTTTCATTTGAATAAGGAAAAATTGGTGAATGATGTTAGAGTCTGTATGGTGGTGGTGGGCAGTCACCTTGGAGCAACAAGGTTTCTGGTTTCAATGCAGACTGGGACTTTTCTCCTTGGTTATTCCCAGAGTTTGCAATTTCAAAATCCCCCAAAACATATTTAACAGATTCATTGTTGAATCTAAAGTGACATTAGTAGGAAGTGAGCGTACTCTGCAATCGACTGGTAACTCATCTGGGGTAGCTGCTCCTCTGCTAGCTTAAGGTCGGGGGTAAAGTAATCAGTTGTGTCACAGTTTACTACTGTTGCCACAACATGTGGCTCCTCGGTTCAGGCCAACACTTCAAAGCTCAGACTCAACACGATACGGTGACATGTCACTCTAAACTTAGAGAATGACTGCTGTCAAAGTGACACAGAACCTCAATGAAACACACATTTCTGCTCTGATACATTTCTAGGAAAATGATGAAAAGGATTAAAAAAATTCAAGTGTGTGTGACTTTCAGAGCAGAGTCTGTGTCCTTAACTGTTTGAGCAGCGATAAGGGAGAGCAAAGAGCCAGCTGAAAGGAATTTATCAGCAGGTCAAAGAGCTTACCAAGAGAACATACCAGAATCGGAGGGGAAAAAAACACATTTTATTTCATAATACTACAGAGCGCTATAATCTTACTGAAACACAAGATAAACGTCCTACTTTTACACAAAAGAGATTAAAAGTGTTTCCTGCCAAGAGGCTTAATGTTTGCATCAGCCGTAGATTACACAAGCCTTTCTGCAAACTTTCACACCATTTTATGTCCTATTTTAGTGTTCATTTCATTGCAACTTGTTATTTTTTAGTCAAATCTCAAAATGTGCAGTGCAGTTTATAAGTTAAATCCTAAAATTAGCTATGATTTTATTTGTTAGGATTGTTTTAGACCTGCTTGCTGCATTTACTGAAGCATTTGTAGTTGGTTTGGTATCCATTGAGTACATGATTTATCTATACTGGCAGATCATTCTATACTTTAGAGCCCAGGACACACAAAGTTTTTGCAAAAGTTAGCATTAAAGTCTACCCCTCCAAGCAATCTTTAATGCTGTAGTCAGACCTGACCATATGGGTGCGAGTACCCATATGGAATATCAAGATCGTAAACCGCTAGCTCGAAAAAGAAAAAAAAAGATGTTAGTGCACATTTTTTTCCCTACAAGCATTTTGCAGGTTAGAAGTCGTAGTGAAGACTTAACATGGTAAATCAAGAAAGGGTGAAGCACGCACGTCGTACGGATTTTTCAATATTTTTTGGGCACTTACGTATCATGTGCTAACCTAGTTCGTGCAGTATTTGCGCACAATCGATAAGGAGCCGATACTTTGACCTTAGTAGCAGCTAGTGTGGCATAATGGCATCATACGACAGCATCACCGATACGTCATAAGTGTCTCCAACTTGTATTAGCCTTATGAATACTTCAAGATATACTCACCACATACAGCCACACTTGTGCCTCGTTTCCACTGAGTGGTCTAGACTGGACTGGACTTTTGAATGTTTCTATTACAAGATGGACTCGTTAACCAGGACCGACTGGTACCATTTCTGGTTTCTCGTTGGTTGTAGGTCCATAGAAAAATGCAATGGATCCGTTAGGGTGGAGCTTCTGTCGTAAACCATTGAAGGTTTTCTGACTACAGCAAACATCCGACCGTTGCTTTTCCAACTCAAGATCCAAACCAGACGTTTTATCCTCTTTTTGGCTTTATTCTTTTTCGCCCCTGCAATTTTCTCGCAAAGATTAATAAATTCTTTACATACAGTATTGCCCCTTATTCGGAGGGGTTGGGGACTGGAGACATGCCGAATCCTCGAGAGACCCCCTCCCCGTTTCCGTGTCACCCGACCCCCACGGGTGAAGAATGTCCGTTACCAATCCATACTCATCAAAAACACTTCAAACACTTATTGAAGAACATTGGAGTATTGCTCAACATGAAGAGTTTTTTTTTCTCTCTAATTCACAACAATAGACTGTTTGGCAGTGTAGAAACCGGCTTTATCTAAAATAAACACCTGCTCTGGATTATAATGATCCTCCGGCTATCTTTTTATTTTTCATCCTTTTCAGAGTCAGTTGATGCAGCTTCTCTTTCGCTGTAGTTGCACCATTTTGACGCACAGCTACGTCATCGGTCTACACCTCGCATGCGTTTTGATGGTCCATGGAAACGCTCACTTGAATTGCCCGGCCAGGAGGGAACTGGTCCAGTCCAGGCCGCTCAGTGGAAACAAGGTGTACAAGCCTAAAGGTAACTGCATAGCTGCCCTTAAGATGTAGCCACTCCTCTCTACAACCCTCCATGGGCCCGGACAACCCAAAAACTTGCAGCACCTGTATGGATCAACCCCCCCTCATGGATGTGTGTGACTGAAGCCTAATTTTTGTGCTTGAGTGTGACTGCTCTCTCCTTTTCCAGAGTTTTACTCCAGTGAATCCTCCGAGACAGTAGGAGGTATTGTGAAGTGTTTTCACTGGTTTACCAACCAACATTTAATGTAAAGAAGGGGGTGGGGGGATCTTTTGCAGAGGTTTATCGTATGGAGAATATTATTGTTTCTAATGTGGTTTCAGTTTTGGTCACCCAAGAAAAAAACAAGTTTACAATAAGAGTCCTAGAAGAGAGCCCTGAGGGACGCCCCAATGGAGAGGCATAGATGACAACATAACTTTTCCTTTTCTTTGTTTATACCAGGAACCTACACTCTTTGGATTGTCATTCCAACTCAGTTTTTTATATATTGTAAAATCTTTTTACCTAAATTAGTTAAATTAAAGATAGATCTTCACGTTGAGTTTTCTGTTATAATCAGTTGTGTTTTAAATGTTAACAGTGATGTCTTTTTTGAGGGAGTTGTGGAAGGTTTGCTTTCATACCTTCATTCTTTAGGATAAAAACTGTCTAGACAGTGATTCGTTTAATGTTTTTTACAGTAAAACACAAACTAGAGATGGAAAGAATTTGGAACATGAACCCCTGGAGTCAAATTCATAGTAAGCGCTTTCGCTTCTGTTCCTTTTTCTAAACCAAATCTTCAGTTCCCTGAAGCAGGACTCTCAAGAGTTCAAACAGGTTCCCGCTCGTGTTTTCCTCCAGCGAGCCTTTACTCCCCCGCTGCCCTGACAGAAGGGCAGAGTGTGGTATTCCAGAAATGTTTTGCAGGCTCGATGCTGCCTCCAGTTCCAGTCCCTCCCACCCTCTTCCCGACTAGGCCCACCCCCCAGGCCACGCCCACATGGTGAAGGACTTTTACATGCAGACAAGCGGGCAGCGCTAACACATAGATAAGAAATACATAACATTTTGTTGTAAGTCAGACTAATTCTCCGTCCCTGCAGGCGCCTTACAGACTGTCTAAACTCAGAGTAGGACCTTGGAGGGGAAGCGTTCATGCAAACAGGAACCTGTGGGTTTCCAGTGAAGTGAACTTTTAGCAGTGTCTGTGTTGGTTTGAACTGTTAAGTCAGCATGAGTAGTAATGCAAACATACGCCAGTATAAGTCTCATCTCCCCCACGCACTCTCAAACACAAACTATCCTTGAAACGCTGGACTTTTCCATCCTGAAAACCATCGATGACCAGCAGCTGGTTATGAAACGCTCTCTTATATATTAGTACTCTGGGAATTACATCGAAATGTTGACACATTTTGTGTTTATTTTTGGTAATTCTGGTATTTTTTGTCTAGAAACACAAATAAATTGCATAACTGAAAAGCCGTAAGCTTTTGGCGTGTTGCCCTAAAGCGGTAACTAAAGGACACTGACAACATGTGTGTTTTTGGGCCCCACACGGGTTATTAAAGCTTAGGCTAAATGTGGGTCTCATGTGAACTCAGCAGCATAGACCCCCCTGTGTGGAGGGAAAATAAAGTAACCCGTTAAAGATATGAATGGGCTCACGCATTCAGCTCACCTAAATTATAGACTGATCCCATTTAGGCCCCGTATAGGTAGTCATCATGTGGGGCCACCAGGAAGCCTGCAGGCAAACCCAAATGAGACGCTTTAAACTACATGAGTGAAGTTCTGGCATGAGAACAAACAAATTATAGCTAGAAAAAGTTACATTTCCTTCAAAGTGTTAACTCATCAACAAATAGTTCATAGATCAACTGCTTCAGAATTTGCTGGAATTACGTTAATTCTGTAAACGGATGAAAAGTTACAGCAGTCAAAAGAATGTTAGCGTTAAGGGTCAAAGTGTGGACGCTGTTACACCTCCCATACTGTAGGTGGCAGAACATTCTTAATTTACTTACTTAAGAAACTAGAGATATCCACTTCTCTTTCTGCTTTTTTTTTTTGGTCTTTCTTTGTTTGTTTTGAACAACGTTGCCCCCAAAGGAGTGTCAGTTGTAACTATGGTAACATGATGGTTCCAGCCCTTTCCTCCACTCTCAAGAGTGCAGTGTGAAAGTAAACCACGTGTCAAAGACAAGGCTCGGGGGCCAGATCCGGCCCTCCAGATTATTTTATTTTATTGTTATTAATGGCTCAATGTTATCTTGCGCTCATTTCTAACTTGTGTAATTTTGACAAAATATATTTTTATGGAGAGTAAAATATTGAAAGTTATTCAAGGTTTAAGTTAATTTATTCTTGAATAATATTCCTGCCTTTTTATTAGTTATAATTATGTTATAAAGTTATGGTTTTAAAGCTTTGAAAATGTTGTTTTATAGTGTTTAATAAATGTTTATCCTGTTCGGCCCGCGACCTAAAGTGTGTTTTGGATTTTGGTCCCTTGTGCGATTGAGTTTGACAGTAAATTAAAGAAATTTGAACTTTTTTTTTTTTTGGCCATATCTAGCTCCATTAAGACTAATCCACATGAGTTTAAACCAATCCAGACCAGAATCTAGATTTAAAAACTGTCTTTAACAAGATCATTTTATGCTGGTCATCCATTGAGTCAAGCCCCTCAAATTAAGTAATAATAATTAAAAAGAAAAAAAAAACAATGTTTTTAAACTGTTCTGATTTAAAATAATAATCTTTCTTAAGATGAAATGATTATAATCTTATGAATGTTACACATTTTTTCCATCAGAATCAAACATTCTAAAAATTGAATGAGCACTGTGGACTCATTACAAAAAATGTGACCTCCCTGCAAATCCTTGCTCTAAAGAATGTACGAGTTGCTTAAATTCTCCTGTTATCTGAATATAACGGCTGACTCACTCAGTGATAATGATAAACCTGCATGTTTAAGGACAGATGGAGCCTTAAAGGAGGTGGTGGTCAACACCTCACGCCCCCTGAGTGAGGTTCATCCAGTCAGAACTATGGGAGCAGAACGGGCTTCAAACACAGCGAGACTGAATCTGAACATCTGGACTCCATCCTATAAAGACAAAATTCCTCAAACATGAAGCAAGGAGTTAGAAAAGGCTGGTCCACGATTCATCTCCAGTCTCTCTTCAGTGATCCCTAATCTACCTTATTTGTATCCAAACAGAACTAAATGAGTTGGGTCTTCCTTCCTGCAGAGTAAAGGACAGTTCAGAGAGTTTAGAGCGTGGCTGTCTGTGCTCCAGGCTGATCTCTAATTGACGGTTTAATGGGACTGACTGCTGGTTAAATTGTAGGTTGTAGCCTCAGAAAAAAATGACAGGACTCTGCCTCAGGAGAATCTCTGGATCCCGTCTGGAAAAATGAGGATTCACTTTGAAAGTGCTGAAGATTTTCACTGTCGAGGAGACATCACAACAAAGCTAAAACAAACCGCTGGTTTGATTTGAATCAAAGTGTCTGATGTAGTGAAAGAAAAGATCAGACCCGAGACGACTTTATGTATCGTTTTACTCATTTATGTAGCATTTATTTAATTGTTTAAGAATAAAATTCATTTTTTTCCATTTTTAAAATTCCAATTACCACTGATACTCTTTTTATTGATCTTAAAGAGACATGAGCTTGTTCCTCCTGCAGCTCCTCTGTTCTGCAGGAACACCAGCAGGTTTTCTTCTACAGGTTCTGGTGGTTTCATGCAGCATCCAGCTTCGTTCAAACAGAAATCTGCTTTATTTTGCCCCCAAAACCCCCTTTCAGCCACTCAGCCACATTCCACAGCAGATAAGGTTTTCTGGCGGGGCCTCCGGGTCACGTGGTGCACAGGATGCTTGGTTTGCTCATGGGACTCTCGTCTGGAGATCATTCTCCTGCTTCTCTCTGGAATGAAAACACTTTATGGAGTTTGGGGTAAAAAGTATAAATATATCAAAATGACGAGTCAGAATAATCCTTCATTAAAAGCAAGAAAGGAATCTTCATCAAAGCCTTTCCAGATGAAAGGGTTTGTTTTGACTTTTTTTTCCAGTCAATCCTGTCCTTTAATGCACAAAATCTATCATATTATATGATGTTGTTTTTTTTTTCAAATATTACAGGCCTATATGATGGAAAGTCTTCTTTTTTTAAGCTTTTAAGTGTCAGTTTATTTTCCTTCACAAACATGCAGGATCTTTTGCATCTTAAATTTAGGATTTATTTAGATCCTAATCCAGCAGAAGATCAGACGATGGATAGAGCAAACGGTTGAAACAAAAAACACATTTCCCTTTGTTCTTCTGGTAATTCAGGTATTTGATCAGACCCAACAGGTGTGCTTACCTGAGGTGTGTTCAGAGCCCTGAAGGAGGGGGAAGTTGCCGGTTTGGCCACCCTTCTTCTGGTTAAAGACTTTGTTTTAGGCTCAAGGGACAAACAACGAAGAAGAGGACGGTTTAAACAAGTAGAACCTGTCACCGCATAAGACCAGTTTCATAGGAAACAGTTGTCTGAGGAATTCCTGTGGAAACCATCACAGGTTTCAAATCACCTGACTTTCAATTTAATGTTTTTGACCAAAAGTCTTCAATTACCTTAATTTCTTCTCCGGATTATTCAGTCGAGTCTTTACTTATGTGAAAGTGATCATCTATTTATGGTTCCCAAGAATGCATCAACTTTCTTTCAGTGCAGTTATTTTGTTTTTGATTTAATAATTGTGGCAAATAAATAAAATAAAATTCACAAGACAACCTGGATCATTTCAAGGAAACAGTTTGTATCATAAGATGAAATTTGGATTTCTACTATGTCCAGAAATGTATAATTTAATGTAACTTCTTTCAGGCTTCACGCTTTGTATCAATATGTTATTATTTTATAAAACCTTTTTTTAAAATCAAATCAGACAGAACCAGACCAAATCAAATCAAATCAAACTCAATTAATTTAAGTTAAATTCAGTTAAATAGAAAAAATCTAATCAAACAAATTAAATCAAGTAAAATCAACCAAGTCACGTCAAATCGAATCAAATTACAATAAGCAGGACCAAACCAACTCACATCACACCAGATCAAACCAAATCAAATCAAATCAGACCAGCCTAAATCAAATCAAATCAAATCAAGCAAGACCAGACTTCAAATCAAATATTTTATTGTCCTGCCAGAAATGTGTCTTTGACTCGTGATTGTTTAACAAATTATAATTGATTGGAATTTCCCTGAGATGTATTTATTTTAGTAAATGATTATCCAGTGAGCTCCATGGCGCCCTCTACAGCCCCGGAGTAAAATAGCAACAGGACAGCAGTAAACCTTGTAACTTTAAATAACTGGAGCATTTTATGTAAAGCATCATTTTATTTTAAAAAAAATATGAAAACATTATTGGTTGTTTTCCTTTAGCTGCCATGATAGAGCCGTTTCACCACAGCGTGGTCATCGTCTCGCCGTCATCCAAGCAACTACTTCAACCCCATGAGAAGCTCCATCAAAAGACTTCTCCAACTGTGAGGAAAAGTAGGCTAGAGACAAACTAAATTCAGGAGCTGGAAGGAAAGAAACACTGACATTTACTTAAAGTGAAACTAACAATAAAAATGAAACAGGGCCGGTGTGTGATCTAAAATTGAACTGCTCAGGAGGTAATTAATCAAGAGGACAGGTGAGTCACCTGATCAAGATCTACCAGAATCAAACGGAACAAGAAGTAAAATGACAAAACAGTCCCACTGAGATCATCTTCTGATCCATTTTCAATGTGTTTCCTGTTGCTGTTTTTAGCAAGAAAAAAAAGCAACAGTTCATCAGAAATTCACCTCTGAGTTGTAGACAGAAGCATTGGTGTGGAGAAAGCCCGCCCCTCCTCCCATCAGTCATCTGTTCACACACTCTCCCGTCGGCTTCACAACAATTTGAAAAAATACAAACATATTTTTGAACTTAATCTTCTTTATTTATACAAAAAAACACAAAAACACGGTAAAAACACCAAAAACACAATTTACATCAGACAGAAACATTAAGAACAGATAACAGAATTCATTCATTTCCTGAGAGTTTCTTTATTTTTTTCCCCACAGAGCTTCAGCCTTTTCGTGGTTTCTCCATGCAACTATTTCTGTCAAAAATTCCACTGCATGAACAAAAATTTAGTTTTTAATGCATCTGTTGAATTCCCCATAAAGTCGGAACAAAGTGTCTGCAAGAAAACTCCTAAAGAGAAACCGTTTTCAGTCCAAAAGTGATGCTTTACTTCTGATCCTGGTGCTCCCCCTGGTGTTCAGGCCTGATTACTGCATCATGAAAGCAGCAGGAAAGTCAAACGCAGCAAACTGAAGTCATAAATGTCATCTTAAATGAAATTAGATGCAGCATCTCTGTAACAAAATGAACCACAGAGTGAAAACTCAGGGAAAGGAGGCGCGTAAGAAAAGGTGCCGCATGATTTCTCAAGAGGAATAGCCAGAAAAACCTGCAGCCAAGTCTGTAATAAGCAATAACTTTGTGCAAATTGGGCGGATTTAGGTTCCCTTAATGGAGTTTCATTTGAATTATTCCAAATGAATGTGGCGGATTAACTGAGAAAAACTCTGAGAAGATAAAAACTAATTCAGGAAGTTTCAAAATGTATTGGCGACTTCAAACAGAAAGTCTTTTTCTCCTCCGTCAGGAGAAAAAAACAATGAAAGGTGACAGAGCTGCACGTCTGCAGAGGCCAAGTTCTGGATTTGAGAAGGAATTCTGGGGGATTAGTCGGAGCGGCGGTTAATTGCTTTAAACCAGAGACGCTGAATTAATCCTTTGATTTCTGAACTTCTATTATGATGAGAATGCAAAACACGAGAAAGGAGGCCAGAAGAAGAAGAGGAAAGAGAGAAGGATGAGGAAAACAACAACAATATCAATGACAAACATCTGAAGCTGAAAGTGAAGCCTGATCTCATCTATAAGAAAGGAATCATTAAAAAATAAGATCTTTTAAAGCTTAATAAGAAGTGAGAAATCAGATAATGTGGTTCATCTCTGCAGCCTCATAAACAGGCAAAATTATCAAAACTGTTCAGGTTTAAAAAATCGAATCCACTCCAATTTTGTCTAAATATTTAATCCATAAAAATATAAAAATAAAATTTACCAGATTTTTTAAGGTTAATGAGGATAAAGAATTTGAGAGTTGGGAGGAAAGGAGCTCCTTTAGAAGAAAAAAAGCTAAAAAAACTATTAGAAAAACTCAGTGAATTTGAAGAACGGAAACAGACAAACACAAAAAGTATAGAATTTCAGCAAATAAATTCATTAAAAAAAAGATATGTTAGAAGGTAAGAAAAAAGTGAAAATGAACAACTCAAATTGAAAAACAGCGTAAGTTGAAGACAGTTGATACCAGCAGGTTCAGTCTGAAAAACCTGAAGAATCCTGAAAGAAATGGAGAAATAAAATGAAGGTTTGAAATCCTGAAGCAGGAAAAGTGGTTTTAGATGTTTACTTTTTATTTTGTTTAAATTTAAAGCTAAATTTATCTAAACAAATAAACATTTTTTTATAAAATGAATAATTTGTTTCTGTTTGTAAATTTTCTTATATTTTTTTTTCATAAATTTTATTTAAAAAATCATAAATCATGAAT
>NC_050520.1:1497104-1550023 GCF_002922805.2 Oryzias melastigma
TAAAAGATGTGTTATAATAGTGTTTAGTAATAGTCAGATAACACAACAGCCTTTTATTTATTTATATGACTCTGTTGAGGTTAATTTTACCATTTTTTAAAATTGAAATCGGGTAGTATACTGACAAAAAAAGGCCCAGAGGCCCACAACAAAAATATTAAAACCATTATTTTCATGGATATGGAAGCCTAACAAGGTAACCAAGAGATGAGAAACAAATTGGATGATAGCTAATTGTTTTTAGTGTATTTTACAGCTGATTTAAGACACGGGTCAAAACCGACCCGTTAACATCAGAGATGGTAACAGAAAGCGAACACAAGAGGAAGGTTAAAAATAGCTTTGCTGCAAGTTTCTTGTTTGAATTGTTTGTTTGAAATATATTTTCTATCATTTTTAAAACTATATGTATTAAAAAAAATTTTGTATTTTTTTGTTTAACAAAATGAAAAATGTGTTTAAATTTGTGACTTTTCTTAAATACAAATTCATAAATTTCATAAAAAATTCATTAATAATGCATTTTCAACATTTGAAATTTTTTCTACTTTCTTGTTTGAATTGTTTGTTTTAAATGTATTTTCTTTCATTTTTAAAGATAATTTCATTTAAAAGATTAGGTATTAATTTTGTTTTTTTGTAATAACATTATCAATTTGTTTCTGTTTGTGACTTTTCTCAAATAAAAATTCATACATTTCAATTAAAAAAATCATAGATCCTGAATTTTCGTCTTGTAAAAGTTGTTTTTTGCTAGTTTCTTGTTTTAATCTTTTGCTGTGATTTTAGTCATTTTAAAAATGTTTCTTTTATCTTATCTTTCTTTCTGAAGAAATATAGTCTTTTGATCCTTTTAATTTGAAATGTAAAAAAAAGCGACAAACATGAGCACTAACACTAAAGTCCCGCCTCTTTTTTCCAAAATTGTGGCGTACCAAACGGTGCAGTTCCTCCAAAGTCCACTGGGGGCTGGTGTCAGAGAAGAGCAGTCACATATTAACCCTTTAACCCTGATGCTCTAGAGCTCTAGAGCAGTTTTGATGTTTATCGCTTTATTTTTTGCTTTAACAACACACATTTTCATTCTTTTTTTCATTTTTTTTATCGGTAAAAGCAAAGCCTGAAATCTGTCGTGTTGTGTCAGCTTCTCTGTGACTCGTTTGACTTGAATCGTCTCCAGTTTTAGATCGAGCAGAGATGGTTTTCAGAGTTCTGGTCCCTCCACATTCGGATCGTTCCTCTCAAGATAAAGACAATCACGAAGGTGAAACGTCAACACGCTTCAGAACACCTTTGTGGAAGGAGACGGTGACATTTGAGCGACCCCCCTCCCCCGCCTCCCCAGCATCCTCGCCTCTCTACACGTCTGTCAGAGGACGCGCCGCTGTAAGTGTGTGACTCTGCCATCAGCCTAATTGTCAGGTTGGAAGGAAGCAAAGCTCTTCAGCAGCAGCTCTTCAAATGTCCTCTGCTGCGCGTCTGCTGCAGATAAGAGCCTGAAGATGCCCTCGCTCATGTCAGTAAGAGCATCTTTTCACACTGGAAGTGTGTCTGCGCATCAGATCCGGCGGCTTGGACCGTTTGTTGTGCTGTGCTGAAGCAGCGGCTGTCGTTTGTGCACAAAATATCTGATGTTTTCCAAAGACAGTCCAACCAGCTGAGCCTGTGGAGGCCAGACGTTTCTGCATCCGTGCATCTCTGCAGAAATTAGATGAAAAATGAAGAAAAGACAGAAAAGTGCTTAGAAGAAAGGGAAGCAGAAACTGTCACTGGATTCTGTAAGATGATCTACTTTGATATTTCTGCGGGTCACTTGCAGTAAATACTGTCTGTGGGGCGATAGATTTATCACTCACTGACAGCCCTCATCCACTCGTTGTGACTAAGACTATGAATGTGTTTGGACCACAGTGGATCAAACAGGACGATGGAAGCATAGTCAACATGACCCTCAGAACACTAATGCAATTTTATTTTTAAAAAATTATGTTGAAACATGAAGGAAACTAAAGGTTGTGGAAGCCAACCACAGAGCCCTGTGGGACACCACAATTTCAGCCTGAATCTGAACAACGACAGACACAACAGAGACAAACTCTGTTCTCGTGATCTTCCTCCAACTACCTGACAGGAGCTCAGAAACCAAATCATTTTTGTTTAATCACATAGATGATCTTTAGAAGAACTTTAGAGACAAAGCTGAGATTTGAAACAGGACGGTATTTAGCCAACACTCCTGATGGAGTCTAAAGTGAAGGTTTAAACTTTTAAATACCCAAAAAAGGAAAGAAAAATCCTCTGAAATTCCACTTAAAGAGACATTGAAGGTTAAAAAAAATGAAGTGAAATTTTTTTATTTTGTCAAAAATAGATGAGTTCTGTAAAAGTTACTATCTGGTGAGCACAAGTTACCAAGTTACATTTTTTTATTTCAATTTTTGGAAATTTTCTGGTTAGTAACTGGTACGCACCAGATAGTAACTTAAAAAAAATGTTTTTCTAAAAATTAAAGTTAAAAAAAAGAAAATTTTCTGGTTACTATCTGTGCGTACCAGTTAGTAACCAAAAAAAATTATAATTTTACTTCATTTTTTGGGAAAAAAGAACGTTTTTTTACTTCATTTATGGGTCTCAGTACTTTGGGGAGTAATACACACAATTATTTTTAAATAATAACAACATTTTTAAAAACATGTTTTCTAAATGGTTAAGCAGGCAATGAAAGGTTTAATGATGGAGGAGAACCTGTCATTATAGAAATAATGCCGTGCTTCATCATGGAAGTGTTAGTTAGAGGAAAACCTCCAATAAACTGATAAGTTCAGGCACAAAAAGCTGATGATTTACATGAAGCTTTTGCTGTTTTAACTCAGCGTTTCTGCTTTTCCTGATCATCCATCAGACGACGGACCTCAGAACCTTCACCGGGTCAAACCCAAGAGGCAGAAAAACCAGTTTGTTTTTATGTTTCCATCTTTCCACAAACGGATTGTTTGTGGGGCGCGTCTGCCGGCGCTCTCCGCAGCCTTCAGGGTGTTTCATCTCACTTCCACCTGAAGGTTCACGGTGTCACCGCGCAGATGAAGGTCATCCATCACAAACTCATCCTCCTGCCGTAGACCGCAGGGCACCTCCTGCTGACATCCTGTGGATTTCCAACAACAAAAACCCTCAGCGCTCCAGAAAAACACCATCGCTCTTCTTGACACACGAATGAAAACTTCCGGAAGGATGTGAAAGATGACAAACTATCTCCGCTGTCCTTTTTCTGTGTTTCTTCAACTGTAAAAAGGAATCTGTAGAACATTAGGGGTTTTAATGCTAAATATTTGTAACACTAGGAAATGTTTTATGTGTTGATATGTTGAACCAAACCTATCCATCAGGAGTCACAGGACAAGAACTTCCAGATTGAAGCACATTTAAAAACAAATGTAGCTGGAGTCGGGTCAGTTCACCAAACAACCACCAGAGGGAGTCAGTCTCCATTTACCTCAGTGTGAAGAAAACGTCATGGCAGAAATACACTCATTTAAAGTGACCTTTCAAATGTTTTTTTTTTTTTTTGGGAGGCACATTTATTTTATTTTTAAATAGCTGACAAATGGGGGCGTGCCCTTTTGATGAACATGTGACTATCCACCCAACAAGAGGTGGAGCTAGAACATTTTATAAGGGGGTTGGGAAACTGTCAAAAGTTACAAACTATCTCATATAAAGCAAAAAAAGGAAATGTTCTCTTTGTTTATGTTTTATTCATGTAAAAGGAAACAAAAAACAACATGTATTATAAGTAACAAAATCAAAAATTAATCTCTGATTTTCCTAGAGGATGAACTGAGGCTTTCTGGCTCCCATTGGGTTGTTGTCTGTAAGAATTTGACCCGATTGGCTCTTTAAGCATTTAAGGTTGAAGCCCCCTGCTTTAGGACAAAATCAAACCTAATATTTATTAATTTTCTCAGGTTTTTTAAGGACATCTCCAGAAAAATTGATTTTGGAAACAGTCTATAATTAGGCCAGACTTTATCAATGTACTTGATTTTATAGTAAATCTTCTTTATTCTTATAAAATCATCTAAAGCTTCTTGTTTCTTTAGTAAAATACAACCTGAAAAACTAGGACATTTTAAGAAATGAGGATTCCTCGCGTTTTAAGCGATGCAGAAGCATCTTCAGAGTCCTGGATGCTGCATCTCAGATTGATGCTGCGTCTCTCCTGCTGGAAGGCCCTGCAGTGCAGTAACCTGCTGATGAAGCTGCGTCTCTTTGTCTTCCCGGCGCCGAGCGGAGGCCTTCAGGGACAAAACGAGAAACTTTTTCCTCCCGTCAATGATTCAGCTCATACTGTGGTGTGCAGTATTCTTCTGCGAGCCGTTGTCACCAATAGAAGCAGCTGCTTTTAAACTTTATGAATTCATATATTTTCCGGGTCTCCGCTGACACCGCAGGAAGCTGCAGGAGCGCCATAATCAGGAGGCAGGCTCTGCTGTTACCGCCATCAAAAACAACAGGAGAGAGCGATGCAGAGAGATAATAAAATTTCATCTCAGATCAATAAAACGGTGAGAGGAAAACAAAAAGCACGATAAATCCTGGAAAGCCTTCAGAGGGCTGAGCAGAGGCAGCTCAGAGCGGGAATCAAACTTATCAGGCAGCAGCTGCTCCGGCACGCTCTCTCCATTTACCTCAGACCGCCTGTGGCGGGTCAATAACACTGGAGCTGGAGCCTGAGGGTGCAGCTGAAGATGGAGGAATGTCACTTCTTGGACCTGGACTCCTCAGATATTTCCATTTCATCCTCCAAGCGTCGTTCAGGTCCTCATCATCCCTTCAGTGATGCTGAGCCTCGCCTGGAAGGCTCTGTCTGAGGAGAAGCTCAAACCTGTGGGTTCACGTACATGAGTGTGCAACAAATGGACAGAGAGAGGTCACATGACCACTTGGTTTCTATTTCTTCCGCCTTCATGTTGACAAAATTCTGATCTTTCGGCGTATACACAAATCGGAGGAGAGTTGCTGTCCACCAAATCTGTTCCTGAGGGGATTGTTGGGGGCCATCCTTCCTGTTCCTGTGGAGGGTCACAGGGTCGCTCCTTCATGTTCCCCGAGTCGCCACAACTGCTCCTCTTCACGCCTGTCCCTGAGGAGGGGTTCTGATGCCCCTCGCATCAATCTGACTGCAGGAACCCTGAATTGTTTCTGTACTTTTTAGTTTCTTCTTGCCAAGTGTTTTGTTTTTGGGGCATCTGGGATATTCCCTTTTGGGGAGGGGTACTGTGAGGATTGTGGACTTTGGTTTGGTTTTTGTCAGGTGTATTATGGGTTCTAATCATGTTCTGTTCTGAATTGTCCCTCAGTCTTATCAGTTTCCGGCTTGTCAAGATTCATAGCTGTAATAACCCTCAGTCTATTTAAAGGGTAACCAAACAGGACAGTTAGATGCTGACTCCATTCTCAGCCCAGATTTGAAAAATGCCAAAAAGGGGGCGGGGCTTGTGAAGCCGGACTGAGCGGCAGAGGTGTGGCTTGAATCTATAATTGACAGTTATGCACCTGTAACACTAGAAGGTGCGGTTCTTGCACTATTTATAGCTTATCTTTTAGAGATAATTAAAATTTCAATATATCACGACATCAATCATTTTTTAAGGTCAGGTCATCTGCTCTGTTCTGTCACTATTTTGGTTCTCCATGGGTTCCTGATATGGTTCCGTTTATTTATTTAATGGTATAAGTTTCTGCCACCAAGCCCGGTCTCCTGCGTTTGATTCCTCCACCACCAGTTCTTGACAAAAGTAAACTCAAAATTTGGTTTTTGACTATACCTTCTATCTCAAACCACGCATCAAAATATCTACATTAAATCAAAGAATCTCAGAGGGACTGAAAAGACCCTGACTTTAATGTCAGAGAGGGAAACAAGGTATATTCTCAAACAGAATAACTGAAAATGAAAGCACTATCAACTGTCTGGAGTTTGTTTTTCTGAGGCGTTTGAATCAATGAGCCCCCGCTGACTGAAGAGGAGAGACTCCTTATGATGAAAACGCTATTTCAGCTGTTTGCTCTTTACTGTGAGACAGAGTGTAAAAACACAATTATTCTTCCTGGATCCATCATTATTGGATTCTTGAAGTTCTTTCTGACTGAAAAGTAAAAGATTTGTCCTTTTTCAGCAAAATACTTTGGTTTGTTGTTGGGAAGAGTTGGCAGAGAGCTGGGATGAAGCATTTCCTGGACCCCTGCAGGGCTGCATCAGAAAACGCTTCATCTGCCGACTGCTGATGTTTCCGTTCACAACAAGCCTGCAACATGTTCAGCAGCAAAAGCACGTAGGCTGTTCCTACAGATGGGCTTTCCAGAGTTTCCTGACATCATTTGCATTTCACTTTGAGTATTTGTACCGTAGGTGATGAACAGTATTCCATGTAGGAATGAGTTGCATGTTTATGACCACGGATTTGGTTCTGATCGGACATTTTTTTGACTTTTTCCTTCTTTTAACCTAAAATTCTTACAGCCTATTCTTCCAGCTTTTTATTGAGTGTGACAAAACAAGAATACAAGAAGAAAATCCCCATCATTACTACTTTTTTTTGCATGAGTATAAAGAAATACAGATTCTAAAAGTTAAATATTTTCTTTTTTTCTGCTGTAGACTCCTATGCATCATCTAAACTTTTTGGACTACTTTTGTTCACATAAACCTTGTGGTTGCAGGGTTTTACTTTGTTTCATCAGATCTGCAAATTGAAGGCTTTGGAAGTCATTAGCGTTCATGGTGAAGTTGCATAAACAGTGAAATCCTGTGTGTTTAGAAGAGAAGCCAAAGACTGACGCTGCACCCCGAAGTGAACCCGAGCTGATGCAAGCTGTTGCTTCACCCTCTGAGTCAGTGTGTGATTCAGGAGGGAGGCAGGGAGGTGGAGGCTGTTTACAGCATCTCCTCCCATCATCCTCCTCCTGATCCCGTACCCCTCACTTCCTCTTTTATACACGAGGTAGGAGTAGCCGTTGTCCTTGTTATTTCTTCCTGGCTGGAAAATAAATCAGAACAATTAAAAGCCAAGTTGGGTGCGTCCGGGGGAAAAAAAAAGCATTTTTTTCAAAATGGCAGCTTTAATGTTGGTTTAATCTCCATAGCAACCATTTTATTTTTTGGTCAGCTGGGGGTGACGAACAGGTCGATGTCATTTTTGGACGAATCAGCAAAAGTAACTTTTAGGATTTCCTTAGCAACAGAGTTTTTTTTTGTTGTTTGTTAACCACATTCCTAATATGTTCATATTGTTTTGTTCAGCTTGAGCCAAGGATTAATGTATTAAATTTTCACAGTATTCTGGTAAAAAATATGTGAGCAAAAGGGAAACGCCAATGCTGCAAGCACGCCATGTGAACACCATGAAAAACCTACAAACTTTAAAATCAACATTTTTTTTCCCAATGATGCTCGAGGAGTTAGGAGGTGATCGACTGAAATCTCTAGGATTACATTTCAAAAATGTACAAAATGTGTTTTTTCTTCCCCAAAAATTCAAGATGACGGCCTCTTCCTGATGCCAAAGGTCAACAAAAGTTGGGTTGTGGTTGTAGACTTAACCGCGTGGCAGGTGGGTGAAATTTCGTGAAGATAGTTTGAATAAAAGTTTTCGTTTCTCATACAAAACAGGAAAAATGCTACAAAATTGGTACCAAGCTGTAGGTCCCGTAACTTTAAAACTTCCTTTATGTATCCTCAACATGTGGGTTTTGATTTTGTTAGTTGATAGAAAATAAAAAATTTAGCCCCTTTTTTTTTATGTGATGTCATCAATCTTTGCAAATTTTGGCGAGTTTTTGAGAATGTGGCGAGGGCGAATGCACGGTCAATAGAATTGCATCAACAATCTAGTCCTTGCAGTCTGGAACTGCTGCTGCAGGACATAATAAATCCTAAAAAGTGAGTGTTATTTTCAACATGCATCACATGTTAAATCATCCAAATCTGAGGCCATTCGAACAGGCTTCGTCAGGCGGATGAATGACTTAATTACGGCGGTATGGCTTCCAAACATAACCTTTCCTCAAATATTGTCACTTTGCTTTTCCTCTTACTGCACGCGTAATTAGCTTTGTATTAAAGCTGCGGCTAAAAATCAAAGACGTGGCGCCGAAGCGACTGTGGAGGTGACTTTTTGGGAGAGCAGCCAAAGCGGCTCTGTGTTTCTTAATCGTTTCAGTCCAGCAGGTCGCCTCTCCAGGGGAAACAGGAGAGGAGCGGCTGCTTTTAACTGCTCTGTGAGGTTTGTAGTGTGTTTGACAATCAAATGGAGGCTAGGATTGAATGCAAAACTAGAAATCAAATATTTTTAGCATGAATTTGGTGAAACTTTTCCTCAAATTAAACAGTGTGGTCTCCAAAACGTCTCAAACTGTTCTTAAATTAGTTTCAATGAGTCCGAACGAAAACACATGATTGTTTGCACGGTTTCAGAGGACTGTTCGGAGTGGGGAGCGGCATTTCCACATTCAAAAGCAGCTCACATCATTTCATAACCGCTCAGAGGTTGCAACAAATCTCGGCTTTGCTTGAATTTGCGTTAATAGTTGTGATCGAAAATCCTGGAGGGACTGACCTATGTGAAATTTTTGTGAGAATTTCCCAGGAGGGGGGCACAGATGAACAGCACGCAGCCCCTCCGCTACAAGCACCCTCACAGTGAGCCTGCATGGAGAAATGTCATCAGCTCTGCATTTCTAAATTTAGACACAGGCCGTGACAAACCGATTTTTTAATTTTCTGCAATGATGAACATGTTGACATTACTGATTCACGAAGAATCATTACATCCTTATTGCTCACGCACAGCAGCCGGACAGACTACGGTCCGAAAACTTCCCTGAAGCGCACATCGTAGCAAAACACCCTTCACTGCTGCAAACACAAAGTAATGAGGCTGGCTACTCTGTTCATAGATGTATTTCTTTCACAGAGCAGCCGATCGGTCCTGTTTGCACTCTGGAGCCTCCAACTGGAGCTCCACACTGTTAAACAGACGCTGGCGTCACGTCAGTGTCATGATTTGATTGACTGAATATTGATGTGCTCTTACATCGACTTCTGGGTCACTGAAAATTGAAAAATTCAGAAAGAAAATCTAAAGGTTTAAAAAAAATTCAGAATCTGATGGAACAGAGAAACTTCCATAAAAGTGAAGGTCTAATTGATAACGGCGTGTAGAGCCACACAAGAACCCAGCTTACCTGTAAGTGAGTTTTTGAAAATCTGCTTCACTTAATTGATTAAAAATGCTCTTCTGGTCAATAAATGCTCTTTTTGTAAACAACTTGGATCTAAAAAATGTTGGTAAAATTGCAGCTGAAGACATCAAAGATGATGATCATCTTTCCTATCGCTCGCTACTGAATGGATGAACCGTTTAAGACCACTGCTGCTGTTGTCCCCGCTGATGGAAAACAGCTACAAATCCAGTAGAAATAAAACAATTTTTTAGCTCCGTTTTTATCTTCATCTTAAAAGAGTTGATTTAGTTTCCAATAAGTTGCACAGACTCCCTGATGTGATGTTGCTTTATCGAAACTTCAAACCCTGAATTTGCTGTGATGTGAGCCCCAGTCGGACAAATGACTGTAAAGATTCCCCACCTACCACCAAGCCTGGCTCGTTTGTTGCCTGGCAACAAGCTGCAACCCAAGGGCTTCTGTGATCCGATGCGTTGAAAAAAAAAAAAAAAAAAACCCGTTCTCTTTCAACATGAAGTGTCTGAAATTGTCAAATTGCGGTCCACGCCGTGAAAATCTATGAAGTGTTCTTTCAGATAAGAAAGCCAACCCCGCCCATGATTGTGTTTGTTTGTTTCCCTTAGAGATCAATAAAGTACATTTTAATTTGAGTGATTCTGAAGTAGAAATGAGCAGCTTGTTATTCAGTGATAGAATGGAGGGAGATTTATGTTTGTTAAAGCCAACTTTTATCATGACGCTTCGCTTCAAGTGTTGCAGCTTTTTGTGTCCTCGTAGAATACAAGCCATTCTCTGTACCTTAAAAAGCAGCCTCTGCATTGAAGCAGGAGTTTCCTTATATCACAGGGAAGGAGGTTACAGAGTCGCCGCCGCCTCAGCTGTCTCCACTTCCCTCCAGGGAAAACTTTTTACACACTTGAAGCTACAAATCCTCAGCAAACGCTGATAAAAAAGACACTTTAATCACTTTTACTGCTGCATTGAGGAGTTCCAAGTCACATCGGAGGAGTAGAATAAGCGATATGAAGGGTGTGGGGGTGCGCAGATAGAACAGACAAGCCCCCCGGCGGAACTGCCGGAGCCAAATTAGCATGTTACAACACAGCCGGCTGAAGGGCTTGGCTCCGCTTCTGCATGAGAACCAGCAGGCTGGAAGATAACAAAAGTTCCCATCCTCAGAGCGGAGAACATCTCCTCTGTGACTCCAGCTCATAGTTTGTCTGGAACTGACGGACGACACCAATCTCAGTCTGAGGATATGGACCGGCACTGGCCTGTGTCAGCCACATAAAATTATTGGTTTTATTTATCATATTTTGTTGTGGAAAGTGACCAATCTGATGCCCAGGTTTGAATCCCACGTTATCGCTGTGCACTCCGGTTTCCTCCCACAGTCTAAAATCCTGCTTCACAGGTGAATTAGTGGTAAAGTCCCTATATGTGCATGTGAGTGTGTGACACTGCAACAGACGGGCCAACGCCCCCCACCAGAGAAAGGGTTAACTCCAACAGTCCCGTGACCTCAGAAGGGAAAGAGTCAAGAGAATCTGGCCACAGAGAAAAAATATGGCGCTCAAATATTCATAACCAGGAGCCCCTCCCCCTACCGGAGCCAGCCGCAAAAAGAAAAAAAAGTTACTGTTTTTGAAATAATTAGCTGGAAGTTCTCGACCAGAAGCCCCTGTTTTTTATCTTTAAATTTTTGGAACAAAACTAATAAAAACTAATAAAACTAATAAAAAAAAAACTTAAAAAAAAAAAAAAATAAAACTTTCAGCCTTTTTTTTTAATGTTTCTTCTCTGTTTTTCGACCTTTTTTGTTGCTTTATTTCTCTGTGACACTCAATGTCACAGAGAAAAAAAACACATTTCGCCTGCTTTTTCTCCAAAAGGGTGTAGTTCTACAAATTTGAACACTTGTTAAAATTGACTTGAAAGAATAAACGTTCTCTGTCCATTGGAAGCTCATCTTACATTTAAAAGCTTAGAAGTTGATACTTCTGAAAAGTTTTTAAAATATTTTTGAAAGAGTTTCCTATAGAAAATTCCCACTTATGCAACCGACTAAAGTTGAGAAATTTCTGCTTCCGGCTGGAGATCGTTTCTGGCGCCATCTTGCATGCGACCACAGGTGAACAATTTAATGAATCTAGTGGACAAAGAACGTTTCAATAGATATTTAACCATGGATAAAGACTTTTGTAAAAGTCAGTCCATGAAAACATGACACTGAACTGATTTTTGGTGCACAAAATGGTTGGGAACAACTACTTCCTGTTGCTCAGGAAATGGACTAATGCTCCGCTCACACCGGACGCGATTTGCTCCTCAACTTTGCGTCTCCCGCCTCTCTTCTGACCCTCGTCAAATTTACTGCTTGACGTTTGATGCCCCATTCTAGGATGTTTCTAATAACAATTTAGGTTTTTTCTGCTTTATCTGAGTTGAATGCTATTGTTGTGATTTCCGTGCCAAAAGTTTGTCAGTGTGATCTGTGTTATCTAAATAAACGTGTCTTTGCTCAATGCAAAAATAAATAAATAAATAAAAATAAGCTATTGGCTAACGTATAAAAGTTAATCTTTTGAGGATTTATGAACTTATTTAGCCTCAGCTCTTTTTTCTTATCAAGTCAATTCATCATTTAGAACAGAAAGTCCTCTTTTTTTCTTCCAAACTACACACTCTAAAGATCTACAACCATGCATATTTTTTTCTTATGCAGATTTTAAATAGACTTTAAAATATAAAAAGCAAAAATATGAGCAGGCATGAGTTGTTTGCCAGCTTTGGTGAGGTTTTGTGAATTTTCAGAGGTTCGATTTTCAGCTAGAAGGAAGAAAGAGAAGAACGAATGATGAGAGGAATTCTGCCAAATAAAACACGGCTTTTGTGCTCATTCTGAGCTCTGTGGCCACAATTACAGACAGAAACATTCTGATTTCTGTTTGTCCTCCTCAAAAAAAAGGGAAAAAAAATCCAATCCAGCTTCTTTTGACAAGATGACAAAAAGATCTCAGAAGAATGGTTGCTCCCAGATTTTCAGTCGCTTGTTTTTGTTTTCCTGCAGAAATTGATATTTAACTGAAATATTTCTATTATCACATTCAAAGTAGATACAAAAACACAAATGTGTCATTTTTCCTTTAATATATTAAAACAAACTGCTGGTTTTCTCTGGTTCCAGAGGTTTCTCGTGTGGAGAATCAGCGAATCAGATGGGACCCAGCCAACACCCCCCCTAAATGAATAATTCAGCCCTATCAAAGGCTGTCAGAAATGTCAGACGCCTGGAAGTACCCTCGGCCGGCCCCAGAGGCGGATGTCGTCTCCACGCTCGTCGGTGGGGTTAGGGGACGGCCCCCGCCTCACATGCACACCCAATAAATGTTTTTCTACAGAGCGGTGCTAAAAGCTCAACCAAACACACCCAACCTGATGATGAAATCTTAAGTTTTGCCCTATTTCTACATTCAAAAACACATATTCAAATACTTTCTGGAAGGGGCACAAACATAAAAAGTTGATTTATATCTATAAAAAAATACAGGAATTATTTTAAAAAGGAAAATAAATTATTTCATACGAAGCACAAACATGTTGGAAAAAAACACACTTTGATTGACTGAAATAAACATGTTAGTTTTGATTAAAATAAAATAAAATCTGTTGTCTAAATAAATGGTTTTCATGCTGGACAGAGAAATAATAGTGTTCTAGCAGCGATTGCTTCAAAGTAGTGGCCTTTTTTGACTCCGCCCTGCTGCAAAGGTCATGACATTTAGAGCAAAATCATGTCTTAAGAAAGATCGCTGTCCGTGATGTCCTTCAACTGCAGGAAACATCATGTTAGAGATGGAAGGAAGCCACAGAAACTATAAAGGATGGCGAGGATCACTCATTTTGCTTTGTTTCCTGAAACCGTTTTTCATTCACATCAGCAGTCTTAATGAAGGACAGAAAAGTGGAATCACTTCAGATGAACACTTTCAGCTTTACAAATGTAAAATGCTGCAAAACGGCACAAAGACCCAGTAAATTACCCAATAAAGCTGCTTTTTCTGCTTCAGAATCTGCTGGAATTCCTAAACGATTGAAGTATAACAGAATGTCAACACCAGAGCTGAAGCAGAACTGTCTCAAACCTGGTATTTTATAAATATTTAATTCAAATTCAAATAACTTTATTTATCTACATGGGGCAATTTCTTTCAGTAGCATATAAAAAATGCAGACATTTTAAAAAAACAGTCCCATTAATCTCTGATCTGAAGAGAAGCACTGTAAAAAATGTAATAATAAACATGTAATAATAGTGTTTTTAACTTTATTAGCATCATCCATGTAACATTAGAGAGTCGGTCGCCAACTTGTTTTGCAGAGTGCTGCGAGGGAACCATCTGTCAAAAGAAACCAAATGGTTTCATGGAGGTATCTAATTGGCCATTTTATAAATTTAATAACTTGAACTACAGAAAAATTATCATAAAAAATAATGGTTTGGAAGTCTATGGGATTTTGGCTTCTTGGAGTCCATGAGTACTTCCTGTTTGGGTCACTTTGTCCAGTCATCATCTTGTCTTGGTTCCACTGTCAGTTACCACCTCCGACCACCAGAGGGAGCCCTCGCCAGAGTTTTAACCCTGCCATCTCCTTACTACAACCCCCATCAGCCACTGCCACAGCTTCCTGTCTGCACAGCCGGGGTACATCGTCATCAGTACCATCTAACATTAAACCCACCCCTTTCTACAGCGCGAAGTCTTGTTTTTGCCTCGCAGACAGTCTGAGCGCTTTCTCTCGTTTCCGTTCCCTGCTGTTCGACCCTCGCCTGTTTTCCTCGTTATTCTGCCTTGCTCCTAGCTTTTGACCTTAGCCTTGTTTTGACTACGCCTCTGCGTTCTTCCATGACTGTTTTCCTCGCCATTAAAATCCACGTTTGTGCATGGATCCAACCTCCTCTTCATCACTCCTGGTTTTGTTTTTTCTTTGAAGTCAAAGCTCTTCTGTTTCCTTGCCGGTTCTCTTTCATGCACAGAGAAACTTTGCAAATATCTTTGTTTTTTTTTTGTTTAACTTATTATCTTTATTATATTATATCTGATAGCTGAAAACGCTGAAGCTGATAGTCAGCTAAAATATTAGCTAATTGCCAAATTTAGCCTAAAAGCAAACAAAAAAAACTTAGGTTAGCCAAAACAGCTAGCATGTAGCTGAAAAATAGCTCAACTTCAAAATACCCTAAAAAATGGAAAAAGCTTAAATCAGACAAAAAAAAAATAATAATAAAATAAAATAGCATGTAAATGTTATCTTAACTTCAAAACAGTCTAAAAAACCTTTAAAAAAGTCAAAATTAGCCAAAACAGCTAGCATGTAGCTGAAAAATAGCTATGCTTCAAAATACTCATAAATAGAAAAAAAAGACTTAAATCAGCCAAAAAAGACAAAAAATTGTTAATGTTATCCTAACTCTAAAACAATCTAAAAAAGTTTTTAAAAAGTCAAAATTAGCCAAAACAGCTAGCATGTAGCTGAAAAATAGCTAAACTTCAAAATGACTAAAAAAAAACAAAAACCCTAAATTAGCCCAAAAAAGTCTGTAAATAATATCCTAACTTCTCATCCACTATTGAGGCTCAGCTGTGAAGCCAAACCCAAAAACATTGACCAAATTCAAACTTTTAAATCTGAAATTGTCAATAAGTGCTACTTTGAAGGTAATGGACACCTAAGTAATACTTTGAAAAGTGTCTCGATGGTTCCATTTCTGATACAAACTTCAATCTTCCTCACATTCCTATTTGAGTGCATGAATTGCTTCTTCAAGCTGCTGTTTTAAAGCACTCTGTCCAAACGCTAGGATGCGAGTATCACTGCATTTGTCATAACAACGGCGCAGAGAGCTGAACCCGAAACGCAGCAGAACAGAGAGGCAGATGAGATTGCCTTGTTTCGCTTCCTTACTTATTGACTGAGCATGCGGGACGTTTCACTTCCACTGTAATCATGGGAACTGCAGAAGGCGTTTGGAGCAAATCAATGAATAAATTCTTTTTAGTTTTATCACAGTTCAATCGTGGTGCTGCATCATCTTCCAACAGTACATTTCCATAGAATCAGCGCCTCTGCTGTGATGTGTCACTTCTAATACAAACCACGTCTCTATTTGTCGGTCAGACAACTGAGGCAGCCTCACAATAACTATGATGAATGCAGTGTCCACAGGAACAAACCAGCCATTTGACACTTCAATCCCTGTCATGCATGATGGTAGATCGGTTGAAGGCCCGTGATTCGCTGCGGCGGCCTCTCTCATGAGCCTAGGTGACTGTAATCACCTCACAAATGGCAATTTCTGACTTCAGATGAGTTTTGTTATCAGGCTTTGAAGGATCAGTGGAAGCATCTGCAGCAGCCATTAGGAGCTGCCTTCAAAACGCTCCCCGCCATTCGCCCCGACGAATGTTTTGAAAAGAAAACCTCGTGGCTTGAGAGTCGTTTGACTTCAAGAGCGAAAAGGCTTTTTCATCTGAGCGAGAAATTTTCATTTGGAGTTGATGCAGCTCGGTGTCCATTAAAGGGACAGGAAGTGACAGATCTGGGTGAGACTGCTCTGTGAAGCCGAGATGGACTGATGACAGATAAAATGAAAGGAGAGGAGGAGGCAGACAGGAGCAAGACCTGTGAGGAGTTGATAGGAAGCAGATGAGACTAGTTTGATTTACTATAATTTTTTAATCGCTAACACAATCAACGTAATTCCAGCATATTTTGAAGGAGAAAAGCGGCGAAAAACGGTTGAAAAGTTACAGTGTGTTAAAGATTTTGTGTTAAAGCGTTAAGAATCCATTGACCTAAATGTCTACAGTTGCCATGGTGACATGAATACATAAAGTAATAAGTAAATAGTTTTAAAACTTTATCGTATAAAAACAGTAAATATATAAAAAAAAGTCAACATGAATTTAGGGAAACTGATAATGGATGCAATGACATCTTCCACTTTAAAGTTTAAGTTCCTCATTTTGTGCTTTAAGATAAACATGTGATGAAGAGGCCACGCCCCTTTGACTTTATTATTGATGGATCTGAAAACTTACCTGAGGATACATCTAAGGATTTGATGATCCGCATCGAGGCTGCTGATTTGGGTGGGCGGGGTACATATTAAGGCTTGCTTAATTTAGAGGGGAAAAAAGGGTGACGCCCGTCTGAACCACATGACTCGTTCAGGAAGTGGTTCATCACCGGCCAATCAGATGCTTCAATAGATGCTGGCCCCCATGTCCCATGTACAAAACATTTGATTGGCAGATTTTGTGTAGCCCAGTTTCAAGTGGTAGGGGTGTGGCCTTCCAACAAGCTCACTCTGTTGCTGTGGAAACGCTGATTCCGAGCGACTTGGGCCAATCGCTGCTCACCAATCAATTGGTATTCCTACAAATCAACCAGATTGATCTGTCTGAGGCAAGGTGGTGATCAAATGAAAAAATAAATAAATAAAATGAAAAATAAAAAAAAATACTTAAAAAAAGTAATGAATTAATTTAATATATATGTACATATATATATAAAGAAAAACATGATATTAAAGCTGTTTTGATATTGAAATGAAATTTTGAAAATGAAATTTGTATTTAAAGTTTAAATTTAAGTAGTTACCTTTGATCAAAATCCTGTTTTTGGTGTTTTTAGCATGTCGTTATAGCATTTTTCTGATGTCGAAGGAAATATATTAAGAAAATTATGCTTAATAAAAAATTGAAAAAATTAAAAATAAAATAAAATTCCAATTAGATTGAGACATGGAAGGTCTAGTTCATCAACTCATGTGATGCAGCAAAAACTGATCAACCATCATTTTAGTTCAATCCGTGGAAACACGCGTGACCTTTTGGTAGAATCTTCTCATAGCCTTCCCTTTGGCCTTTTGGACTATTTTAATGTGGAAAAAACAGTGATATTACTCTTCTCAAGCTCGATTAAAGCTATAAACAGTTCTTCGTTTTAACAGACACAAAAATTCTTCAATAAATGTCTTACCATGACATCCCTTTTCGTGCCCCAACTGTAACACCAGAGCTCTGAAATAATATACAGAAACCTAATTATTTTTTGTCACAAAGTGTTCTCACAGAAAATAATAAACGAAAACATGGATAAAGTGCACAATATACAAGAATACCTAATTAGTCGAACACATATCGACTTTTAACATAACTTTAACATAATCTCGAACCACAAGTGAATTAAAATGATAAAAATAATGAAATCCATACCTTATTGGTCACACATATTTAATTTACACTTGATATTTTGAGGAAAACATGGAATATGGAAAACTTCCCCTGCACTTTTCCGGACAGATAAATGACAACTTTGATGTAAAAATAACATGTGGATGAAAGAGAATCTGAAATAATGGAAATGTGGGTTTTGAATCACCTTTATATAACCTTACAATCTTTTTAATGTTCTCAGTGTCATCATTGACCGTTTTTTACATAACAAACGGGGATTTTTAGACGAGCTGCATGAACCCAGCGTGAGTGAAGCTCCACACAGTGTCAGAAACATTTTTCTGTTGGTTTTTGGAGAATAAAATATGATTCTATATTCAATCCTGTTAAAAAAAAAGTTGAAAGAAGGAGCATTTTCTGAGCTTTTCCCGCCTCTGGCAGAGGGATTTCATGCTGCACACGGCCTCTCTGAACGCTGAGTCATGCCGTGTCTGAGGCGCAGAGTCATCGCTGACAGAATTCATGGGGAAATGTGAAGAACGCTCTTCAGGCAGCAGGAGCCAACTGTCCGCTATTTCCCATCGCGCCTTCAAAAGTTATAAATACCACTAATTATCCCGCTCCTGTTTTCGAGAGGTGATGACCTCCACGCCCCATCACCCCACGCCGACACACCCTTCTCAGGGGACCGACATGAGGGCTTAACGAGGCCGAAGCAGACTCCTTATAAGAGGAGTCCGCACTCCTCCTCGCCGCCTTCTGCAAAGGATTCTTCCCGGGACGTGATGGAGCAGGCCCAGTCACGTGAGGAGAGACCCAGCCCCCCCTGGTACCCGCTGAGGAGATGGTGGCAGCCCAGTTGGTGTTTTAGTCCGGATGTGGGGCTTCCACCCTCCCTGGAGCGGGGGGACCCTCGCTGGACGGATGCGGACCCTTTCCAGAGGAGTTTCTGCTCGGGGTTCCTGCACGGGACCGTGCATCGGCCCAGCCTGAAGGTCGACACCTGGGGGGTCAGCATGGACGTGGCTCACTTCTCCCCGTCAGAGATCTCCCTCACTGTCAGAGATGGATTTTTGGAAGTTAGAGGTTCACTGTTCCTCTCATTCTAACTTAATTATATTATTTATCGGATGATTTCATGCTGGAAAAAGTGTTAAAAACTTTTATTTTACTTTTTGATGATTTGTCATTGCATCTCAGTAGGCAGACTTTTACAAAAAACATGCAAAGCAGCTAAATGATGTAATTATCAAAGCAAAAAGCAGTTTTAAATAAATTGAGTATTTTCTCTGTGTTGCTTGACTCTACAAAACCACAATCTGCCCCCCAGGGAACCATGAAGAAAAGCCTGACCAGCACGGATTCATCAGCAGGTGCTTCACTCGGAAGTACAGGTGGGTGAGTCGACAAGCTGAAAAATCCTCTGAATTCTGAGGTTCCATCAGACTTTGAGCAGCGGGATGAACCGCTCTGTCGCTTCCAGGCTTCCCGCCGAAGTGGATGCTGCCAAAATCGTGTCCTCGCTCTCTGTGGACGGGATCCTGACCGTGGAAGCTCCGGTTCCAGAAACCTCTGTTCCGGCCGCATTCCTCATTCCAATACAGGTTTTTAAACCTAAACACAATTACTGCTTTCATTTGTTTCACATCTTTATTTCTATAGTTTAGCAAATTTATCTCACCTGCTGCTAACAGGCAGAAGCAGGAAGAGTCCCTGCAGAACTTTTCAAACCTGTAATTAAAGGGTAACCAAACAGGGAAGAAAACTGACTCCTATGGAGCTGTTTTGAAGTCATAAATTTCAAATGAGCCGCCGTTCACATTTCTGTGGTCAAATTTGGATTTTTTTTGTGTGAGTTTCATACAATACTTACGGTAAAATCTTCACCAGACTGATGTGAGTCCAGTTGTTTGAGAAAGTTCCTCTTCTGGAAGTCAACCATTGATCCACGTTTGGACAAAAATTCCATTTCCGACTGTTGAATCATAAACTCAGACCTGAACCGAGTCAATCATTTATGTCCATCTTCTTCTGCTTCCTTCATGACCTCCTGGATGAATCTTTCTGGTGTTATGCAACCCATTTAATAAAAGTCTGTCCAAAGCTTAGATTAAAAAAAAAATAGACAAATAAACGTAAAAATCTTATAGAAATGGGTGAAAGGCTTTTCAGCTTTTACATTGGAACAAAATCACAGATGAAAATAATCTTATTAGTTCATGAAAGTTTGTGAGAAATGAGTTAAAGGATTTTGACCCTTAAGTGTTCAAGTACACAGGAGCCACATAAATTACTTTTATTTATTTGAGACCTAAGACTTTTTATGAAGGAAAAACAACAGCAGCAAATTCAACAAAATATTTAAAACATTCATTTCAGTGTTTACCAATGAGTCAGCACAGAAACTCTGCATGATTTAACAATTAACCAGCTTCAATTTTTCACATACTGATCTCTAAAAGTAAAACTTCGGTAAAGAAACCAAAATATTATTTATTTTTTAACTGTGAGCCGATGTCTTTGTTGATTTCTTTGACTTTTAGTCTCAAGGATGCTAAAAATGTAATTTCCGTTTTACGTGTTCATGCAGGTGGAGAACGAAGGTTCTGCAGAGGAAGAAGTGGAAGAAAAAGATCAAGTAGAAGAAGAGTCGGAGTCTGGACTTGATCAGGCCAAACCTGGTTGCTCCACAGCTGAGCTTCAGCATGAGGAAGAGTCAGAACCTGCAGAGGATGAAGACAAATCAGATCTGCAAAAGTCTTCTGAGGATCAAGAAACTATGGAAAGCCAAGAGGTGCAGAAAGCATCAAACCAAGCGGAGCATGAAGAACCAGACGGGGATGTGAAGGCCCAGGAGACGGTGGATGAACCCGAGGAGCTCCTCCCCTCTGAGGAGAAAAACCCACCCAGTGAGGAGCAGAACCAGGTTCTGGAGGAGGCTCACGTCAAAGAAGAACAGTGAAGCAGAAGCGCTTCAGTCGGCTTCGCTAGTCGTTCATAGATGCATTTTAGTCCGACGCTGCGACAACCATGTAACCAATAAACGCTCTCCTGGATGAAAACGTTTGTTTCCTGATGTTCTCACGTCCTCACACCTTCATGAACTTTAGACACCAGAGTTTTTTACATCGACAGCAAAAGATTTAGCTTTTTTACCTACAGCTGTTGTCATAGCAACAAAAAAAATCTATTTAATATTTTCCTTTTTATTTATAAGGTGAAGGTGGTAAAACACTTACTTGGGGGTCAGAGGTCAGACATTTCCTGTTTTTATTCTCTTCAGCCTCTATCACATCTCGGGAGTGTGATGTGTGGACAGGAGCCTTTTTTGATTTGCTTGGAGGCTGTACCCCTCTTTCACACCCCAGTGACTGGGATAGGCTCCAGCAACCCTTTGACCTCTGAAGATATTTTTTTACTGGTTTATAGAACGGACGGATGGTTTGTTGGATGGTCGTTTGTTGGTTGGGCTAACCAGAGCAGACGAAGAGTAAGCGCTGGCGTCGTCATGGTGCGCCCCTTGGAGCTGCTAACTTGTACTGATTTATGAGACACTTTTTGGGAGGTGAGATGTGAAAACAAAAAGGCAAACTCCATTGGCTCTGTCACTTTATTGCAGTTTGGAGGATTGATTTTTCATTTTATTTAAGAGAAAAGTTGCGCAGTTACAATGTGAAAATGAAAAAACATTTTTGTTTATACATTTTAAGTTTTAAATTGTATATTTCCAATTGGATTTTGGTACAAATTTAGTAAAGAACGTTTTGAAAATGAAATGTTAAATGCCATGTTATCATTTTAATTAAGTTATAGAATGAACGGAGATGAAAAAGAAAAAGCCGATTTAGCTGTAATTTTATTTTCAAATCAATTGACGCAGCTATTTTGTAAAAATAAAAAGTTAATCCAATTTAATTATAAAATTTTACATTTGTAATTGAAGTTTGGCAACAAATTTACTAGAAAACTTTTTAAAAGTGAAATGTTAACTGCCATTTTATTTACTATTTAAATTAAGTTACAGAATGAGTGGTGTTGAAGAAGAAAAAGAAAAAGTCATTTGAAGGATTTGTTTGATATTTTATTTTTGAATCAACTGACTCAGCTATTTTTTGAAAATGAAAAAGAATTTCCGGTATTATCTTTTATTTTGAACTAAGTCACATTTGCTTCCATATCTAGGAACTTAAAAAAGACATTTGTGATTCTAAATGTCTTGAAATCATCAACAACAGTATTATCTTGCTCTGCAAAAGCAGACCCCTTAGAAAAAGTAAAACATTTTTACCCCAATGACAGATTTTCTTTAAATAGGTAAAACAAATCGACCAATAGGATGAGAGAAACGGTTTCACCAAGAATTTGTATTTTAAGAAAATAATCTAGTCACTAAAACATATTTTCTTAAACGTATTTGCTTTTGTTATTGAAAAAAAATCTTAATTAAATTATTTTTTTTCATGCAAAACTGAAAAAAGGAGGGTCTTTTTTATTATTTCCTTAAGATTCAGTTTTTGCAGTTTGTGGTTCTAGAATATGATCATTATGATAATTTTCCTTATAATACAACTAATGAGCTTGAAATCTTGAGATTAAGAGGGGAACAAATACTCATTTTAATAATTAAAACACAAAAAAATGTACAGCTTTTCTTGATTAAAAAATCAGAAGTTGACATCATAAAGACCAAACCTTCAGAAGTCTTTGTCTCTTAACTTTTGAACTTCCCACTGATCCGCCCTCGTGATTCCAGCTGAGGATTACATTATTTTGCATCACACAAGCGCCTGGAACGGCCTCAGCTCTCGCTCCTCGTGGACGGTTCTGGACGCTTCTCTCCGTTTGGGTCTGCTTTCATGCAGCGGCGCTAATCTGCAGCAGCACTAAGGCCTCCGCTGAGCCGCTGCCCAGCTCCTCCTGTTATCCGCCAACCGCACCGCAGGCCCTCCAGATCCCTGGAAGCGGGTTTCAGCCAAACACACGTCACACGCTGGCAGACTCTTTTATTGCATCATTCAGTACAAAGACATCAAAAAAAGGTAACAATTTTCCCCAACAAATCCTGGAGCAACTTCTACGCTTCACAAAAACAAAAACATCAAAAAGATTCCATTTCAATGGCACATGTTAGCAAATCTTTACAAAAATTCAACAACGTTAGTGCACAAAATTACCCTTCATTGAAGCATTTAAAATATTAAATTATGACATGAACAATATTTATTTAGTTAATTTCTAAAATCCTGCAGAATTCAAAGCTAACAAACTGTATCAATGAAGGCACTTTTGTGTTAGATCCTCGTCTGTTTCCTAAAAACTGTTTACTTCCTCACACTGTAAACACCTTCAAAAATGTTACAAACAAAAACGTTAGTTGGTTAATCTCCTGTTTACTAGCATCTTTTTAAAGTGTGTTTTAAGACATTATCTAAGGGATTACTTTAAACAAATTGTAAGATGAGATCAGAAAATTAAAATAATTTTGATCAGAGTTGACAAATCAAAAGGATAAATCTTCAGATTTGTGTTTTAGATGGTGCATTTGATGGAGAAACCTTAAACTCAGAACTTAATCTTCGTTTCAAACACCTCCTTTAAATATTTTGAACAAGAAAAAGACAAAAAAAACATGTCAAACTTAAAGAAAATCATCATTTTTAATTATTCTTAAAGAGGAATGAAAAATAATTTAACATTAACAGCAGAAAAAGTTGCTAGAAGTGGACATAAAGCTGCACGTTTGGTGTCACATTTGCAGCCGATGGTTTAAATTTGCTAATTTAGACGACAGGAGAGTCTTCAGGATTTGGGTCCTCCATCTCTGGCTTCTCGCCTTCCTTGGAGTCCTCGCCGCTGACGAGGTAGTAGGGAGGCGTCTGTCTCGCCTCGATGATGAGGACGCCCTCAGGGGACAAGGAGGCAAACACTGTCAGGGGGTCTACGTCTGTGGGGATCCTGAGGATTCAACGAAAGACAAAAAAATGACAGAAAATAATTATTTACATGTAGTTTAGACAGAAATCTTTTGGACAAATGTTTTGATGAGACACAACTTTTTCATGTGAGGGCCACATGATTGTTTTCTTCTCAGATGGGAGTCAGTTTGTAGGCTAACAGAAAAAGTGCAACAATCACAGCCTAAACTTAAAACATTTGGGGTTTTTCAAAAAGCCACACATAGCCAAATTTAACATAATTAATTTCTGTAATCGTCATAGAAAAAAAACAATACTGAAACATTTTAAAAACTAGATTTAATGCTAGTGTGAATGCTGTAAGCTGAATGTGGCCGCTGAAGATGCTAGCGCTAATAGCTGAAGATCCTGAAATTGATAACTAAAAATGATGAAGTTAATAACTGAAAACGCTGAAGCTGATGGCTAGTTAAAATATTAGCAAAATGCCAAATAAACCTAGAAATTAAAAAAAACAATCTATATTTGCCAGAATAGCTAGGATTAAGCTAAAATTTGGGCCAAATGCCAAATTAGTCTAAAAAAAATGGTAAAATGCCTAATTTAGCCTTTACAGCTAGAATAGGGCTAAAATATTAGCTTAACTCCAAATTAGCCAAAACAACAAAAACATTAGCCAAAATAGCTTGTCACTGAAATATTAGCTAAACTCCAAAGTAGCCTAGAAATCCTTTGTAAACGCCAAAACAGTCGAAAAAACTAGCATAAAAAGCTACCGGGAGGGAGTGTAAACAAGGGGATAATGGTAAATGAGGGCAGGCCAATAGTCACGCCCACAACTCAGAAGTGGCTTTCTAATGAACTCTTGCTGCTCTGCAGAAACTATGTCCTAGAAAATGACAGATTTTTAAAAAAAATACCTACAAACAGCATTTGATAATTAAAAGACCAGTGAGAACGGTTTTAAAATAGATAAAAAATGATCAGAGTGGGACTTCAAAATGCATCAGCGACTGAGCCTGTTTGAAAATCTGACATCAAGTTTTAAAACAAATGTTTCTACAAAGAAGAAAGAAATTCCTCTGTGGTCACATCAAAACCTCACTGCCAGCTGAACCCTATTTGTTCCCTATAGGTGTGGAATAAACACTTATTAGATTTAGGGGAAAATTAATTTCCTGCAGATTAGTTTATTATAGGAGGTTGTTGTTGATCTGTGAAGAACAAAAAAAGAGATTTAAATATATGAAGGAATGTTTTCAGATTCCTATCGTGACTTGAAAGAATAAACCCCCACCAACCCCCCACACACAGACAAGAAGAAAAACTGTTCTTTGTCCAGCACTGCAGCCAAATAAGGACACTATGGGCTTTCTATGTGCGCAGTCAAGTGATATTTGGAGTTAATATAAACACCAGGCTGCCATGTTCAGAGCTGCAGGTCTGAACTCCCTTTAATTAGACAGGAGCCTCCGCCGCCTTCCCGCTCCTCTGTGAAATACAGAGAACATGGGAGAAGCCAGACGCAGACATCTGCTGAAGTCTGCTCTCAAGTTCCCTTTAATAGGACATAAAATATGTGGAAAATCAAAGGAGAGGCGATAAAAGTTGTGAAGAAGTTTTTCTACATCCAAGAGTGAGTTTAATGTCTAATTTGGGCAGGAACACCTACATGAAACCTCTGAGGAGATGTATCTGAAGGGTGGTGGGGAGTTAGGTGTGCATGGAGACCTTTAAACAAGCAGGACTTATCCCAAATACTTTTACAACAAACTCATTTTTACTGAATTTACTGCAGTATGTCTTCTAAAAAGTAGCAAGCTTTGCACAAATTATGTAAAACATCGATGAAAAAAAATTAACTAATTAATGGCAAACCTGGGAAAAAATGTTTCTTTCATTTAAAAAAAAAAAATCATTGCAATTAACTTTTTTTTATTACGGTGTTTGCTGACCACTTATTATCTGCAAATAATCACAATATAAAATCACACAAAACTGTACATTTAGAACATAGACATGACCGCAATGTTTAATCCTGCCACTAGGGGGAGCAAAGGAAACGCAAGAGATCAAGAAATAATAATAATAAAAAATGTAATAACATTAAACTTTTGACGTAGTTATTTTAATTCCAGTGAATTCTAAAGCTCTAAAAAGCATCTTTATCCAAAACTATATGTCAACACTTTAATAATAAAAAGTGTAACATAATGACCCAATCAGAGCGTGTTGACTATACGTTAACTACATAAACGGTCAAAGATTTACTATAGTTCAAGGACTGTTACTTTACTGTTGACTGAGACAGCTCTGGTGTTAAAGGGTTAATCACAGTGTTGCTGGAGCCTATCCCAGCCACTGCTGGGTGTTTTCTGTGTACACTCTTGTTGGTTCAGTAGTTCAATTCAAGGCAAAAACCTTCAGATTTTTTCAGAAAGTTTTCTTAGAATTTTAACACATTTTTCAAAATTTGGCATATTGAGATTGAATCTTTATTAATAATTATGTAGTTGTATTACTGTAATTGTACAGTTATTGTTTTATGTAGGATTAGGTGCCAATTACTTTTTTGCATGTGTTACAGTCCCTTCAAGCCTACAATCTTGTGAATATAGAATAATTGGGGGCTTGTCCAGGATACCAAGATGTTAGTCCCGAAGCCCACATAGACATAGGAATAACTTTGGGGGTAATTCAATTAGAAAATGTGACAGGAAAAAGAAAGTGATGACAGAGTAACTATAAACACAGTTTAAAAAATAAGCAAAACAGAAAATATTTTATGGTGTGATTACTGTCGCTGGGAGCCAGCATTAATCCCAGATCATTTTAATCAGCTTCCTTCAATAAGCCAATTTTTGCGAGGCAAAGTGGCTCTTTTGACAGACGAATCACTCAGACGGGTCATTATATGGAAGTGGAGCAGAAAGCTCGGGGAGTTTCATTCAACTTTGGCGAGCGCACAGTTTATCTTATGCATTGATTCTGTACAGCTGCCAGAAAATTGTCCGATATTCTTTTGCCCTGCAGGGGTTCTGGGGAGAGACAAGACATAAAGGCCACGAGTGGAGTGAGTTTGTGTTTATGTGTTTATCTGACACGCTCCATCCCACACACTCAGCATCACGCAAGACCAGTTAGGAGATTTGAGAACAACAAGCCATTTTACAGACAAACGCTTGAATGTTGAGTTACAGAACAGTGAACCTGACATGAAAACATCCCTTTTGTCTCAATATTGAACATTTTGGGCTTATATTTATTACAGTTTTGCTTTATTAACTCTGTAAATTGATTGAGATTTCACTTACATATTACATATTTAGTCTAAGAATTGGTCTTTTTATCTTTTGGTACATAAAGTGGTTGATTGTATCTTTGTCAAACGACTTTCACTTCTTCCTTTGAAAACTTGGTTTAAAGTTAATCAATTTTAACCAAAAATCCTCCTCAGAATATGAACAGATGAAGGACGTTGGGTGATAGTAGCTCCTCAGTCGGTCTACTGTGAAATATTCTCTAATTTTGCTGTCTGCCGACTGTTTCATGTACCCAGTAGTACTTAGTATCAGCTATTTACATCTGACCTACAGAGGATGAACATTTTAGTCAAGATAAAGTATGTTGCTCTAAAATATGTGCATAAAATTTAGTTATTTCCAAGCATTCTCATTGTAGACCTGCTGTACTGTCAAAAGCTAAAGCTAGCGTTACAGCGCTACAATGTGCAAGGTCTTATTGGGTCATAAAATCTATTTTTTTACAGATTATTCAACTCGTTTGCATGACCTAGCCCATTTTTTCCTTCCTGCTTTTTTTCCAAAGCCAAAGTTCATTTTGGGCAACATCGCCCCCACGTGAGCAGCTTTTGGAACTGCGTGGAATGTCCCGGCTGCTTGTTCTACAAGGATGGACATTTAATTTTATCTCGGCCCGTTCTAATTGAGCCAACAGTCAATCGTGTCCCTGTGTGGATAGAACCTACAAGACAGGACAAACTGTATGAGGCCACTTTGGCAGCAACATTTCCTTTCTTTAGAAGCCTTGAGAAAAAAACAATATCAGGTGAAATTAAAGAAAAAGTTCCATAAACACAATAGTAAGATTTAAAGACTTCTGGAATGAAATTAGGCAGGATGTCCTGAAAGTTTTAAGACACTTTAAAAATGAATGAATGTTGTTTCATTTTCCTCCACCATCAGCAGCATATTAGCAAAAGCCTGAAACCAAATTACGACCAGCTGGTTCTAATTTGTCTCTTAAGCCTTTACCATACTCACCTGCATGACTGTGAGTTATTGGGTTGTACAATCCGTGGAGGAAACGGCTACCTCAAGGGATGTCATAATAATGGATAATATACTTATTTGAACAGTGTGTATTGTGAAGTATCTGTACGGCTTATGGAAGTTGCACATACTTGTGACATATGTATCCATTGCTGTTGTACAAAGTCCTTATCCCACACTAGTTCAGACGTGTTCAAATCCAGGCCATGAGGGCCAGTGTCTTATGTTTTCCAACCAACCTGCCATCGAAGCTCCTTATTGGCTAAAAAAACCTAATCCAGGTAATAAGCATCAGATAAGGCGGGATTCCTGGAGAACCAGCAGGTGGTCTTCCCTTAAGGCCTGACTTTGGACACCCAATCTCTAGTTGTTAGTAAGGTCCGAGTATTTTTTTACTCAAAGACACCCCGTATTCACCTGTAATATAGTTGTGACCATTGACTGTATATAGGAACTGGACTGAGTGACTCCTGGCGTTCCAAACAGGAAGTACCTGCAGGCTCCAAGAAGCCAAAATCCCATAGACTTCATCAGGGACACAGAGACAGCTTACTCAGTTACTCACTTTGTCAGCATCCATTCTTGCTCTGATAAATTTTTCTTAGAATGTTCTTGATAATCCTCTTTTTATTATTCATCACAAGTTATTCAAATTATGAACCGACCAATCATATTCCTCAGTAAAAGCATGTGGTGCCCACTGGCCCCCACCGTAACAGATTCTACCAAGACGCTTTCAGTTGACTTCAAACAAGCGAACTCATGATTGGTGGTCTAAAACGTAACTCAGGCCGACTTGGACCAATCACTGTTGTGTGGCTCCAAGATGGCGACGTTCGTATAGCAGAAAAATGACAATTAATTAACGGCAATTTGCTGGAGCCGGAGGTTAGGCATTTTCTAAGGATGACGTCACACTCTGTCCATCCAACACATTCTCATCCCCAGGTCATAACACTCGTTGGGTTAAGGACCCTTCTCACTTTTTGACTCGTCGTGTTTTGATGTGATGGCTGTTCAGAAAATCAAGGGTCAAACCCTCGTTACGTGGCACCAGATGTGCACTGGTTCTCGAGACGTCATGGTGCTCTCAGTTTCCAGTTTCCTTCCTGATTGGACCCAGCTGACTACAATCATCCATCACTTCAGGCCACTATTTAAGATGTGTTCTCTCCAGCATTCATCACCAGCTGGTTACCTTCACCGGGGCAGTACTTTGGCCTCGTTTTCTAAGCAGTCGCTAGTTTTTGTGCCTTGTTATGCCCTGCAGCTCAATGCCTGCTCCTATTCCAGGATTGTCACCACCATCTCCATCACGCAACCTATCTGGGTCCTATCATACTGCTCAGAACCACACCAGGATTCCACCTCCAGTCTTCTTACCACCTGCCCATGCTTTGCTGCTCTACGCTGGTCTACTCATGCTTCCTACCTCCATACTGGGTCCGCCGCTCAGACTCACCTTCCTAAGACGTGCTCCTCTCCTGTCTGCCATATCCTGCTGCCAAGGAAAACTCTGCTTCGACTCCAAGTCAGAAACCCACCGGACAATAAAAACTTCCATCTTTCATTCTGAACTCCGTCATCCTTCTGGGTTCCAGCTTCTGGGTCTGCTACGTCTAGCTCAGCCATAATGACAGCCTCCAGTACCGGTACCCTAACCTTAACCTGGTAGCCTGCTGGTTCACATCCGGTACCGCGTCCGGTTCGCACCTGGTACTGCGTCTGGTGCTGCTTCAAGTTCGGTACTGCATCTGGTCCGGTGTCGGGTTAGGGTACCTGTGCGCTATGTGTCGCAGTACTGGACCGGTTCTTGTTCATGGCCCAGTAGCTGGGGATCCGTGATTTACTGAGAACTGCCAGTATGTCAAAAAATGACAACTTGGGGACACACAATGTCAAAAAGTGACGCGGAAGGGTTCTTCACCAAACGTCAGTATGTGACGACTTGGAAGTGAGAATGTGTTGGTCCATCTGCATCTACAGTCAATGATTGTGAAGAAAACTTATTAAACCTAAAATCTATCTTTGAACAATTTGGGATCAGAAACAATCCCTATTATGTCTTCAAATGTAAAGCTTTAAATCAGAAGCTACTGATGCTGTCTGCAAACCCAACACTCTTCCATATCTCCACAGATGCAGGTCTGCAGTAGTCAGACACTCTGATGAGCTGAAGACTCGATGTTTCATGGCTTCTGAGGTTTATGGCGGTAAATCTGCAGCCGCTGTCATACTCACTGTATCTTCTTTGTGAAGTTCTTCGTCACTATGCCCCCCTCCTCCTGCTTCTCTTCGTGTTTTCCTGTTTGCAGAAAGAGAAAAACAGATCAGGAGACGGGCAGACACCCTTCAGATGTCAGGAAGTCAAACTGAGTGCGGTGATTAAGCCGTGTTGGAGCGCGCGGCGGCCCATGTGACGGTTTGAGTCTGCCGTACTGACGCCTTTAAAAGAGGTGTTGATGTAACTCAGAATACATCTCTGCTGCTCCGCCCTGGAAGCAGCTGCTCCCCGGCTGTGAAATGTCAACGCCGTGGACAAAAGTGTGCCCTGCCCCGCCCTTTGACCCCTTTCGGTGCACTATAGCCCCGCCAGGGTGATACCCTACACCCCCTGAGTGACGGCTCTGCATGCTAGAGTTCACCAGAGGCCTCGCAGAGGACGCCGCCATGTGAGATTGTTGGGAAGACTCCAGCATGACTTCATGGGTGAAGCTGATCTCTGTGGACATTTCCTGAAGAGGCGTGGCCAACAAAAAGACGCCTCCGCTGGTGTCGGAGGCTGTTATGACACCGGGATAACAAATTCCAGATGTGGTTTCTGTGCAATGAAGACGATGATGAAACCACTGAAAGATTTTCCCCCAGCAAACCTCAAACATTTGATGGTTCATCAGAGGAAAAGCGAAGAAAACTTTTCTTAAGTCAAAGTTTCTAAAGAAATGCAAACATTTACATGTATTTTCCGGAATCCTGACTAAAGAACCAGATTGTTTCCCCAATTCCTCCTTCTTTCTGCACATTTGGGTGAAAATTTTCCTCATTACATACTCAAAAACTCTCAGATTTTCACACATCTAAATGTTGATGACATCACAGCAAGAAAAAAAAAAGTAAAAAAAAAAAAAACAAAAAAAAAAATAGGGCCAAAATATCTTAAGAAGCAACATCCCCAAAAAGAAAAAAAATCCACTATCTAAAACAAAAGACACTTTTTGGAGATATCCAAAAGAAGTTTAAAAAACTTTATGGGATGGCCACAAGACCCATGGCTTGGCGGCCATTTTTTTTAGGCAAAGTGTGATTAAAGCAATAGTTACATTTTCCCACATTATGGAAAAAAAAAAAACTTTTGTTTGTGTGATCTTCACCGAATTTCACCCACCCACCATGTTTAAATTACAACTGAAGTTTCATTGAGGTTAGACCTCGAATCTTCTGTAAAATGTCAACTGCTCCTTGAGATTTTAAACTTTTGCCTCCTAACTCCTCGAGCATCATTTAGAAGACACTAGAGAAAAAATGTTGGGAGTAAAATTTGTAGATTTTTAATGGCGTTAGCGTAGCGAGCTCGCACAGGTGACATTTCTATGTTGTTCGCTCATTTTTCACTGGAATATTGTGAAAATGTATTACATGAATTGTTGGCTTAAGCTGAAAAAAACAATATAATATACAATACAAATATATCAGGAATGTGGCTGTAGTTAAGAAAAAAACTCTGTTGCTAAGGAAATCCAAAAATTTACTTTAGCAGATTCTTTTAAAAATTACATAGATCTGTTCGTCACGTCCAGGTGACCGAAAAATTTAAAGGTTGCTATGGAGATTAAATCAACAGAAAAGCTGCCATTTTGAAAAAGTAACTTGTTACGTGGCCAGAGTGGCAGAGGGGAGGAGTTGCAGCCACTTAGCCAATCATAGCGAGTCGGGGGGGTCGCTATGAGGGCAGGGACACATATGTGGGTCATACAACAGTGCTTGCAGCTTATTACTTATGACCAACCAGATCTCAAGATGCAAAATAAAAGTAGCTTTACGTTTCTTTCCCTTTAATGTTTAGTCCATCTAAATTCAGAGCAGCACAGATTACATCTTGTTTCTTAAAGTGTTATTGACAATCTAGAACCCAGCTAGACGTTTATTTACAAAATAAAAGCTCACCCTGGATCAAAGTTTCTATAAAGTTTGCTTTTCAGTGACCCGAAGTTGCTAAGCTGATAAGCTCTGCAGTTTGCTGCACTTTTGGATCGATATGCATCTCCATTTCAGTGACCTTAACGTTTTCTTGACGCTGCTGCCAACAAAACTTTCCAAAACAAGCAGCTGTCGTCCTTTTTGAGCCACAACATATGAAAATGCAGAAATCTTTACCATGTTTTACGTTTGCCCTGCTTCTTCATTTATTGGTGACCTTGGATGATATTTATTAACTGAAGCAGCAGCTCATAGAAGATCATCAAATGTGTCTCAACTCAAATGGGGTGGATCATTTCACAGACATGACAAATATTTGTTATAACTTGGTTATTTATTAAAATGGTAATCATATTTTTAATCAATACGGATGCATAATTACATTTAAAAAGTGAGTATTAAATACTTTTTACTGCAGTGAAAAATGCTTTTTAAAGATGCTCACAATCGATCACAAATCGTCCAACATTTGAGCTTCATCTTCTAAAGGCTAAACTAATAGAATCAGGATTTGAGTAGAAATGTTTTTACTTTGCAAAAGGTTCCACAGCTCGTGTTTTCCTTTCAGTGGGAGGTTCTGTTGATCTCCCAGGTTATCTTAGCATCCCCGAAGTTGTTTTCAGCCGTTTCTGGTCGGAAACTCTGGTTTTGATAGATCATGTTTTTACAGTTGGTCTGTTAATTTGCTTTGGATTCTCTTAGAATTAAAAAAAAGATGTATTTTTTATATAACGGCATCAGTTTTCTGGAGGAGTTTTGCTTTTTAAAAAAAAAAAAAGGAAAACAGAAGTGACTATTTTTGGTTAGGAGTATTTCTTCTTTTAATCAGAATTATGTATTTTTGGTTTTTGTTTTTGAAAGTGTCTGAAATACTCTGAAAAAAATTAAATGTTGGATCAATTAACAAAAGTTCTGTAATTGCAAAAAAATGAATATTTTTAAATCAAATTACATTTTGAGTACAGTCACCATCAACTCAAAATGTAATTTGATGAAAACTAATAATTCTAACAAATTGTATAACTTTTGTTTTTTTGATCCAATGCTTCACTTTTTACAAACGGGATTTTTTTTAACAAAACAGAATCTAAAAACCAAGAAAAATTCCAACAAACTTGTATCTAATTACTATGGGATAATGGTTATATAATCTAAAAAAAAATCACAATTCTGTCTTTTTGAAGCCTCCATTTCAAGCCTCAGAGCTTCAAATTGCTTTTCTTTAAGCATATTAAAAACAAAACTCTGAGTTTCTTAACATTTTCATTAACTTTGTCAGTTTTGTTTCAGTTATTCTTGTGTTTCCGTTCTCTTTCGTGCTTTGGCTTCAGTGTTCAACACATGTTCGCTCAGCTGTTGAACTCCTTTAATTAGGTTTAATGCATTCCCTGACACACTTTTAGAACCACTTGAGCCACTGTTGCAGGCAGGACCAAAATGGCGCCGACCCCAACTGGCATACCACTGATGTGTTTATAAAAAACCCCGAGCTGCGTGAGGCGTCGAGGTCCGCCGACCTCTCTGCCCTCCTCGCCTCATGGGAAGCTTCGGAATCCTCAGGAGCCGGAAGAAGAGGAAACAGTTTCCACATCTTCATCCAGCTATCAGCTGCATCCTGCGCTCTGAAGAAGCTCCAGCCCCTTCCAGAACATTCTTGCTGGAATCTAAATCGAGCTCATGAGCAGCGAAGGGAGCGATTTTCCAAGAATTCCAAAACAGGTGTCCAAGCTTAAGTGTCAGCTCCACAACTGAAGTCCCAGACATTCTTCAAAATCTGCCCCAAACTGAAGAGGTTGCAGAAGGATTTTAAGAGAACCGGCTTTGGTTTCTCAGTGAACCACTTTCAAAAATGTTCAGTTTAGTTTTTATATTATAATTATGTCAACATTCAGGAAGAGCTGGAGAAGACAGAAGAGTTTGGTTCTATTTTTGGCCTGAGCTTCCTAGAAACAAAGCTGGAGGCTCCAGTGTCATCCAGAAGTGATCGACCCACTTTTACACCTTTGTGATGTTTAATTTTTATGTTAGTGATTTAGTTGTTAATGTTTTGCACACAAGTGTCTTTTTTAACCTGAGCGGCTGGTTTGCAGATAAACGCAGCAGCTTTGCGCACTTTGGCCTCAACTCAATAATCATTAACATAATGAAAGTAACAAACGCAACAGAGACATTAATACTCAAAGGTCATAGGTCAACGAAGGGACCTTCAAACTCTTGCTCTCTGCTCACCTGACACCTCCACGAAGCCGTCCCTGGTCTTCACGTTCAGTTCCTCTGCTTTAAAGCTGTGCACGTTCACGCACACTTTCCACGGCTCGCCGCCGCTGCTGGTGGGGGAGCCCCGGGACGGGGGCTCTCCGTACCTGCTGGTGTAAACCGCAGGCCCCCCCGTGGACTGACGCGCGGGGAAGCCTGTGCGTAAACCGGTGCCAAACGGCGAGGCGCCGAGGCGCGAGCTTAACCGGCCCGGCCGAGCCCACCCGGGCCAGTCCATGCTCAGATCCTCGGGGAACGGGGGCATCCCAAAGTCATCGTCCATAAACCGGGACGCCAGCTGGTCCCTGAAGGGAGACTGATCCCTGAAGGGAGACTCGAACGGGTCTCTGGGGAAGCGCTGCCGGTTTCCCATGGTGTAAAAGTCTCCCTCTGCCATCTCCACGTCAGCACAAACTCTGGTAGAAACTTTGCAAACTTTTGGTGAACAGGCCGGGTCAGAACTTTTTCTTATTAAAAAAATAACTTCCTGCTTAAAAAAATACTTCTTTTGGGGGTAAAACCTTATCTGGTTTGGATAACGCGCATCGCTCGTGACGCGTAAAAGCGCATCGTGAAACACGCAGCAGCAGCGCGCGGGTTAAATACTCAGCTGAGGGGGGCAGAAAGTGCTGGGAGGACCTGGAAAGGCCCCACACTGCAAAAAATATCAACTTCACAACAGAAATCACACATGAAAACTTCAATTCTTTAAGAAAACTCGACTCTTTTTGAACAAAACTAACTTTTAGAGTCACACTCGTGAACGGAAAGACGCGAACTTCACCGAATAGCAGCAAAAATCCCCGCAGATGTCAACATTTCTTGCAGTGGAGGCGCAGCAGCTGACGGAGGACCCTCCCCTCCGTGACTCATCATGTTTTTATAGAAGATAAGTCAGAGCTGCAGGTCTGGAGTCACTGACTGAAGGAGTGACACCTGAAGACCTGCTGATGCAGAAGCAGAAAATCCTCCAGCAGTGACTGAATGAAGACTTTCAGGAAGACGCGTCAGGAGCAAAACAGCTCAGTGGCACGCGGGGAGGAAGGAAGGATGCACCAGCAAGGAGGGGGACCTAAAAGTGACTACAAAATAAATTAAATGGAAGTAAAAAAAACTACATTTAGACTCATTTTCACACTAAGCTGTTTGGTCCAACCCAGTTTGTCTCCTGTGATCCCTATATGAAAGCTCACCCGACCACTATTTTTTTTATTAACCTTTATTTAACCATTTAATACCAGAGCTCCTTGGGTTCTTTGATTTACTGTACATTTTTTAATTGGTAACACCATCGTGTTAATGGTTGAAAAGTTAGAGTTTGTCAAAGATTCTGTGTTTAAGCATCTCTGGCAAGACTTCAGGTGTTAAAGGGTTAAAATAGAGACAGAGGTTTCCATTTTTTTTTTTTTTATTATTTAATGGTGTAATTTTTCATCAAGGAAAAAGCGAATCTAGGCTCAAAAAGGTTGAAAAACACTGATTTAGAGAACAAAAAAAAAAAAAAAATTCAGAGTCACTTTTCACCTTGGATTGCTGGAATTCCCAGACTGCTGTGAAGTTTTAGTGTTCCTTGTCACCAGACTTTTACCATTTTTGTTTCTTTAGCTAATGATGAATTTTAAACTTGATGTTTTAAATGCAACATGGATCTGGTCACTTTAATCCAGTGGTGGCAAACTCAATCGCATGAGGGGCCAAAATCCAAAACACAACTTTGGTCACGAGACGAACATTCTAAACATGTATTGAAAACTAAAACTTTTTAAGCTGAATTTGGCCGCTGAAGATGTTGACATTGATTGCTGAAAATGCTGAAGCTGATATTCAGCTAAAATAACAGCCAAATGCCAAATTAGCCTAAAAATATATATATATAAAAAGTAGGTTAGCCAAAACAGCTAACATGTAGCTGATGAAATAGCTAAACGTCAAAATAGCTTTAAAACTGAAAAAAAGCTTAATTTAGCCAAAACAGCTAGCATGTAGCTAAAATATTAGCTAAACTCTAAATTAGCCTAAAAAATCTTGGTAAATGCCAAAATAGTCCAAAAAGCTAACAGAGTGACAATTTTTAAAACCTTAACTTTTTAACTTAACTATGAATAATGAAAAGGCAGCGATATTATTCCAGAGTAAATTAACTTAAACCTTAAATAAATAAATAAAATTATACAAGTTAGAAATAAGCACAAGATAACATCGAAGCATTAACAACAATAACATAAAAGGCTCTGGAGGGCCAGATAGAATTACCCGGCGAGCCGGATCCGGCCCCCGGGCCATAACTTTGACACATGCTTTACGGTCTTTACCAAAATAATTGCATATATTTAGTAAGAATTTCCATCCATCCATCTTCTTGACCGCTTTGTCCCTGTCGGGGTCGCGGGGGTGCCGGAGCCTATCCCGGCTACTGAAGGGCGAAGGCGGGGTACACCCTGGACAGGTCGCCAGTCTGTCGCAGTTTAGTAAGAATTTGTTTAATAAAATGATAAGGGAAGCCGCAAATAGTTAAATCTGAACTTTTAAGCTCTCAGAGCAAATTTTAATAATTTTGTATAAAAACAAAATTTCATTTAAAATTTTGTTTAATTAAATGGTGAATGGCGCATACTTGTATGGGACTTTCTACCTTCTTCGAAGGCCCAAAGCGTTTTACAGTCATAGACCCATTCACCCACTCACCCATTCACACACTGGTAGCGGCTCCGCTGCTGAACACTGGCGCCAACCTCCCACCAGATTCAATTTGGGGTTCAGTGTCTTGCCCAAGGACACTTTGACACATGGGTGGACAAGGCAGGAATCAAACCAACACTCTTCTGATCAGGGGTCGACCACTGCGATGTTTGTTTTTCATGATTTTTGCTCATTTTCCAGTAAAATAAAAATGTAAAAACCATTTGGGGTGAACAGGATAAATTCTTTCCAGGATCAGATCAGATGTTCAGCTCTCTGGGAGCAGATTTTTCCTCTGGTTGCATCAAAATGTTGTTTCAGCCGCTCTCTGTTGTATTACACTCAGTGACATTTCAGAACCCCCCCCATGTGATCAGAGGATAAATTAATCTGACATTTGAGCTGACAGGCTGTTTACTCTGTGTCAGCTCACCTAGACTGAGAAAACATGTTTGTTTTGGTGAAGAGATCAGAGTCAAAACCTTTTCTTCCTGAAGGCAGCGGCGTTCATCTCTCTGAAGCATCAGCAGAGTCGACGTCTAGTTCAAAGACCTGCATTTGTGTGTGTGTGTGAATCAAATGCTTTAATAATTCAGCGTGAAGACGGTTTAGCGGGATCATTTAATGGTCAGAGTGCAGACACATGAACAGTTTGGCACGAATAAATACGGGAAGAGTCCGTTTGGATCTGCAGAGGCTGAGCGTTCATGCAGGAGGATGCAGAACAAGAAACCAAACGAGGAAAGAAAAGGAGAGTTTTCCGCAGCTCCGGACTCTAATGCCTCGTTTTCCTGCGTTTGTTCTGCAAACTGCGGCTGCGGCTGCGACTGCGGCTCCCGCAGGTGGAGTTCCAGGATGAGCTGCGGCTGTAGCTCCTGTAGGAGGAGAAGCTGTGGCTGCGGCTGCGACTGCGGCTGATGCTGTGGATGGGGCTGCGGCTGCGCGTGAAGAGGCTGCTCCAGGACGACACGCTGGTGGAACGACTGCTGGAGGGGGGGCTCGGCCGGAAGTACGGAATGGGTCTCTTCCTGGCACTGTGGAGGAAACATCAAGAAGCTGCTCTTATTTAGTGTTTTCACACTGTCAAGCTTTAAAAACGTAAACATTTTTTTTTATCTAAAAACTTGTTTGCACAGCTTCACACTAATGTTTTTCAAAACCTAACTTCCTGTGGAGGGCGGGGTTTCTTATCTCTGGTCCTTGGGAACCTCCAGCTGCTGGATTTTTCTGTTTGTCTGCTTTGAAGGACTTTCAGACGTCAGCAGGTAAACTCCTGATGAGCTACACCAGGTGTGTTTTAGCAGGTAACATGGAAAACATGAAGCTGAATGATACTGAGGAACCTTGTAGACCACACGTGTCAAAGTTAAGGCCCGGGGGCCGGATCCGGCCCTCCGGGTTATTCTATCCAGCCCTCCAGATCATTTCATTTTATTGTTATTAATGGCCCGATGTTATTTCTAACTTGTATAATTTGGACAAAATACATTTTTATGGAGAGTAAAATTTTGAAAGTTATTTAGGGTTAATTATACTGGAATAATATTTCTTCCCTTTTATTATTCATAACTATGATAAAAAGTTACTTTTATGGCATTTATTAAGATTTTTTTAGGCTACTTTGGAGTTTTAGCTAACATTTAAGCTACATGCTAGCTGTTTTAGCTAACCCAAGTTTTATTTTTTTTTAGTTTATTAGGCTAATTTGACATTTATCTAATATTTTATCAGGGTATTGGCATCAGCGGTTTCAGTTAACAAGTTATCAAATCAGCTTGATACCTGAAAATGCTGAACAAATATAACCATAAATTATTATAGTTTATGGTTGTATACATTTTTTTTAGTTTTATTAAAGTTTATATATATATATATATATATATACATAGACTGTAAAAAGTGAAACATTGGATCAATTAACAAAAGTTCAGTAGTTTGTTACATTTAAAAATATTACTTTTCATCTAATTAAATTTTTGAGTTGTATAAACCATCAAACCAAAATTTTAATTTGATGAAAACTATATATCTATATATATATATATATATATATATATAAACATTTTTAATATTATGTAATATAATTGTATTCATTTTTTTTTGCTTTTAAATTTAGTCGACTTAGTGACACAGTATGTATTATCTTAAGATGGTATCTTATGATGAAATAATTCTAAGTTCACAATCTAAGTTTAAAGCGGCTGACAAGAAATCTCTGATGACCCAGCATTCTAGCGGCATTTAAACGCATCACTTACACAAGAAATTTGGAAAAGAGAAGAGTCTCACAACTAATTACCATACACATTGAAATCTTGAAAAAAGTATGCACAAATCACTTGTTACGCAAACACAAAATCATATTTACACACAAATATGATGTGAGACTCTTTGTGCGTAAATGATGCGTTTAAATGCTGCTAGAATCCTGGGTCATCAGGGCGCTGATAATAGAGAAACTTTAATGTGGAATATAAAAAAAAGACGTTTAGACTTTTTTATTTTAATTATATCTTTATTATATTTAGGTATATATGTTTAAGAAAGTGGAAAAATGTCTAGCTTTTACCATATACAATTCACAATCGAAGCTCAAAGCGGCTGATAAGAAAACTGTGATAACCCAACATCCTAGCAGCATTTAAATGCATCACTTATGGACGAATCTTAGAGACGTGAAATTAGTCTCACATCCGATTTGCACAAAAATGTGGCTTTGTGTGTGCGTAGATGGTTTCAAGCTGTTGTAATTTTAAGTACTGCGTGTGTACATTGTATTTTTTTTGGTTGTAATTTATGTTCATGTGAATACACAACTGCAAGGACACAAAGTTAAGCAGAAAGTGAGTTACAAATCAAAAATAACACACACATAAATCCAGAGTTACACACAAACATGCATACGTTTGGGATAATTTCAGAAAATTCCTCCACAAAGCCAAAGGCAGATGGGAATCCTGTTCTATGCCTCAGATTAATCCTGTAAATTTACATGAGGAAGATAAGCCGACAAGACGGATATAAAGGAAGATACACAAACTAATCCTAAAAGAATCATCCATGATGCTTTTTTCGACTTGTACTCTCACTGAAATCCTGTAAGTTTTGAAAATCATCAAAAACTTTTAATTAATTTTTTTTTGTATTACATTGAAATCTTCATCTAGCTCCGCCCATTTCAATGGTTTCTCACTGCTTCCAGTTTCTTTGGCTGTCATTGTAAGGAAAGTTCAAATAAAGTCTATTTTTGGAAACTAAAATCATCTTAAAACCATAAAGACTTAAAATTCTGTCCATGAAGATGGAAGAAACGATCCACTTGGAGGGATTTTTAGACTCAAATGTTCCTTTAAGGTTCTAAAGACAGTTCTGCGGAGGAACTCGATGATGTTTTGGATGATTTTTATCTGTTAATCTCGGTTTCTCCAACAACTATGATCACATTTTATCATCCCGGCGTTCTGGATATTTTCTCTTCCTGATCTAAGTTTGCGTTCAGACCCTTTACCTCTATTTCTCCCTTTCTTTTAGCACTCTGACACAAATTTGATTCCTAAAAAGTTGTGAATAAATAAAAATCTGCCATTTTTTCCTCCAAACTTTATGGTTGAATGCAGTTTGAACTGCATTTAGTACAATTCAAATGTGAATAATTCAAATTCAGCCCTATTTAAGATGTTTCCTGTTGGAGAACACCGCAAAGTGCTTAACATAAAATAAAAAATATTAGGAAAAATGTTACAATTGAATAATCCTGAAGTAAATAATGTAAATTGAAGCACCTTGTGATGCGCCGAGCTTCAAGGTGACTCGGCGAGTCCCTCCTCCTCTTCCTCATGGGCGTGTAGGATTTGCGGCGTCCTCGCTTCCTGACTTTACGTCCGTGTTTTGCATCCGTCTCCCTGGAGTCCGCTCTTCTCTTTCTGTCTCGAAGTCTGAGGAAGCAGAAATGACTCCATTCAAACACTGTATGAGCAGCATCGTTAGTTTATTCTTTTACATCAGTAATTATAAATAATGACTTTGATTATTGTGATTTTCTCCTTTTTTCATTTTATATCTTTTTTAATAGCCAATCAGACAGTTGAGGTTATGTTTTATGGTTTTCGGGCAAACCTGGTGTCTTTTTGCATAAATCTTTTTTGTTGTTAAAGTTTGACTTCGCTTTAATAGATTTTATTTTTTTCTTGAATTTCTGAATTTAACGTAGATGGCATAAAGACACAAAAACAGTGGAGATAAAGAGAAGAAAAAATATCAGAATAAGCAATTAAAGTATCTTGAGGCTTAAAGATGAAAATGCAATAAATAAATCTTCACAGAAAGACTCAATTTTTGTGCAAAACGAACACAAACAGACACAACTCAACGCACAAACATATTAAGCAGATCCATTCCTAAAACAGGCCAGCTCACACACTCATATATATACTAGCTCACAGAAACATATACATATTTAATGCATCAGGCAAACCTGCAAACAAACATCTGTTTTGTGCAGAAATAAGCAGACAGGAACATCCACCCCCCCAGGGCCCCCACAAACCAGCTTAAGAGGACAGGAGTACCGGAGAATATGGAGAAAAGAAACCCAAACCCGTGGAGAACCTTATCGTCACGGTCCAAATGAACAGTAAGATTTAGAACTTATCAGTGCAAAAACATTGTAAATATTAGGACTGTTATGGTTGTTGGTTTAAAACTGAACCTGTTCTACCATGTGACTGAATCGCTGTGAAAGTGAAGTTACAGTTTCTCTACTAGGTCTGCATTTGTTTACAGTGAAAGTGTCAAACGTGTGTGTTGTGCTGAACTGGAGAAGAATGTAGTTTTCATTGGTTTATGACATTACTTGCATATTAACAAGTTTAAAAGAAAGCATTTTTCCAAATTTATTGTTTTTTAAAACCCAAATCTTATGTCGAACTGAGACAAAACCAAAAGATGAAGTTTGAAATGAATCCCTAGTTTATGTAAGGGATAATACCCGACGAAGTGTGCGTTATGAGAAATTAACGCACGACGCGGAGGCCTAAACCGTCCGACGCGAAGCGGAGGACGGTTGCCTCCGTGAAGTGCGTTAATTTCTCATAATGCACTCTTCGGAGGGTATTATCCCGCTTATACCATGGTCTTTACAAAATAAATAAACATTTAATCAATATTTAGTACTTTATTCTTGTTATTTCTTTGGTTTAGCTAATTTTTTCACAAAAAAGCGGACTATTTGATCATCCGTGATGCGGTTTGTTGTCACGGTGATATGGAACATGGCATGAAGCCGGAAGCCGTTACAGACCTCAGCTGCAGCGGTAAAGTGTCACTGTTTTGAAAGAAAGACCCGGACAAATTAGGATATTTTTCTTCTTTTTCTGTCGTTAATCCTTCAGTGAGCAGCTAGAACATATTCAGCTTCTGTCTGTGTTTCATTTCACGGCAGGTTCGTTCTTCTGAGCTGCTCTAAAATGAGAAACTCCCTCTTGTGGTGAAACAGAAGACTACACCTTTCATGTCGAGTGGTGTTTTATTAGAAGGAGAATAACCAATTTGTCAATATTAATTTACCTTACAAAAGGAGAGGAATATAAATGCTGGTCGCTACAAGAAGTTGAATAAAGCATCAGTTCAGAGAGAAAGTTCATCCATTACTGCTTGTTTTGTCCAGACGATGAAGGAAAAATGTGTTTTAAAGAAGCCTGCGCAGTGATATCGAACGTTTGGTCTGTGTGACCGGAACTTCTTTTTTAGGTGTGCGTTATTACTGTGCATTATCAGTTTTTAATGCACACCCAGCAGCCAATCAGAATCGAGTATTCACCCAGACCATGGTATAAACACATTATAAACACAGACCCACAATATGCAGAATACAGAAATAACTGGAAATGTATATTGTAGATTTAAAAAAAAGCATAGTTTCGATTATTATAACTAATTTAATTAAAATGCTAATTAAATCCGGGCTGCAAAACCAAAGGAATAATTCTAAAGTTAAAAACACGAACAAAAAAATATACATATGCATAGATACATATGGAGACACACAAAATGAGAGCAGAGTAATCAGACACTCTTTAACGCCAGAGCTTTAGTTTTACATTATTTTGACTACTGTAACTTGTTACGTCCCCAACAGCCAATACAAAAAGAGGACTATATCATAGAAACTGGACACCAGTAGGGATAAAAGGAATACAGTTTAACAAATAAATGAAGTCCTGTGTCCTAAAACAAATTTATTTAGTTACACATTTAAACTGAAGTGTGAGGATGAACCCCTAGATCAGGGGTATTCAAGTGCAGGCCTCGAGGGCCGGTGTCCTACATGTTTTCCAACCAACCTTCCATTGAAGCTCCTTATTGGCTAAACATACCTGATCCTGGAAATTAGCAGCCAATAAGGAGCTTCAATGGAAGGTTGGTTGGAAAACATGTAGGACACCGGCCCTCGAGGCCTGGACTTGAATACCCCTGCCCTAGATCTTGTTTTCAAGGGGGTCCTCCATTTCAAAAAGATAAAAAAAGAGTAGAAACCAAATAAAATAGTACAAAACACATAACAAAACACACACACTCACACACAGAGCAGTAGAGGCTCTCAATATCAACCCTACACCCAACATGACATTTCAGGAAGTTTAAGTAAACAAAAAAACAAAAACTGAACTGAGAAAAAAGAAATAAAAACAAATCACGGACAGCTAGTGAAAGCTAGAGACAATAGGAGATTGACTATGTTTGAGGCGAATTGACATTAACAGTAATGAAACAATTACTGTACTGGTTCAAACAAAAAAAGACAAAACAAAAGGAATTGGAACCTCGGCCAAACAGAAAATAAGTCAGAAAAACTGCTGGCCCAGTCATGTCAACCGTCTAAGTCTGCAGCTCCTGCTAATGCTGCATCACTAAATCTAACTAATGAAAATAAACAAACAAAGCCCGCAAATCAAGACTACCCCAAACTAAAATAACAAAAGCCAGCAGTATAAGACTGCTGAGGATAGAGGAGAAAAAGAACCAAACAAAACCAGCACAACAAAAACTAAACCTAAATTTGTGTGTGAAGTGGAGGGGCGACCCCAGTGGATTCATGCTGATCGCGGAAACAGTCGAAAAGTTAAACTATGTCAAAGAGAGCGTGTTGGCATCTCCAGGGTTGGTAGGAAACTATTCTAAAATCTTCTTCCCTTCTCCCTTCCCCTCCATTTGAAGGGGCAGTTTAGGTCCAAGTGTGTTTGGGAAATGTATTTTAGAAATCCGACCCTTCAAATGCTCCTTTTCTTCACGTGGGTGCGCTCTGAACCACAGACGTTTACATTTAAATGTAAGTAATGACTTTTTGTTGTAGCATGACCTTTTTAAAGTTATAAACTGCTGTTGTTATGTATATTTAAGCGCGGGAAGCTCTAAAGCTAGCAGACTGGCGATTATTGGTGACGTCATCGTTCAAAAGTGACGTCTGAAATATGAGACACTATTTTTTATAACTCTCCGTTTGGAGGGCTAAATGAAGGGGAAGGGAGACGGGAAGAGTTCGGATTGGGCCTCTGTCTTCTTGACACGTTTGTATTGCCTCCTAGAGGTCAACAAATCAAGAACCCCCAACATCACCCGGGAGTGTTGAGCATCCTTCACACGACCCCAGAACCAGACTATAGCCACTCAGGAGGTCCACATGGTCCAATCCACCCAGGGATTCTTCTGCATGGACAGAGGCACGGGCAAGAACTCCCAGGACTGTACAGGGAGTGGCCAAGTCAACAGTGGGAGTACAGGAGAACTCACATCATGGACAGAGGCCCACCGGGAACAAGGAGCCAATGGACCCAAGACTAAACCGCCATTCACATTCAAAAGCATCAAGCTCCTCCCACTAGCTCCCAGCAGACTTGGCCAGGCTCAACCGGTATGGTCTTTGTGGGGGCTCCAGACAACCAAACACCTCAAACTCTAACCAATCGGCACCACTCCGTCCACATATCCACCTTCAGGAAACTTGTACCCAGGAGGGGAGAGACGGACTCGAGCGACAGACGGGGAGTTATTAGGAGTTGAAGTTCACCTGTCAGCGCTGTGTCTGGAGTAGCTTCCTCTGGAGCTCAGGCTGGACTTGCTGCCTTTTCGCCTGACATCTGAGTGACTGGGGGAGCGCGAGTACGAGCTGTGAAGAAACAAAGGAGGCTGACGCTGCAGGAGACGAGGGTTTGAGCTCGTTTACAGCACATGTCGTCATATCTACCTGCGAGAGGACAACGAGGAGCTTCTGGAGTAGCGTCCCAAGTATCTGGAACTCCCTGAGGATCTGCTCCTGCTGCTGGAAGAGCGACCTTTTGTCTGAGACGAACTCCTCCTCCGCGATTCACAGCTGGTTATCGCTGATGATCCGACCACCTCTACGTGACATCCCAAGGTTATCTGCTCTCTGCAAACACGGTGGGACATTCCACTGCTTTGAGTATCAGGAATTTAAACATACAGCAACTGAACACATCAATAGTAATTCAAAATTTTAATTTCTTTCTATCTCGATGCATAAAGGGGCATACCATCAGATTGTATGTCTTGGCTAGTATCCACTTTTTAGTTTGGCCATGTTTTAGGCAAAAACCTCTCACAGTCACCTTCAACAAGGGCGGCCGCACACGGAGCCACCGTTCTCCTGAGGTGACTTTATCCAGAGTACATTTAAAGTCTCTAAATTCCCCCTTTTTTTCCATGGCCTGGTTGGAAAACTTCATGGGACAGAAGAGAATGAACGAATTTATAAGGAAGGACGAAGCAAAAACATTGCCGGTGGGACGGTCAGAGAAATCCTGCTGAACTGTGTGCTGACCCTCCTGGAACCTCAATTATGAAGCTCGCCAAAGACGTTTTATGCAGTTCAGTGAACTCACACACAGTCAGTGTTTCTCTATACCTATAACACTTTTATATGCTTGCCTTCCAGAACATTCTACACTGTTTGGAGCTTCTTATATGTTGCAGTCTTGTGTTGCATTGACTGCAGAAATGAGGTTGTGGGATTCTTTTCTTTGGCTTCACAAAGGAGGATCAGGTGTTTCCTCTGCTAATTGAGATAAAAAATGAGGGATTAGACCTTTTCGTAGAGGTTCATGAACTTGTAGAGTCACTGCAATGTCAACATTTTTTCCAGAAATCATGTGTTTTAGGAGTTTTCTTAACCGGGAAGGAGGGCTTAAGGAAAAGGATAACCAGTTTTAGTCTGTTTAGCTTGGTTTAGTAATCAGCTGTTTCTATTTTATGACCAACTTTCTGCTTCTGTACATTTACTGACATGAAGCCCAATGTGGCAATTGTTTTGAGGTAATGGGCAATTTAAATAACATTTAATTGAATTCCCAAATGGTTACATTTTGACATATAGCTAAGGACCCCCCCACGGGTCCAAATTTGACGTTTTGGGTGTCCCCAACTTGTCGTTTTTTGACATGCTCAATGTTCCAATTAAATCACAAACTGGTACCGGTCCAGTACCTGGATGTGGACCCCACCGGATACCCTAACCCTAGACTTAACCTGGAACGCGGATCGGTACTGGCTTTGGACGGTGATCCGTACGTCTTTGAGCTGGAATCTGGATCTAAACTGTACGGCTGGATAACTCTGACGTTGCTCGGCATTTTTGTTGCACTGCTGGTATAAGGGTGGGGCTGTGAGGGGCTGTAAGCTAGCGGTAGAGAATGTAAATAGAGAGCTCTCGGAAAAGGAGAGCAGAAAGATATTGTTGATCTGCGCAGGGGTGTAGCTAGAACATTTCATATGGAGATCCAGGATGGAGCAGAAGACTTTGTAAGGGCGGTGAAAGGAATCAAACATAAGTATTTCAAACCATTTTATAATTTTTATTATTATTAATATTATAACAGCAGTTCTTTCAGCTAAGGTGCTTCTATTAATTCTCAAAACTTTTGAATCATATATTTTTTTATGATTGTCAATAATAATACTAATATTGACTCAATATTGTGGCTCCGCCCCTGCTCTGCGCCCACAGGTGAGTTCTAATGAACTGCTCTGGAAAACTTTGTCCTGGAAAATTACAATTTTTTTTGATTTTGGCAAAAAATCCAAATTAAAAGACTGTTGGGAACATTTTGAAAAGATTGAAGAGGGTATTGACAGATAGACTTTAGTGTTTTGTCAGCTGTTTTTCACCTTTCTCTGACTCTATACATTATTTACCTGTTGCTGATTTGATTGCAGAGGGGTGCAGACAGGCTGTTTTCCCCGAAAGGTTTGCAGGAGGAAGCAAAGCTGGTCACAGAGTTCCCTGAATCCGAGGCGCTGTCTCTGAACGCCGAGGCCACGCGTCCCGTCCTGGCGTATTCAGCGGCGCTCGCTTGGGAAACACCAGTTTTGCTTGACGGAGGCGAAGATGTGTCATTACCAGAATCGTAATCATGCGGACCGTCTCTGCAATCTTGAGCTCCGCTTCCGTTGAAAAGAACTTTTCCAGGATTTGAGGGCAAAATCTGAAACAAACAAACAAAAAAAGCACATGTTGAAAGCTGCCCTGCATCAAACAAAACCTAATTTCTGCTTTTTACAAAAGGCACATCTTCCCTTAAAACACAGTGAAGAGATTTTTATTTTCTCGGGACAGAAGAATTTGAAAGATAAAGACATCATGCAAGTCTGAAGCATGCGATTATAACCCTGAAAGAAAGTCTGAAGAAAAAGAAAAGAGTTCAGAGATCTAAGCTGAAACTGTACAGTTATGAGAGAGGAGAAGAAAAGAAAATCTAGGCTGGATCTACTGGCTCTAACTCAAGAGAAGAGAAATCAAAAAAGGAAACAAGAGCCCCCCGCTGAAAAGCCTGCTTTAAAGAACATTGAACAAACGTCACAAAAAAGAGTATCATGTAGAAAAGAAAAGGTTTGAAGACAGAGATCCCATCAGTCTAACTAAGAAAGCCCTCAGAAAGGACAGAAGACTGAGCTCTTTCTCCTGTCAGAACAAACAATTAGCCTGCAGCCACCTAAAAGTAAATCCCTGAATCTGCGGATAGCAGCAACTTACCAATCAAGATTTCCTCCTTAAGTAGGTAAGGTGTAAAAAAACAAAACAAAAAAGGGGAAGAGCGGGCAACATAAGTGCATCATTAGAGTCCAAAATTGCATGAAAAGACAATAACCTTTTCCTTAAACCCAGAGCCAGTGTTCTGTTCCTTTTTGCTGGATTTGTTTTTTTCTTTTTTCTGGAGTGAAAATGGAAAAAAAAAAAAAAAAAACGTAGAAAAAAAGAAAGGGGAAAAATGCTTTTTCAAGGCTTGAAAGTCTGGTCTCACAAAGGCTTTTTCACCAAATCACTTTTAGTCAATTTACAAGTTATAGTTTTTTAACGACTAGTTGAAACTGTATGGAGAGAAAACAGACTCACCCTGATTTATGTGTGCTTAATTCTTGATTTTTAACTCAGATAATACATTTTGTGCAGAAGTGCAAACATTTTTAAATAAAAAAAATACAAAATAAAATTTACACATGAACAAATTAAAATTACAACAGCTTAAAACTAGTTACACACACAAATCTTGAAAAAATAAGCACAAATCTCCTAATATACACACACAAAACTGCATTTATGAACAAATCTGATGTGAAACTCTTCACATCTCCAAGATTTATTTTATTTTACTTCTACATCTTATACTTATTGTAAATATGTATTGTTTGAAGTTACAAATCAAGAATTACACACACACACACACATCGGGGTGAGTCTATTTTCTCTCCATACAAACAGTGCTACAAAACTAATTGTTGTGTTTTTGGAGTTAATTTAGATTTTTACAAGAAGAGAAATCTTCATGGATTTAATGTAAAATGACCTCCTGATATAATCAAGATTCATTCATTCAACTGCATTTCAACTCTGTGATACATATTCAAACTTGTTTTGTCCAATCACCTTATTTCATTATGATCCAAAATAAAATGAAATATATTTATGTCTGTTAAGTCAGGACACTTTATATGTGAATTTCTTTATAATTCTTTCACATATATGTGAGAAAACAAACTGGATAATCACAAATACAGTCAAATACAAATGTTAGCAAAGGTTTTTTTGAGTTTTGATTTGATTTTATGTGAAGGATAAAACAACGTAGTCTTGTCTAGTCATGTCGCTGATGAAACCTAAATAACACGCTTTCATTCCCTATTTCGTTGACCGTTGGCATGATTATTGACGCAGAGAAAAGCAGCTTTTCAAATCGTCTTTGCATCGACAGGCAGCCATTGTCTGTATATGAGGACTGGAGCAAGTAAATGTGACGTCATCCATAGAAACCGGCTTACTTTTGGCTTCATGAAATCAGTTCAGTCACCATTTTTTCATATTGTGGATGCCGCCATGTTGAGGACAGACAAAACTTAACCAGCGATTGAGCCGAGATGTTCTGAGCCCTCGTTTCTATGACAACCACTCTTAAAATAAAAGGGTGAGCTCTTTAGAAGGCCACACCCCTACCTCTTGAAAAAAGGCTACACGAAATCTGTCAATCAAACCTTTTGAATGTTTGAACCACAGGAAGTACTACTATTACTGAGGCATCTGATTGGTCAGATTATGATACGAATAACTCACAATAAAGTTAAAACTATAATGAAACAAAAATTGGTTTATCAAAAACAACTTCCAGGCAGTTCCAGTTTGGACCGTCAGGGGGGAGGAGTCATTCAGCCCAGTTCTCAAACACAGTCAACGTATGCAACACTTTTCTAAAGTAAAGTGCTGCATGATAGTGCAAAGCGGATTTTCTTCACTTTGGAATATACTGGAATAAACAGTAACATTTGAAGAGTTTAGTATTTAAAAGAACGAAATGAAACAAAAGCTTTAATGTTAAAGGCTTAATTATTTTTGTAGTGAACAGGTTTAACCAGATTTTGAGCTCCATGGAAATAAAGACAAATGAACAAATATCAAGTAAACTCTTATTACTTCTATAGCATTCATGATGGTAACTGATGTCCATCATTAACCCTCAAAACTACAGTAATAGTAAATGTTCAAATTTCAATCCAGTTAGAACTCCTGCTCTCCTTTAAGAGCCGTGCAAATTAAAAAAAAATATATTTCACTACAAAGTTACTGTCAGAGTCCCAAAAGAAACTTCTGATCAGAGTTTTTCTTGTTCATGGTGGATCTTGCCAATATTTTAAATAAATAAAAGAGTAAAAATGCAAATATACTAAGACAGAATACAAGAAAAAGGTGCTAACATTTGTAAACGTCTGCAATTTTATTTCTTAGTTTTTGTGTAGGATTTAGTTAAATAACATGAAACAAATACAGAATGAAAAGGGAACATTTTATTATTACACTTTACTTTTATTTAGCATCATTCCGGCGAGAGAGCTGCTAAGATTTAGACATAAATTAATCAAAAATAAAAGAAAAACTATGAACAGGAAAAATTCCTTCAACAAAAAAGCCAAGGAGAAAGCATGCAAAGAGATAAGAAGTCAAAAAATGCAAAGACAGAAATGTGCAGCACATTGCAAAGAGTTTGTGTTTGCTTTTCAATAACTCATCTTTTTGTTTCATTTTAGGAAGTTGGACAGATGACTGTTAATCTTTCTATTTTGGGTTTTACTGGCTTGAATGTAATATTTTAAGGAAATAAGCAAGAAGAAGACACCAAAGATCTTTTGTTACTTAAGTATGTGGATTTTATTTATGTAGTAGTTCACTTTCAGCTTATCCCTTTCGGGGTCGCCACAGCGTAACAGCACCCACTGTTTCGCATCAGTGATTTGGCAGATTTTATTTATAAATATTTATAATTATTTGCTTGATCATGAAAAAAAATTCCTATTAAAGACACATTTCATGGTTAATCTTTTAGATTTTTTTATTTTCAAACAACTTTATTTGCAGATTCTGAACCTAACATGATTCTTAGCTTTAGTGAAATCAGTTCACAATGAAAATGAAACTTTATTGACAAAAGCACAAAAATAAAAGTGAAGCAGTTTGGTTGAAAGTTAATTGTAAAAGCTCCTTTTACTTTGCTTTTTTATCCTTTCTCTTAAGACGAAGTCTAAATGTAAAATTGAGTTTGGAGTGAAACAGAAATAATTTAGAAAACACCTTTGCTCCACAGCCTTGCTTGTATTTTTTTTTTTAAATCCAAAAGAACTCAAAAAGTCAAAACGTAAACATTTGGTTTGGACTCACTATCAGCTGAAAGGCTTCTAAAGGAGAAACAGAACCAGCAGCAACACCTCGACTGTTCCAGGTTACTTACGGCGCAGGCCGACAGGACGGAGCGACATTTTGGAGCCGCGGTACACACAGATTTGGTTGTAGGTCTGGCGTCCGTGTGGCGGAGCGCTGCTCTGGTTTCCTCTTCAACAGCTGCGAGGTCTCTAAAAGTCTGATGAACCACAGACTTTTGCAGAGGATATCTGTGAACGAAAAGCTGCAGTGAGCTTGGAGAACGTGGAAAACTGGGAGCTGGTTTAGTTACTTTTGTCAGTTCAGAGAGGATGGAAAACAAAACAATTTGAGAAACTCTACTTTTGGCCCGAACAAATCATTAAATCTGTTCACATCCACATTGACTCCTTAAATTATCAGATTTTCTGATGACTTTTTAAACAAGACATTCCAAGATCCCTGAAGAAATCTGAAAACAAGAAATCCCTGAAAAGTTCTTAGGAAAATCCACATCTTCCTGGTTTAATTCTGCAAATCAAATATTGTAGCAAAAGTTTAATTGTGCAAACTCTATTTGACCTTTAAAACCCATCAGAGCTTCCTCCACATCATCTAATATTTTGGGATGCGTCATGATTGATTGTATTGATCAGGAGACTACATTTCTCAGAGATGGTGATAGCAGCTGCTGATGTGGTCGAGGAAGTCACCTCCTCTTATCACTTCCCTCAGCAGACACTCTGGACTGATAAGATAAATGGATGGAGTGGGTGGGTGTGTGGGGGTGTGGATGGGGGTGGGGGGCGTACCTGTCCTCTGTTTTGGAACGGCAGGAGGAATTATCCGACCGCAACCTCCGATCGCGTCGCCTCCGACGTCTGTGAGTCCGAGAACTAGGAGGCGAACAGAGGAGTTACATGGATGATGAAGACGTTTCTTCTTCTTCACCATTTCAAAAAATACACTTTATTTATGTTTTGTGGCTTCTTATTCATTCATTTAGCTTTAAAAAATACAATAACTGAAATAAAGTAGTGTTATGCTGCAATTTTATTATTTTTGACAGCAGCACAAGTTCTTTTCAAAATAAAATACACCCAAAGAAACTCAAGTCAGACCCGACATTTTCTACCATTGTAGTGCACTTGTGACGATGTCACGTTACGCTAAGGTTTGACAAAATGCATGAGAAAAATGAAATTCTTAAGACAGAGTAAAGTCATGAATTTATGTTTCGTTTAACATCTGTATTCCTTTTGAAAGATGGCGGATGCCTGTTTTTTGTATTTAAATGATTAAAAAAATAAAATAAAATAATCAAAGGACTTTCTGGATTTTGTTTTTTTTATTACTGGTGTACCAGAGCTCTGCATTCGCTTCGGAGATAATTATTTTTTTGTTGACACATCTTGTTTTTTGGGGGGGGGTTTTCTGAAGTTCTGGAGTGGATTTGAACTTTTTTTGGACTGAACTGAGACTGGACGGGACTTAACGGTAATGTTTGGTTTTGGGCTGACTATGCAGCGAACATTAATTCATTGTATGCACTATGCACAGGTTATGCCTGAAATTTTGAGTTGATGTTTTAACCTAAAAAAATGTTTCTCCACATGAAGACATTTTTTGAGTTTTACCTATTTTATGTTAATTCTTCAGTTACTTGGCCAGTGATCCTTGTGGATTGCTACAACTTTCTCCTTTTACTACAAAAACTAAACATGACAACATTGGTGTAGAACACAATTATTTAAAATATCAATAGATTACATGTAAAAGCAAATGAACTTTGCATCTGAACGTACACATCTGTTCAGCAGAAGATCCTGAGATGTGCTATTATGTATGATAATATATTATATATATATATTATTTATTATACATTAATATATATATAATA
>NC_050520.1:1550627-1567679 GCF_002922805.2 Oryzias melastigma
ATTAATTCATTGTATGCACTATGCACAGGTTATTCCTGAAATTTTGAGTTGATGTTTTAACCTAAAAAAATGTTTCTCCACATTAAGAAATTTTTTTGAGTTTTACCTATTTTATGTTAATTCTTCAGTTACTTGGCCAGTGATCCTTGTGGATTGCTACAACTTTCTCCTTTTACTACCAAAACTAAACATGACAACATTGGTGTAGAACACAATTATTTAAAACATCAATAGATTACATGTAAAAGCAAATGAACTTTGCATCTGAACGTACACATCTGTTCAGCAGAAGATCCTGAGATGTGCTAATATGTATGATAATATATTATATATATATATTATTTATTATACATTAATATATATATAATATAATATACGAATGCTAATGATAAAGCTTTTTGATATTAGATCAAACCTTTCCCCATCAATTTACTCAGACATTTTAAGAATCTCAACATAGACAACAAAACTTGTGTGACTAAGAAAAATTAACCAAAACAGCAAAATCATTAATTACTCTAATTTTTATAAGTTTTCTTCAAAACTAAAATGCCAAAATTCAGGGATAAATGTGTCTCCAGACCCCTGGACTAAAGCCGCTCCTTCTTTCGAAGGACAACCAGAAACCCTGCAGCACATCGTGGGTTGGTGGGAGGGTCAACCTCCATCCATCCAGTCTATTTTTAGAGTGATAGAGATGATTTAAACGGTTGGAGCCAAACTTTTATTTTTGTGTAAAGGTTGGTCCGTCGCCCATTTAGATGAATGTTGTCAGACTTGACCTCAGAATAAACCTTCTGATGGTTGGACGGTGAAATGTGATGGTTCTAAGGTGGCTGCGGTGCAGCAGTAGGGTGGTCGACTTCTGCTCAGAAGTTTACCAGTTCGATTCCCACCTTGTCCAACCACGTGTTGAAGCATCCTTAAACACCTGAACCCCAAATCGCCTCTGGTGGAAGGTTGGCGCCACTGTGACTGTAAAGCACTATGGGCCTTCAAAGAACGTACAAAAGCGCTATACAAGAATACGCCATTTACTATTCTGTCTAGTTTTTGACTCCATTTCAGATTTATTATAGAAAAAAAGTGTTGCTCCTTGGTACAGGCCCAGGAGGTGTCTGAACTCCAACATGGGTCAGAACCAAAGACAGAGAATCTGCTTTAACATGAGTTTTAACATATATGTCCAATGATTTGATTCTGACTCTTCAGGTGTTTTTGTTTGACATGTTGCAGCTACCTTCTCAATTCCAGTCTTCGTGTTTTTATTTCATCTTTCATGTTTCAAAATTGCAAATCCTTATTTTACAGAAAAGTGTAAAGTGAATCTCAATGCAAAGGTCCCACGGATTGAGCAGAGAAAAACTGATTTTGTTGAGAAAGCCTCAGCTGACCTCCACTCTGCACACAAACAATAACTCACTTATCAAAAGTTGAATTTCGTGGTTCAAAATCACGGCATGAAATTGGTTTTTCTTTCCTTTTCTGGCCTTTTTTTCTTCCTTTCATGGCTCATGCTTTCAGTCATTTTCCCTCTTTGTTAAGAAAAGAATTAAGCTGCATATTTCCACTTCACCCAGTGATCCTCTGCATGATGACATTCCTGAAAATCCCCTCTTTTCTTCTGCGTCTGTGTGAGTTCTGCAGGTGGGGGGTGATAATGTGGAACGCCGTCCTGATGCAACAGACTGACCTTTTCTTGTGCTTCCGTTCATCCCTCCTCTTATGCTTTAAACTTGAAGAGCTGCAGGATGAAAGAGGACAGAGTGGTGAGCTGCGGCTTTGATACCCACAAAGCTGCTGCTCTGATCCGGAGTGTCGGTGCTGCAGACATGCACGCAGCAGCGAGCGCAGGACCAGCAGGGCTTTCTGACCAATACTAATAAATCCTTTACCTGTGTTTCGACTTCTTTGACGTACACCTGAAATGTGAAACAACAGATTCGATCAGATAAAGTAAATGTTGGAGTCCGTGTTTGTGTCGTTTTTATAAGATCTACCTGTGTCGTTTGCTTTTCTTGGCGCTCTTCTTCTTCTTCTTTTTCTTCTTCCTCAGAGGTGACAGACTGTGTGAAGGAGACCTGGGTTTGAGAGAAATCAAACAGGAATTTGAATCGTTTGTGCTTTAACACATCTCCGTTTTGTCATCTAAATTCAGAAAACTCACCTATTTCTTTTCCTCCGCCTCCGTTCAGACTTTCGCTTTTTCTTTTTCCCTTTCCGGGGAGACAAAAGCTCATCGAAGGAGGGGCTGGAGACAGAAAGAACATTGTTGTTAAACTAACAACCTCCTTTTCTCCAATAATTTAATATCCCAAACTCTAATTTTCCACCGATGGGAGTTTGAAATGTTCATGTGTAAAAAATGAGGAGGTGTTTCCCAACAGAATATTGTCCAAAGGACTGTCATTACCACCCATGTCTAAAAAGGAGACATGGCCACCATCTTTAAACTTTTATCACCTGGGAAATTTCCAGCGACAGCAAAATAACACACGTTCTTCAAATAACACAATTCCAGTGGATTCTGAAGCTGAAAAAAGGGAATTTTAGTGCAAATAATTCAAATTTCAACATGTTCAATTTCCTGCTTTTTGGCTCAGCATTGGAAAGCATTAGCACAATTCTCCGTAGAGCCTATGTTGGGCTTTGGACCCATACTTGTATGTAAGTATATAGGCCCAACTTCACCATGGGAAACCCTAACCCTAACTGTAACCTGGTTCCAGGGTTTTTCTAGGGGAAGAGCTCGAACTTTGATCAAGTTGATCTGGCACCATCTTGGTGACATGTTGTTGTCTGTGGTCAGGTCCTCTTGAAAAAGACTGCTATGCCACATGCTCATGAAATCTCCTTAGGTTGGCAGATCAGTTTAACAGCAGCTTGAGACTAATGCTAAACAACTTCACTGAAGATTCACAAAGTAACAAAACAAATAATTGCATCACAACAACATCATGAAATCAGAATTTGAAATTGTGAAAAACAAGGTGAACACAAAATCTTTGCTTACTGAGCATGCTCCAGGATCCATTGGTGTCTCCTTTTTGTTCATTTCCAGCAAGTTTAAAGTTCAGCTCAATACAAAGCCAGTGCATTAGGTCGCAAAACCTTTTTATTACAGTAATTTATAGGAGTCACAATGTTGGTCAGGTGAACAGCTTGAGTTTCACAGCCTGCAGCTCAGGTTCCTGGAGATTTACCAAATGTGTTTGAAGCATTTTTAGTTTGATTCAGTTGCAAAACAAAAAAAAGTTGCATTTTTAAGTCAGATGCATATTAAATACTTAAATATTTTCCACAGTACAATATTTGTAGGTATTTGATGTAAAATATTATTGAAAAACACACTATTTCCCAATTTTTCTCCATTTTCTAGTTGGATCATTAGAGTGAATATGGCTGCACGGATTAACAAGCCCCCTGGAGCGGGGGTGTCAAACTCAATCGCAAAAGGGGCCAAAATCTAAAACACACTTTAGGTTGAGGGCCGAACAGGACAAACATTTATTGAACACTCTCAAACTACATTTTGAAAACTTTAAAACCGTAACTTTTTAACATAATTATGAACCGAATATATAGCATTACCTGCAATAATGTTAGTGTGAATGCTGTAAGCTGAATTTGATAGCCAGCTAAAATATTAGCTAAATGCCAAATTAGCCTAAAAAAAGCCTAAATTAACCAAAACAGCTAGCATGCAGCTGAAATATTAGCTAAACTCCAAAATAGCCAAAAAGACCTCAGTAAATGCCAAAATAGTCCACAAAGCTAGCAGAATGCCAATTTTGAAAACTTCAAAAGCGTAATTTTTTTAACATAAATATGAATAATATAAAGGCAAGAATAATATTCCAGAATAAATCAACTTAAACCTTAAATAGCTTTCAGTATTTCACTCTTTATAAAAATATATTTTATCATAATTATAAAAGTTAGAAATAAGATAACATCAGACCATTAATAACAATAAAATACATTTATTTGGAGGACTGAATAAAATCACCCGGAGGGCCGGATCCGGCCCCCGGGCCTTAACTTTAACACAGGTGGTCTAGAGGTTAGTTAGTGAACTGTGCTGGCTCCATTTGAATGAGCTTCCATCTGGAAGTCCAATGGTTGCCTCTGGGTCTGATCGAGTTCCATTAAATATTAAAACTAGCTCAGAGCTGCACCTCCCCAACCAAATGTTTACTGCTGAATGTTTGAGTAAAATCTTTTCCGCACAGACTGAACATACTTTGTTTGCATTCATAGGAGAACATCAACATTAAGGAGCCGGGTGGCTGTGATTTGGGCTGATGCAGACGTTTGTTGGCTGCAGCTCTGGAGACATCCTGCTCCAGTCTGGCTGTAATGAACGGCTCTGCTTGGTGCAGTTTAGGAGCATTAAGGACCAAAATGCATTAGACTGATTAGACGGAGCAAACCCAAGTACCCTCTCCTGATAATGAGAACGCTTTGTCACTCATTAGCACCTCCACCGTTCTGGAAAGAGAAGGAGCGTTTGCATTTCAGCGCGCCAGCACTTTCTTTCAGCTCCTTTTGAGCGGATGAAAGGGGGAATGGAGGATTTCCGGCTAATTTTCGGAAACAATGGAGACAAAACAGGATTTGGAGACGTCTTACTGCATTGAGCTGCTCCTTTTTGAACTTGAAACCATCCTCGGTTTTCTTCTTTGTGTGTCTCTTTTTTTAGATGTGGTAAAATGTTCAACAAAAGCAGATTTTCCTTCTGATGTTTCCTTTTTCTCATTTCATAAAAATATTTTCCAAAAGTCAAGAAGCATTTTAGCGATGTTTGATTCTCTGCTTTTGCCGCCCAATTAGCTAAATTCAAAGAACAAAAGTCTCTTCCAGCAGCACTTTGAAGAGCGAGCTCATTATCCACGGAGGATCTGAACAAACACGTGTTTGATGAAAGGCTGCTGGTGACGATCCGACTGAACATCGATTCTTCTAAGTTGGAGCTGTGATGAGCGTTGGGGCGGATGTGAGAGTGTCGCCGTTTTACAGGAAGTGCTCACATTTTGGTCCATTTGGGTTTCATCCTGGTTTGTGCACTCCATAAAACAGGCAGATTTTCTTTAAACAAGTGAAAATAAATAAATCTACCGATGGAACGAGTAAAATCGTCTCACCAAAGAAAAAATTCGAGTCACTTATATTTTCTCACACTAAGATTAGAGAGTCCAGGGACAATTTTAACACTTTTTTCCAAATTGGCTTAAACACCTTGAAGATTCTGTTCATATCAAATCTTGTAATGGTTTTTTACATTTGCCCCTGATGAGGGTGGCCATGTTTTCCGGAATTTTTTTATGTTATCTTTCTTGCTGTAAAATTTATAAAAAAATAAGCCTGAGAGTATATTTTTAACCATAAAAGTGAAAGAAAAAAATATTAGCCTCTGGCTTGTTTCTATTACAGATGGGAGCTTTTGTTCCATTTGACCCTGATATCCAACCTCACTAATGAAAAACTTACTTGATAAGATTTTTTTTCTTACTCGAAAGAAAATAAAACACTTTTTTTTTCTTGAAGTCTTTTTTTTCTTGAAGTCTTATTATTTTCTTCTTCAGTTTTTACAGTGATGCAAATTGGGCCATGAAGAAAAACTGTTTCTAGGCAGGAAATTTTTTAGGGACGGGGTCTTTGTCGAGGACCTTTTAGCCCTCTTTAAAAAAGAATAAATAAAAACTAGGGCCGGGAATCGATTAAAAGAATTAGCGAATTAATCGCTAATCTAGAAAAATTAATCGCGATTAATCTACATTCATTTTTTTTTTTTTTTTAGTTACAGTAATTGCCAGACACATATTATCTGCAAATAATCATAAAATGAAATCAGACTCAAATTTGTAAATTTAGAACATTTATTTTTAACTCTTTGGAACAAAGGGTCTAAAACTAAGTTTTTGTCTACTTTTGAATTTACTTGTTCTTTCAATTTGCAAGCCGACTCACTTATTTGGTATAATTTTAATTAACACAACCTCTCCCTTGTGACACCACCTTTATTTAATCATTTTGCCATGTAATACATTTACACACTAGACATTAAATTATGCAAAAACAGACAATTTTGTCTGGAAAATTGGATTAGTTTTGGTGTGGAAACCCCAAAAATGTTTAACAAACTGTTTTTACAACATGGAATGAAAGTTTTAGGTGTAATTTTATAAAAACAACAAGAATAAAACTCAACTGTCATAAAACTAATCAACATGTTTTTGAACAAAAAATACTAATAAATCCAGGCTAAAGTCACACCATGCAGCCCCAAGAATAAGCATTTCTCTCCTAAGAGCACTGCTGTCTATTTTATATTTTTCCTGGAGTTCTGTTTTTCATTTCTTTTTTCTTTTTTTTCCAGCTTTTTCATTTTTCTCACAAACTTTTAAAAAAAAAAAAAAGCCTTTTTGGGGAGAAGTCGTTGGGAGGCAAGAGATTCCTCAATTTTTAGACAATATTGTGGAAGATTCAAGTAGGTCCGCATTCCAAAATCAAAATAATGGTCAGTTTCCTCAATGGATTTAAAGTTAAAGTTAAAGTTAAAGTCCCACTATTTGTCACGCACCTAGGTGTGTGAAATTTGTTCTCCGCATTTGACCCATCCCCTGGGGGAGCGGTGAGCTGCAGACACAGCCGCGCTCGGGAACCATTTGGTGGTTTAACCCCCCAGTCCAACTCCTTAGTGCTGAGTGCCAAGCAGAGAGGCACTGGGTCCCATTTTTAGAGTCTTTGGTATGACTCGGCCGGGATTTGAACCCACGACCTTCCAATCTCAGGGCGGACACTCTACCACAAGGCCACTGAGCTGGTATGATTTCTCATAGCAGACAGCTCCGCTTTGCTCCAGCAGCCGTCAGACAGACCATCCTTTGCCTTAATTATTAAAATAGAAGATCGGTTTTGTCCAAACACTACAAAAAAATGCCATATTATCTCTGTAATTTAAAAATCTGCAATTTAAAGAACGTAAAAAAATGTTTACGTTTATTTTAGACAGATTTTATTACACTGATCTCACAGCTGCACAGCAGGACACCTGAGCGCGATTAATATTAACAAATTAATTGTGTTTTATTAATCGCCTGCAGTAATGCGTGAACATTCACAGCCCTAAAAAAAAAAAAAAAAAAGTTTTAAAGATTTTTTTTGTTTTCTGATAGGAACGTTTTTGTTCAATTCCATGTGAAACAGAAAAGTCTGAAATCTTAAAACAAAAAGGTGGTGAAGAAGATCATTTCGGTTCTGGTGATGGTTACGATGATATCTGAGAGATCTGCTCCGCAATGTTGCTCAGGTTCCTTCAGAAACACATTTTTTTTAATCCAAACCGATTCCCATAAAGTCTTTTTAACCCAAGGAGCAGCTGCTGACATCCTCTCTTCAACCCAAATAAAAACAATTAAACATGACAGATATCAGGATAATTTTGTAAAGAAATTGGTCATATTTCATCACGTCTATGTTTATTTAGCTTTTATCTGTACATTTCATTTTCAAGCAGTTTTATCACTTATATTTTCGGTTTTACACATTCTTTGCTCTGAATTGATTGTTTTTATCATTTTTTTAAACACAATCTAAGACAAAATAAATGCTGCATAAATCGGCCAACAACTTCTTTTTCTCTCAAATCAAAATGTTTGTATTTCGGTAAAAAATAATTACTTGTGTTTTAACCAGAAAGAAAACATGATATAAAAACGTTTTTATTTGCCTTAAGTTGATAAAGATCTCAGATTTCAGTGGAAACTTTGAAACCTGCAGAAATAGTTTTGTAAATCTTTATTTTATTGCATAATTAGCTGTGTTTCAAAAGCTTAACATTTCACTCATGAAATATTAAACCCTTGTAGCAGAGGAGAAAGTATTGATCAAAGTTTCAAAAAGGCTAATTTTACAAGGATGACATTTATTATGCCTTTTTTGTAACAGCAACAAAAATATTTCTTTTTACCACTTTCTCCTAAAATGTTTAGGAGTATTTTACTATTTTACTGCAGTCCAAAAAGCCTTGTTTTAATGCTGTGTTTAAAAAAAATTATACTTTGTAATAGTTGTAATTTTTAAGATATTTAAAAACTTGAGTCTATAAACGTTTATTCACTCAGTTTCACTTCACAATTCAAATAAGATTTAATTTGTAGAAAATCTGCAGACAAAAAATAAAGACGAAACTACAGATGAAATATAGTTGAATTTTTATGTAGAAAATTAAATTTACTGTATTTGAAAACATTTCTACAAACTCACATTTTTTTTTTAAACTCAGAATTACTCAAAATTTTAAGTTAAAAAATGAAAAATGAAATGCTCCCCCTGGTGTCCATGAATAAATCTTTTCTGTCTCATGAACTGAAACACAGCAGTAATAAAGCAGACTAAAGGAACGGAGAGATTCTGTCAGGAGAAGGAGGCGTCATGGAACTCCTCTCAGCATCTCTGCGTTTCTGCTCCAGGCCTGACCTGATAAGACTGTTTACTTCCACGCAGCAGAATGCAGATATCATGTCTCCTCAGCGGGACGGCGGCCCCGCAGGCATCCTGCTGAAGGGTTTTATCACAAACCGTGATCTGCACAAACAAACCCGCTCTCAGATCGTCACGCCTGTATGTTAGACACTTCTCTGCTTTGAGCGCGGGAAACCCTCTCGGTGTTTGGAAGGGAAAAGGCGGGGCTTACTTCCTGGTTCTGTGGCGGTGGCTGTGGCGTTTTCGCCGGCTTTTTTTGACGCAGCCGCTGCGGGGCCTGCTGGCCGCCCACGTGTCCGCTGATTCCCCGTCGTCGGTCTTCAGCGGCTGACAGGCTGTTGTTTCTGATCTGTGAGCCGAGAGAAAGAAAAGCAGCGTTTAGAGTTGAGGCCTTCACAGTTTACACTTCCATCAGGCTCTAATAAGGGACCGGGGGCTGGTGGGGGGGGCATGGTTTGCTTCATCTGGTCTGTTGGCTCTGTGTTATTCCCCTCCATTTCATCCTGCCAGCCGTTTTCCAGGGAAACAGGAGGTCAAGCGTTTACCGTTCAAACCATCGTGTCAACTAAAATATTGTTATTAGCACGCCTCAGCTGCCTCGACATTTGAGCAAATGGGTTTTTCTATCTGTACGCCGTTTATGAACACACACAGTTTGATGCACATGTGGTAATGAAGAAGAATCAATGAACAATGAAGCTCTACAGCGGCCTGTAGCTCCCCCTACTGGCCGTTGCAGCAACAAACCGACAAATCAAAACCTCAAGTTTTAAGGCTTCTTGTCCACAAATACAATTTTTGTCTTTTGTGATTTATTTATAATATACGTAAATTATGTTTTTTGTCATGAATCGGCCTCCTGTCTCCCTGGGTCTCCACATTACACTTCCCATCAGCCCCTGCTGTCCACAGCTGTTTTCCATCCTTCCCAGCAGTATTTAGCTAGTGTGAAGTCTTGTTTGTGCATCGCTGAGCGTTCTCATCCGGATCTGATCTTCTCTTATATCTTCGACTCTGATTGTTTGCCGCCTGCCCCGACCCTCACCTGGACCCTGACCGCTCTGGTTGTTCTCTGATGCCCTCAGGCTCGAGTTTGACCTCTGCCTGCCTGACCCTGATTTAGCTTTGTGGACTTTTAGTTGTGCTCCGCTGCTGTTCTCCTGTCTGTGCCAATAAAACCTGCTGCAGTTAGATCCAGCGTCTGCCCGGTTGAGGTCTGCCATAAATGGGAAGACGACGGGCAAAATCACAAACATCAAGGGTTGACATTTGTCTGCAGCTCACTGGCCGGCCCTTGAGGCCTGGATTTGGTCTAGAGCCTCGGATTTTAAAACCAATTCAGACACATGCTTACCAAAGTAAAAGCCGAATAAATATTCATCGTGGTCAATATTTTACCAATTTAGTGAGCATTTATGCACACTGGTTTTTGGCAGAGAATTCTGGGTAGCTGGATTTTAGAATTGTACATTTGGAAACCACCCCAAAAATGGTAAATGCCCTTTAAGGTGCACCAACTAGTGAGGGAATTCTTTCAAAGCCAAAATGTTTGGAAGCAGTAATTGTGCAAAACCTCACTGTACTATCAGATGGAGCCAAATAGGAAGGTCAGAGGTCATGTCCAAAGTCTATACAGCAATAATTCCAATAGAAAATAATAATGAGTGCATCATTTATTGCAAAGAAATCTTCCATATTTGTAATATACACATTTCCGATGAGTCATAACTGTCAGCAGATCTGCCTCCACCATCACCACGAGAAGGCCGATCACCGGAACCTCGGAGAAACCTTCATCCACCGGCGACGGCTTATTAAACTGTGATTTGATGTGTGCAAACAGCTCCAGCCCTGCTTATTATTCTGCGCTTTAGTCAGGAGAGATTTGAGCATAATTACACATTCTCCTCATCATCCAGTGGCTGATTGTAATGAGAAGATAATCAGCAGAGACTAGTCCATCAACATCTCCTCCCGCACTGCAAGCAGGCAGGAGCCGTCGCCTTCCATACTCTTCACCTGGGTTTTTTATGCTGTAAGAGGAAGTGCTCCTGACAGGGATCTAATAATGTCCAACGAGCGACGGCGCGCTCCGACATGACTGAGCGTGGGAAAGGTCTTCTGGGAGGAGGAGACAGAAGCATGATTGGCTCATGGGGATGGGACCTTTAAATTGGCTGCATTTTGGACACATTTATCCTCTAGTTGAGGGTGGACGCCTAGCACAACCCAGTAGGAGCCACGAACTCTTACCTCACCCTTCAGAGAAAGAAGACACTGATTTGTATTTATTTTATTGTTCCTATTATACTACAGTTAAAGGAACATCAATAAAAAAATAGTCATTTTTCAAAATATGAACTAGCTTATAACTTTTGACAAAGGTTCATTTGGCTTCCTTTCAAAATAAGACTTCCTTTGTCATCTCTACTACAGGAAACAGGAAGTGACTTCGTTCGTCAGAATTGTTTTTTTTTTCTGTATTTACAATCTTGTTTAAGAACATATGTAATTATTTTAATTGTGTTTAAGAATCCTCCAGGTTACAAGGCAGGAATTTATTGTAAAAAATATGTTGGTAATTGGCCTGTGGGAGGGGCTTAGCCCTAGAGAGAGCAGTTTTGGTTGCAATGGCGGCAACAAACTCTCCCAGAAACTAATGTATTCTATTTTTTTGGGGGGGGAGGGGGGGGGTGGGGTAAAATCCTATTGCTTATTATTTAGTCATTATTTAATCTTGTTTTTGAGAGTTTACTTTTGACTGCAAAGTAGAACCCACATATCCAAGTATGTTCATATCGTCTGTCCTGTTGGTTTTGGGGCAAAATGGTTGCTCCTTGCAGTCCAGGACTGCTGAAGGACTTAAGAATAACAACATATTTATAGCTTTGATTGATCAAATAAAAAGGCAATTTTTTTGCATTACTCAATGTTCATAGAAAATATCAATAATCGGTCCCAGAAAAGAGCATATTACTCTTGAAAGGAAAAGACGTTGGACTTTCATAAAACCTTATTTTCCGCCTGCTGTTCGAAACGTCTCTGCAAACAAACACAATCGCCTCCATTAATCTGCAGCCCACAAGCCCCAAAACGTTCCCAAATTAATGGAATGTCAACGGCATCTGAGACAAATCATCTAGGAAATGTTCCTTCCACTTCATTCACCATCATCTGCCCGGCCAATAAAACCAGCAGACGTGCCACAACGATTAGTTTTTTTTTCTGCAATAAACCATGAAGTGAGGACAGTTCAGACAGATGATCTACTGATCTCAAACTCAGAAGTTTATGATGATTTAATAATATTTCAGACAAGTTGAGATGATTTGAAGAAGAAAAGAAATAATGGAGTCCAAACAGGAGAAGAGTATTTGCTCTGCGGAGCTCCCAAAGGAAGCTTCTTCCTTTAAGTTTTCCTTTTCTTGCGTCTCTTTCGTGTCACTTTACGACGGCTTGGTTGACGACTTCTAAATTAAATCTGCTTTTCATCATAAGCCTGCTCTCACAGACGAAACTTTCTAGGCTGTCAAACCGGAGTCATTATATCCTCTCAAACACAGTGACACCTCCATCCTGTCTAAAACAAAGAAAACAAATGAACAAAAGGGTTTTACTCATGCAAATACACCAAAATGCTGTATCATGACATGAATTTTATGCATCAAAATGTTTAATAATTCTTTCACATCCACCAGGACAGTTTATATTTGGGGGCAAGTACTGGGGGCCAATATTTTTTTGTCTGACACCACCACCCAACACAAAACCCCGGGAAGAATTGGTGGCAGCGGTGGGATTTGAATCCATGCCATTGAAATGACTGGAGCTCGGAGACAGACGTCTGTATACTTGAAAGGTCTCTTCATTGAGTGAATCACGTACTGTTGAAAACATTTATCCTACGCTGCCACTACCATAACTACAACGTAATAGTCTTTTACATAAAAATTAACAAAATTCGTCTTTGCTCTTTTTCCCTAACATAAAATTGGGGCAGTAAACACTTTTCCTCACAGAGTTTTTCCGTGAGAAGTGATCATCCCGTCAGCAAGCATCCTGATGAGAGCTGATAACATGCAGCTGAGCCGACAGTCGGGGTGTGAATTCGGTCTCGGAGGGGGCCGGTACCGTCACCGCTCGTTTGTCAGAGAGTTCTGAACAAAGGTGTCATGCTCCTGACAAACACGAGGACGTCTGCGTGCGATTTCTTTTTCTTTTTTATAGAAATATGACTTCACTGCATCATGAAGCACAGAAGGAAGGGTTCTGTGTTAAGATGGGTAAAAAGTCAGACAGCTTCGAGACAAACAAGCTTTTCATTTAAAGTCAATTAAAAATCAAAATCATCCTCAGTTAGTAAAGACAAACAGATCAGAAAAAAAGACACTATAGAGGCAGAGCTCAACAAAAATTTAACAGATGTTGAACTAAGTAAAAGACAAACTTTTCACAACAGAGATAAAAAAAATGATGTAACTTGAAGATTTTAAGTAGAAAATTCCAAAACTACAGTGATAGTTTGTGGAAAATATCATTGATGCCATCCCATGTTTTTGCAATGTACTTCAGCTTACTTTTGGCTTTTTATTTTGAGTTGTGGGCGGGACCCGCCTCCCCTTTCCCTGAGAACTTGGAGCAAGGAGCTTGTGGCCTGCCAACTATTTTAGATTTTAAGTTAAGTCACATCAGTCGACCAGCAGAGCACTATTGTTGGGTGATTTTTACCTGAGATAAAGTATTTATATGGTTTTCAACATATTTTAATTTTTTCCGAGTGTCATGGGTCTCTGGGTTAAGTCTTACATGTCCCAGGAATGGGTGTACCAAAGGTCAAGTCTCCAGCATCTTTTTTTTTTTTTAAGAAATTTTTTCTTCTCAAATTCCTAATTTTTCAGTAATTTCCAAGCGTGTTTTTAGGATCTTCCTATGTTTTATTTTAAATTTTATCACATAAACCACAGTTGAAAATGAAAGAAAACTACTCAGTTTATCATGTTTTATCATATTTTGATACATTTAATGAGAAATACTTTTTATTGGGTATATTATATTGGGTAAAAATTACTCAGCAAGAAGTGATGGTGTAACTTTTTAAAGAGGATTAATCCAACCCCTTCAGACTTAATTGAGAAGGAATGTTTTTATCATCTTTGGTATCACCTGGTGGGGAGTTTGAATAGAATTTAGGGCAGACACTCCACCACTAGGACACTGAGGTGGTAAATAGTTCCACAAATTAGTTTGCAGTTCAATAAGTCTCGATTCTACCTGATCTTTGACCAGACAAACAATCCTTAAACCATTCCAGTTTCTCTTCTCAGATATCAGTCATGGTGCACCTCAGGGCTCTGTACTTGAGCCCATGACTTTTGACTTTCATTAAGTGACATTTGTAGGAAGTATAGCATAAATGGGCAGATATGCCAATGCACACTTATGGATATTGTTTAACAGTGTACTCTTACTACAGTCTGTATTTGAGATTACTTCTCTTTGAAATATATGAAAGCTCTGACATCATGGATGTTAACGGTAGGCTTCTTTTGTGCATGAAATAGCTCACAATTGGAGGAAGTTTATTGATTTTCTTGGATTTTCAAGCCAAATAAAAAGAAATGCACGTTTTTTTTATTATGTCTCCAAGGCTGTGCACTGGTTAACGTATCCTCCAAAAACACAAAATATCCCTAAGTATTTTTGTCAAACTTCGCTCTCATTCAATAAGGTGCAACAATTTACTGAGACAATTGAATATCTTATTGAGTCGTTTGAAAACATACAATTTTAAGTAATGAAACTAGTATTTTTTTGCCAATGGTTTTCAAATAATTTTAAGAATTTTATCTTATTTCAGTCTAAGTGGTCTAGAAATAAATATAGGTGGAATGTTTTTAAAACTGGAGTTTAAACTGGATTTTTTTTAGGTGAAGTCTAAATGTAACTACTTTAAAAATATGAACCTTTTTTTAACAAAACATGCTTATTTTGAGATATGTTACTTGTAATTATCACAGCAATATAAGTAAATTGAAATGTGTATATCTAACTTCAAGATTAAATTTTGTCTTAAAAGAGCAAGATGCCACAAGTCATTGTAAAAATTCTTACAATGATACTTATTACTTATCTATTAAGTCACATTTTTTTCTCTTTTACTCATTTTTCTTGTTGTTTTGACTCGAGAGCTGCTTAAGAAAAATTCCAGTGTACTTATTTTAAACTTGTTTTTTGGCGTATACAATTGGCAAAAAATCTTATTTTATCTTATCTTATCTTATCTTATCTTATCAAGTTCTACTTTTCTATTGACAGATTTTTTCCACTAATAACAAGGAAAAACATCCTTTCTTCTACAGGCTTTAAATTCTTGTAAAAAGCATGTTTTTCTCCAGTAAAGCAGCACCCTGAAAATCCATGTTTCACATTTTGTTCCCTGAAACTCATTAAGGTTTAAGCTGAAGTCGCAGCTCATTAACTATCCAGTAAAGCTGTCCTGAACCGCTTTGCTGGAGGCAAAAACTTCATCTCTGTGGATAAACTTTGGTTTTTAAGATGGTTTATAGTTAAGGCTGGTCCGGTTCTGTTGGGTTTGCTTCCTCCATTTGCTACTGTAATTTCCTGTTTGAACAAATGTGCATTTATGTGTGTGATCTGTGTCATGACAGACACTCTGAATTATTTTATCTTTACGTAAAACCTGTTAAATGTCCAAACTGTCAAAGTATTTGATGCCATAACTTCCTAAATGAGGCTTTGGTTCCCGAGTCGGGTTGCAGAAGAATTACTGATTGTGAGCAGCTTCATCGTCCACGCCCCATTGACGGAGTAAAATTGAGATAAACTGCTACAGAAGCTGCTCGGTAATCTGCCGGCTGCTGTGCGGAACACAGGCTCGCTGTCAGAGGGCGGCGTATACCGACTGCGTACAGGTGTGCGGAGGAGCAGGCGGGCAGGCAGTCATTAAGCTAACCTGCAAAGCAGCGGAACGCCGCTTCTGGGTTTGCTGAAAATGAATCACAAATGAGACGGGGGATTAAATGCAGATCAAATTCTCAGCTGCTCCCAACATGTTTTCATGCTTTTAATCTGCACTCTATATTTACTCAGCGTGCGGAGAAAAGCGCCTGGCAGTGTGACAGCGAGCAGAGCATCTAGAGACAACGCCGCCTGTACGACAGCAGAGCTTTCTGAGGCAGAAATCCCAACGGATTCAACCGACAGACACCTCTGAGGCATTTTTTCTTTTTCTTTTCCACTCCAGTTCTTGTATTCTGCAGCCCTGTTTTCCAGGTGCACTCTTGAGCGCCCACCCGTTGAATCCTTTGACTAAATGAACAACCCGGCCATCGTGTTTTGGAGGCTTTTTCCACACGCCGAGAACAAACCGATGAGAATTAAACCCTGATAAGCTGCAGGATCCAGCAGTCAGAAATCCATGAGGGTCGATGGCTGAATCATTCTGGTTGCCATGCCGTCCGCGCAGGTGATCCGTCCTGCTGAGCTAGTGAGTCGAGCACGCTCACGCCCCAGAGAGCAAGCGAATAACAAACGCTGCTAAAGCAGACGGCCTGCATACCTGGAAGGATCAATACAGCTAATGCTGAGGCAACAACAAAACACCTTCTGACACAGGATGGATGAGAGACCACTTCTGGACTCCAAACAAGCCAAACGCTCTGAACTGCTCATCCCACCGTCACATGACGAAATGCATTTGTAAACTCTATTTTTGTGCAACAAATCCCTGAATTATCAGACAACTTTTGAGAAAACTTTTCTCTATGTTTAGTGCGCTTGCTGTACAGCAGTTGTGTCAAACTCAATCACACAAGGGGCCAACATCCAAAACACACCTTAAATCGAGGGCTATACATTTATTGAACACTCTAAAACCACATTTTAAAAACTTTAAAACTATAACTTTGTAACATGATTATAAACTACATATATAGCATTACCTGCAATAATGTTAGTGTGAAAACTGTAAGCTGAATTTGGCCGCTGAAGATGTTTGTGCTGATAGCTGAAGATGCTGAAATTAATAGTTTAAACACTGAAGCTGAAAATGCTGAAAATGATAGCTGAAAATGCTGAAGCAAATAGCTGAAAACGCTATAGCAGTTACTGTTAAAATGCAAAAAAGGACATTTACATGTCAGTACAAAATACATTTTTAACTAGCTAATTTTGATTTTACATAAAAAAAACATGTGAAAATGACTGGTTTTGAACATTTACAACTTTAAGGAAGTTACCTGTTCATTAAACTGTTTTTTTAAGATTACAGTTGTTAACTTTCATGATTTTACCGTTTTTTCTGTAAAATTTACCAACATTTTTAACAGTGTGGCCGTGGGCACCTGACAGAGGGCTCCGAGTCAACTTTAGGCTGGAACTCCGGTCTTACTCTACTCTTACAATTCTACAAAAAAAAACAGTTTTAACATAAAACTGAATGCTTGTTACATCTACAATAGAAAAATGATCAGGTTTGGACCTTGTTGGGTGACTTCAGTGACCCCAAGAGTCATTTTTGCCCAGGGCTGAAGAAATTCTTTGAAG
>NC_050520.1:1567903-1598890 GCF_002922805.2 Oryzias melastigma
CATTTATAACTTTAAGGAAGTTACCTGTTCATTAAACTGTTTTTTTAAGATTACAGTTGTTAACTTTCATGATTTTACAGTTTTTTCTGTCAAATTTACCAACATTTTTAACAGTGTGGGCATGAGCACCTGACAGAGGGCTCCGAGTCAACTTTAGGCTGGAACTCCGGTCTTACTCTACTCTTACAATTCTACAAAAAAAAAAAAAAAATAAAACTGAATGCTTGTTACATCTACAATAGAAAAATGATCAGGTTTGGATCTTGTTGGGTGACTTCAGTGACCCCAAGAGTCATTTTTGCCCAGGGCTGAAGAAATTCTTTGAAGCTCCTCTGTTCAAAATGGCAAAAAAAATTAAAAAAGTATTTAATCAACACCCCCAACCTTTCCCAACAGTGTTTCTTGTGGTTCAGGGAGGCTAATAAACTCTTCAATCTCCCCGCTGGGAACAAATGATCATAGTTATTATGTGAGTGATGATACCTGGGTCGGCGGGGGGGACTGATCGTCCACAATTAAAACCCCAACAGGCAGGGGGGGCTTTAAATGACACTCAGTGTGTTTATTGACATTTTAAGGACAACTTCATCTCAGTCCAGACGACGTTAGTGAGCAATTAATCCCACCCTGAGTGAGACGCTTGTGAGTGTCAAAACTCAAATCCTCTAATTTGAAGAGGAAGTCGACGGTTTTGAGGTTATTGATTCAACACTGAGATTCTGTATCAACACCAGCACAGAAAACACCGCAGAAATCAATTAGAAACAGGAGCTCCAGAGCCGAGCTCTCCATCATTAGATCTGCTTTCACTACTTGAGATAAAATATCAATCAGTCTGAGAACCTTTAGAATAATTACAGGATGAGGAGATGGGATTTTAAATGTCAGACGGGTGCATGAAAATCCGCTGTCATAGAGATATACAGTATAAAACTCTATTATATCTCGTAATCTCACCAGCCGTTTCTGTTTTCTTTCTGATGTGTCAAAATTAACTGACCAATGTTTCTCGACTTTGGTCAGAATTTCAAGTTTCACGCACCAGTTAGACTTTTTCACTCTTGACTGCAGTAACGCTGAACTGTCACCAACTGGAGACTTCTATTCATGAGTGACATGTGGTTCAAAACACTGAAGTACCGATCATAAAGGAAAAATTTATAATTGCGGTTTGTGCCGGGTCGGGTTAATATGACACACAGATGGACATTTATAGGAACAGATCTGCAAAAACGAAAAGCCTTTAGTAAGATTTGTAGCATTTGCACCACATCAAGCCTAGTCCCACTGTAGGTGGTGGATGTGCACTAGTAAACAGTACAAAAATGGAAAAAAAAAGTGTATTCGTGAACGTCCTGACTGTGCGTTCTTGAACGAACCACACGAGGCCGGTGTGCAAAAGTCCAAGCAGCTGCAGAATTTCCCAACATCTGAGTCCCACGATGTGTTCGTGTGATCATGTGTACATGGGATAAACGTGTGCTGAAGTCCCTGCATGCATCTATTGAACCCAACGCCAACACAACACAGTTTCCAATCAAAATGCCAATCGCATCCATTGTTGTGCTGTTGACACACACAGAACTGTGATGTCAAACAATGGTTTTCACCGCACAATCTGATTAGAGACGGCCACTGAACTCAGCTTTCAGCTTCAACGTGAATTTTTGATGAGATTACAAAGAGCGCTCAATCACAAAGACAGCAGCCTCTCTGGATGAGAGATTTGCCAAAACATCCTCGTCTCTCCATCAGCGATGGCGAGCCCTTCGCCCTTTCAGTCGGGGCCCACGCCGCGAGCCGCAGTGACTTTGAAGACCGGCGAGGTTGGTCTATTCAATTATTTTGTCCTGATGATAAAATTGGAGCAACATAATGGCTTGATTAATTTCCTTATCGGGGCAAGCACAAAGAGTAATTACAGCCCAACTCGCCGCGTGGCGAGCCGCACATCAATCAAATTAAAGCAGTCTCCACTCGGCAGCAATCACTTCTAAAGAGAACAAATGAGTCGATTGGCTCGGACCTCCGCCTCCGGCCAGGGAAGTGTTTACCTAAGACGTGTACGTCCAGGCAAAGGTTTGATTACAAAGCCCTGAATATGCCAGAGCTATTCATGGACGCTGAAGTGAGCGAGCTTTTGGAAGTTAATTTATGGGCCCAAGGCCGTCATTACGGCTCAAGACAATCAAACCGGCAGGAACAATGCATGCAGCTGAAGCTGCAATCAAATGTCAACACAAAACCCCATCAACCCCACGAAGGAGCACATTAAACACAAAGGCTGCAGCGGGATCAGGAGGTCGCCCTGAAGCTCTATTGATCCGGAATCAATGCGCTTTGATTGACATCCTGCAGTGAAAGTTGGTTTTACAGGATTAACAGAAACATTAGTGCAAAAACACAAAATATCACTCAGGACTTAAGTCTAGTTTATTGTTTAGACATTTTTCTGCATTTGTTATGAGAAAAAACTAAGTCATTAATACTTTTCAATAAGATGTGGCAATTTGTTAAAACATTTAAGTAATTTGATCTTTTTAAGTAATATCTCTAATAAAACTAGCTTAAAATGTTTTAAAAATTCACCTGAAAATGTGTAAATCTAGACTTACTGGTCAATAAATAAGGATACTGTTGTAGCACTTAAAACGAGTTATCTTTGTAGAAAATGTGCAAATATATACATTTACATTAAAAATATATTATTTAAATGAATGCTCTTATTTTACGACATGTTATTTTCCATTACAGCACAAATGAGTGTTTGTGGCTCATTTTAAGATAAGTTTATGCCTTTAAAGAGCAGAAAATCACAACTTATATTACGGTATCTTACCAAGACAAAATCTATTAGTTTCTTAGATGATTTTTTCTGTTATAACAAAGATAAAAATCAATTTTGTGCAAAATGTTTGAACTCATTTGGAGAACATTTTTCCAGTGAACAGAAATATTTTCCAAACTTATTGTGCTTTTTAGATCATGTATACAAGAATGTATTTTATTTTAATAAATTAACAAATTCATTTGTTTTATCCCATTTTATTTTACTTTTATTTTTTATATTTTAATTCTATAAAAAGTCTTGGGTGTGTGTTACTTTTGCCTCTTGACCTAGACTTGAAAAATAGATCAGTGGATCTCAACGGGAACTTCTTGGTTAAATAAATAAATAAATACACGAATAGAGAAATCAATAAATAAATAAAACTCTTCTCTGTCCAAAAAAGTGATGAAAGATTTTACCTTCCTTTACTAATTGGTGCAAATGATTAAACATTTTTTCTTTATAACTACAAATAAAGTCTTCTGTGAAGATGGAAACTGAATTTCTTGGTTGTAAATCCATTAATTCTCCTCTTTATCCATTCGCTACATTTTAATCACAAACCGACCAAAACAAACCAACCAATTTAGCAGAGTTTGGCTTTAACTTTACAATCGGAACTTTAAATCTTCAAGAAAATTAACATCCAGATTAAAAAAAAGGTTAACAAACAAACTTTTGAGGAAAAAAGAAGCAATAAAATCCTGTCTCGTATTGCAAATGGACTAAAGCCCAAAAAACAAGTGTCTTTTTCAGTAAAATATTTTAGAAATATATTTCAGTATTATATATTATACAAGAAAGATTTTATGCTATTAATTTCTTTCACATTTTGTAAATTTGAGAACATTCTAAATCTGTTTGCTGATCCTAGTCTAATTTGATTTATTTGAATTGCATTATTCTATGTCAGTTGATTTAAAATGTGATAGTGTTGGAGCTGCTGGAACAAACAACTCTCTGGGTAGATCAATAGATTTTTCTTACTTTTATTATTTTATACATTTGAGTTTATGGTCTGTGAATACACAATAGAAGTACTTCTGGTAGATCTGTGGGGACTCATGTCATGTTGCTCCTCTCAAGTCAGGCTCGCACATTTTAGGCCTTAAGACTTTGAGACTACAAGCTCACTCCTGATTTGAGGTGGTTGTCATAGAAACGCTGATTTGGACCAATCACAACTTACTGATGATGTTAATCCAAAATAGTGGCGTCCGATGACACATATAGGCTAGAGTTGCTATGCTAGGTTGTTGCATATGCAAAGATAGACGCCATATTGGAAAGGGCTAGATCCTGGCTGACTGCTGTGCTACAATTGTGGAAACAGAGCTAAAAGCAGAATTAAATAGAACTTATAGAAAACATTTGAGGAAGATCTGAGTGAGTTTACTCTCATTAGCGAACATTTAGGCTGATCTTGTCGTCTATTGAAAGTCAATTATACTATCAGACTTTGCTCTATTTTCTGGCCAGACCACCAATCTTTTTTTTTGTTTTGTTTTTTGGAGGATGAAGTATATTACTAAACGGAGGCAAATAAACTAAACAGGATTCCCTCGGTAGCAAAGAGGGAAGAGCTCAGCGGCAAATCTCCATCCGGTGGGCAAATGGGGGAAATTTTGTGAACCGAGGACCGCCTCCTCAGTGTGTTGCTTGGGTGCCTGAGTCCTTCTGATAGAGGCTTGTTTGTGTAAATCTTAGTCTGCGTAGATTGGAATAAAATCACAGCCATGCATCACGTTGTGTTTCCATCATGTCGTATTAACTCATAGAAAAGTTTGAAATGTTGTTCATCTGTTGCACAGCTCCGCTGCTCAGGGACCCACAGCCAGGACAGTAGACCTCGATAGATTTGCCGGGCGCCTGAACAGCACCGCTCGCCATCAGGTGTGACGGCGCCTGGGCGGCTACCAGTGTTAACTAGCTGGCTAAGCTATCCACGGGCCGGCTGGCTAGCATAACCGTCCATCCAGTTCAATGAGACATTCCAGTAACTGGGACAGTTTCCAGGAACCTAGCGGCCCCCGCAGGTTGAGAAAATGCATGGAAGATCATGACCAAAATCCTCGCATCGAGGCGCCATCTTGAATGTTTATTTCTACTCTTTGATCCAGTCACTGAGAACGTCACGTGCCCAAGGCTGGTTCCCTGATTGTTTGACGCACTGCGTCAAGCTCGCCGCTGAAATCGCATTGACTTAAATGGTAAATCTACTTGTATAGGGCTTTCTACCCTCCTTCGAGGGCTCAAAGCGCTTCACAGTCACAGACCCATTCACACACACATTCACACACTGGTGGTGGCTCCGCTGCCGAACACTGGCGCAAACCTCCCACCAGAGGCAATTCGGGGTTAGGTGTCTTGCCCAAGGACACTTCGACACATGGGCAGGCAAGGCGGGAGTTGAACCCGCTCACTTCTGATCAGGAGTCGACTGCCCTACCACTGCACCACGGCTTGACGCCTTCGCCACACCTACCGCGTTCGCACCATGACTTTTTAAAACTGGACCAAAATTAAGAATTTAATGATCCATTTCTTGTATCTTTGTAAGTTTTCTCTCATTGTTTGCTGCCCTTTACAATATGCCGTTGCTCTTCACGTATTGGACAATGGTAACAGGCTAGCGTAGCGTTTCTAGCCTAACTCATTAGTGGCGTCCGCATTGTGAGAAAATGATGACTCAATTGAATGGAGCTGAAAGTAAGCTATTTCTCATATACAGTCATTGACAGCAACAGATGGAGAGCCCACAGCGCCCTCTGATGGATGAACTTCACTCAACAAGAAATGACATTTTACCTGATTAAAAAAAGTTTATTCTGACAGAGTTTTTAAGAAAGTTTCTAAGAGAACAGCTCCTTTTATGCTACAATACTTGAAGTCTAAACTAAAATGTCCCAGAATGCTGCCACTGTGAAATGAACCCATCAGAGAGAGAAAAAAAGGTGTTTTTAGCCGCTGATTTGCAGCCTGAAGCCTCCACTCGGCTCGGGCTGCATTTCCTTGGCAGCTCTTCCCGTTTGCCCTCTCTCTGCAGAGCTAAAATCAAATCACAGCCGCAGAATGAAGTGCTCAGCTTCACGAGAGCTGTTCATTACAGGAGCGTCCACAAAGGCGAGCAGCAAAGAGGAACGCTGAGGCGTGTCAGCAGGTAAAATCCAGCTCCACGGGGCTCGCTGCTGCACACCGTTTTTAGAAAATGTTTTGATTAAAATCAAAAACCTATGAAGTTTCTCCTCTTTCACGCATCACGAGTCTTGCGTGTACATCAACTGCTTCCAAATTGAGTAAGACGTGATTAGAGGGTTCTTTGTGTAAAGGCGGGGAGAGGGAATTAGACATAGTTCGGTTTAATTAGCATCTAGTGAGCCACACTTCCACATCACACTTCTTCCTGTGTGAAGGGAATTAGTGAAGAGCTTTTTGCAGATGCTAATGCAAGTGGAGTGCAGCTAGCAGTAATCACCATGCAGCTCCTGTTAATTAGCACAACTATTAGAACCACAGATGAACAACGCGTCAGGATTGAATTTCGCCCAGGAAGCAGCAGCCTCCGCGTGACGGCTGCAGGGCGTCCTTGCAGAGTTTCGCCAAAGAGTTTGAAGTTCACGTCTGTGCAGCGAAAGGAAACTTTTCTTTTTTCATTTTTTTGCGGCAACTCCTAATTTCCCCAATCAAACAGGCAGCTGACAGATGTGTTCACAATTAGAGCAGCTCAGTTTAAATGCAAAACTGTGAAGCGGAACCTCTCTTTCTCGAGAAACTAGACAAATAGTAGCTATCAACGATCCACTCCTGCAGCACGCCTCCTCCAATTAATTGCAGGAACAGACAGAACATAAAACTGCCATCTGGCTAAAACTTAATCAACCAATTAAACACATTTTTTTTACCCTCAGCAACAGAAAAGTAAACCCTAAATAACTTTTTCTGTGACACTTGGCTAATTTAAAAATCAGCGCTGACAGACCAGCAGCCACATCCCTGCACATTAAGGACCTCATGAGCTGCCTCATCCGACTCCAGCCTCCAATTATCTTCCATCACACATCCTCGCCGTGGCTCTGTAGGAATAATTTCTGGGGTTATCTAAATAGTTTTTTTTCCACACACCTGTCTGAATGCTCTGTAAACAGATTGGGACCCAAGGCTTTGGCATTTCGGTTTCCCTCCTCCACCTTAATGAGCCGCAAGGATTCCACCTTAATTTGCGTCAGTAAACTTCAGGCTCGTGCTTGACAGGCAGCTCGGAGCTTAGCGGCGAAGAGGAGGAGCCGCGCGACAGAATCCTGATTTACACCGCCAATTTGACAAGGATGCTCAGTGTGGGGAGAGGGAAAAAAAGGTTTCAATCTGAGAGATGTGAAGTTAGTTTAGGATGGGAAAATTGCCACGTGAATAATTCAAAAAGCCTCGCTTATTATCACATTTTTCAAGAGCTGTTTTCTCGTTAGAAAGTCAACAGAAAAAGTGAGTTAAATGGAAATTGTACTGCTATTCCTGCCTCCAAAAGCACAACATTGAAGCCACACTCTGCTCTTCTTACAGCTTTAGTCTTTGCGAATAAAGCTGTACAATTCTTCTAGATTTTTATTTTAGAGGAAAACCTCCTGAAAATTTGCAGAACTGTTAAGATCACATGTATGTTTATAAAGAGGATGTTTGCACATACCCCCCACCCCTATTAACCCCTATTTACCTGCCTTCACTGGCTAAGCGGGTGCTACTCACCCCTCACTCTCCTCACCCGCCCCTACCATCCTGTCCAGAGCTGCTCATCCAAAATCGATTTAAAAAAATCCCTTTTTTCAAAAGGGCGGCTTTTCTGTTGGTTTATCTTCATAGCAACCATTGAGTTTTTTGGTCGCCTAGGGGTGACAAATAGATCTATATGATTTTTTTAAGAATCGCCAAAAGTATATTTTAGAATCTCCTTAGCAAGAGATGCTTTTTGTTGACCACTCCCACATTCCTAATATTTTTATTTCATATGTCGGATCATTTTTTCAGGTTGAGCCAACGATAGATTTTTTCTAATACTTTGAAGCGAAATGTGTAAGCAACAGGGGAAAGCCACTTTTGCTAGCTTGCAACGCTAACGTCATTAAAAATCCATAACTTCTAATTCCAAAATTTTTCCAAGTAGCTTCCCAATGATGGTCGAGGAATTATTAGAAGATATATGACAAAATACTTAGGAGGAATTTTATTTTGTAGAAAGTACTAAAGCTTACTTTTATTGAGACTCACGATGGCGACCTCTTTCAAAGGTCAAATTTCCCACTTTGCCACAAAAAGTTGTGTTTGTTTTCCCCTGGGCTGATCACCACTCCTCCTTGCATGGGTTTCACTTGTGTCCCATTGTTTTTTCCCTCCCTTTTCTGTATTTAATGGGTTCCTCCCCTCACTTCCCTGCAGGTTTGTTTTGTTGCCTGACGCATCAATTTCATTTTTTTTTATCTTTTGTGTTGCGTTTTTGGCCTTGGTTGATTTATGAAGTTTGCCTTTGTGACTCTAATTCTGTTTTTTGCTCTCCCTTGGTTTTTGGATTTTTTGTTATTTGGAGATGCCAGCTGTCCTGAATTTGTGTCCACACACCAAAGCCTGACAAACTAACTATCCCATAATATTTTCAACACTTCCTTTGGATATCCCTGACATGTCCTTTGGTTTTGTTCATTTTTAACTTTTTATTTCATTTTTTTAAGCCCCATAAGTACGTAAGAAAAACATCCTCCCCTACTTTTTTATAGCGATTTTTTCATGATAATGTGATCCGCTATCTCATTATCATGAGAGAATAAAGTTCAATCTCCCATGATAATGGGATATATAGTGTAGCGTCCCCCTCTTTTCCTTACTGAGAACGTAACACTCTTTTTACTTTGTGGTTACCACGAAAATTAGAAGAAAACGCTCCTCAAAAGTATTTTTTTTAGATTATTTTTTTATTTATTAGTAGATTTAATCTAAATAGCTACATTTACTCTAAACATCTTAATTCCATCTCATGCACCAGCCCATCATCATTTTATATATCTCTAAAATCCCGGTGACTGGTTCAATGACTGATCCCAGAGTTACAAAGCATCTCTCTGTGGTGCGTTCACTGACCTCCAGACATCTGCAGCAAAACTGATCAATCTATAATTGATTGATTTAATTGTGTTGATATTGTTTTTTTTTTTTTAAATACACCTCGTTTTGCTGTGGATAGTATAAAAATCAAATAAGTATTGTAGAGGACTAAGTGGCTGTTTGGGTCTGCACATGTCCAGAGCTTAGTGAATGCTACATTATATTTTTAATTATGTAAAAACTTAAAAAAAATGATGCTTTTTTCATGATAATGAGATAAGGATACTCATTATCACGAAAAAGTAGTCAGTCTTCAGCTTCTCTACAGAAGAATTTTGGTCCTATTGATTTTTTTAAGGTTTCTCCTGCTGTGATGTCATCATTTTTTTAGGTGGGGGGATCATTTACTTAGTCAAAAACCAATTTCTATTCAGTACTAGGTGTGTACAAATTTGAGTTTTTGATAACATGGTGGAGCGTCAAATTTGCTCAAAGGCTCAGTAAGAAAGAAGCTCTGTGAAAACTATCTGCTGCTGGACAACATTAGTCTTCACAACAGAGGGAGAAGAGGAATTTAGATTTACAGGCAAACTTTTAATACCTCACATTTGTTTTCACTCTGAAAGCAGCTTGGTAATGAACAAAACTTGATCAATTTCGGATTTAATTAGTTCTGACGTTGGCCGCACAAACGAAGATATGTGGGGATCCCTGCAAATCGATGTTCAATTATTCAAAGTCATTGGAAATTCTCCAAGCTACAGGAAAATGATCAGACAAAACTCTCGTGGTATCTAACCCAGCAGGAAAAAAAAGAACCCAGAAACAAAAACTTCATTTAGAATAACCCCTCATTACTATTGTTGATCGGCTGTTTAATTTATTATTAGAGCTTAAATTTATTGACATTTAGAGCTGTTTTTATTTGCAATTAAGTTGAGCCAACAAAATAACAGAGTGAGTGAAATTAAATGTTTGTGTTTCTCTGACACCTAAAGGCGATGAATGAAAACACAGAAAATAATGAAAACATCTGTACTCACTACCAACTTTTACCTGATGAATCATGAGAAGCAGAAATATCACCATTAATAAAAAACATTATCTTCAATACAAACTCAGTTTCTGTCATTTAATGAACAAACATTTCTTCATTCATGAATATCTGCTTGTCTGGGTTGGAACTGAGGAGCCAATCAATCCGTGTATCCTTTGTTATATTCATTCATATATTCATTTTTCAAATTTAAATCAAAAACGAAAAAGTGAAAAACAATTCGTTTTTTCATTTTTTATCAACTTCAAACAAGAATATATATATATAAATATATATTTGATTTTTTGATTTGCGTATTAAATCCAGCATGGAGCAAATCGAAAACAATCCATGTATCATTTGTTCATTCCTGTTTTCAAATTGAAATTAAAAAATGAAAAACAATTTTTGTTTTTTGTTTTCCAAATTAGAATATAAAAAATAAAAAAAATATTTTTTTTATTTGCTTATTAAATCTAAAATGGAACAAACGGATAACAATCTGTGTATCATTTGTTCATTCGTTTTTCAAATTTAAATCAAAAATGAAAAAAAAAATGTAAACTATTTTTTTCAACAGAAAAACAAATAGTTTTTTGTTTTATGGTTTTTATTTGTAAAATGAATGATACACGGATTCCAATCTTCTAAAATATATTGTTTTTCTAACTTAACCTAATCTAAAAACTAAAGTGAGCAGCAACAAATATGACAACTTATCCTACAGACCAGAACTAAACCATTTAATAATAATAATATTCTGTCATAAAAAGGAAAAAAAAAGGTTTCTGTCTAAATGATGACTTTCTGTTAATTTAGCTGCTCCGAAAACTTCTTTACAACAATAAAATAACGTTTATTCATATAGTTGATCTGACATTAAGGTTATAATAATAGAATGATTAGAATGAAGGAGTCACCTTCATTGATTCACACTTTTACTTTCTTCAGGATCAGCAACCTTTCATTAAAAAATAGAGATCAGTGAGTGAAATCCTTCATTATATATATATATATATATATATATATATATATATATATATATATATATATGACTCGATCTAATTATAACCATAACTGTGTTTCCTTCCTGCTCCTGGCATTAAGGCACAAACAGGTGAAGCCTCCTCTGAAGCGCCCTCATGTTTTCATTAGAGCCTCCCACCAGGTGTGGAGCAGACAGATGGAGGCGCAGCTTCCAGCAGATGTGGAGCTTCACCAACATGAGAAGCTAGAAAGTAAATTATTGGAAGGATAATGTCAGCAGAATGAACTTCCATGTTCAGTTGATGTCTGAACATTTTTTTGTCTGAAGGGAGCTTGGTGAAGAATTGGGATAAAACGAGGGGGTCTTTAAGGTTTTGGGGGTAACACTTTAGAGGAGGTGCTGTAAAACAAATACATTTGTTAAGCTTGGAAGCATTTTAGTAATTTGGCCTTTGAAGAGGATGGTCTCCCTTTAGATATTAATAAATCTTACAAAGTATGTTAATAAACCTTATTCGGCTTATAATAAATGTCTTACTAACACCTTAGAAACGCATTAATGATGTTTGTTAACATGTTAATAAACATTGTTAAGGAATCCTTATTGATAGATAGATAGAGATAAAATTAAAAAATAATATTCAATTTTTTACATTTGTTTTGAATTTTTGACTTGACTATAATTGTTAATCTAAATTATTTTTTGTAAATTTGGTTGTCTTTGATTTCTGGATGAAACTTCACCGTTAAGAAGTTCAGTTAACCATTACACTTGCTAGTTTTACAACTCATTTGATTTCTAAATTTAAAAAATATATATATGTGTATTTTTATATTCTATGAAATAAATGAGACAAAGTGTTCCAGCAAAAATATATAAATCACATCAGAACCTGTTTCTTCTCTCACTGCACTTAAAATAATAAACACCTCATTTTCTTCTGTGTTCATCATCAACATCAGTGTCAGAAATCAGCACAAACATCCAGAAATCCATTAAAATTCCAGATTCCATTCCGGCCGCTGAAATGTCTTTAGGGAGTCCGACTTCCTCTCAGAAATAGCTGGAGGTGACCTGAGTCCATGTTAGTACACGATTATCATTTCCCCCAGTGGGGCTGTCGGGCGGGGGGGGCGTGATCAATGAGAGAGTGACCTTAACCTTGGAGCACACCTTCCTCAAAGTCGGATAATAAATTGCTTCATCTCTCCTCTTCTTCTACTCCCGATTATTTCGGAAGGCCAGCTCAAGGAGTCCATTATCGTTTTATGGAAAACAGGTTCATTCAATTTACCAATAAGAAGTTGTGTGTGGAGGGATGGGGGGGTTCAAGGGCAAGTGAATTATTCCATTACCTGTAATTTGTAGGAAGGCGTCAAGGTCCTGAAGGAATTCATTTCCATGCCTAACCTTTGTTCCAGTGGAGGAAACTGTAAATAAAAACTGACAGACTCCTTTATGCGTCTTTCAGATCATTTACTTGAAACTAAGTTCCGGCCCCCCTTCCCACCCACAACCCAGAGGTCCTTTTCAGTAACACTTTACTCCCTATCCCGGTAGAACACTACTGTATATATTGAGGGGTGAAGAAATGTGGACATAGCCAGAGACTTTTCTGGAGGTTCAAAACTTCTGGTCCCTGTTAAGGACTTCCTGTTCAGGCTAAATTGTCTTATTTTTATCTATGCTTTTATTGCTGTTGCTCTTATCTAATGTGTCATGAATTTTGTTGTTGTAATTATTTTTTGTTCAACACCTTGTGATCAGCAGAATGTTAATGAAAAGTGCTAAATAAATAAAGTGATTGATTGATCGATTGATTGATTGGTTGGTTGGTTGGTTGGTCAGTCAAAAGGTCGGTCGGTTGATTGATTGGTCGGTTTATTGATTGTTCGGTTTATTGATTGGTTGGTCAGTTGGTCGGTCGGTCGGTTGGTCTGTTGGTGGGTTGATTGGCCAATTGGGTGGTGAGTTGATTGGTTGGTTTGTCGGTCGGTTGGTTGGTCAGTTGATTGGTTGGTTGGTCGGTTGGTGGTCGGTTGATTGGACGATCAGTTGGTCAGTCGATCGGTCGATCGGTTGATTGGTCAGTTGGTTGGTCAGTTGGATGGTTGGTTTGTCGGTCGGTTGGTTGGTCGGTCGATTGATTGGTCGGTTGATTGGTTGGTTGGTCGGTTGATTGGTTGTTTGGTGGTCAGTCAGTCGGTCGGTTGGTCAGTTGGTTGGTCTGTCGGTTGACTGGTCAGTTGGTTGGATGTTTGGTTGGTCCGTTGATTGGTCGGTTGGTTACTCAGTTTATTGGTTGGTTGGTTGGTCGGTCAGGTGATTGGTTGGTTGGTTGATTGGCCGATTGGTAGGTCGGTTGATTGGTTGGTTGGTCAGCTGATTGGTTGGTTGGTTGGTTGATTGATTGATTGATTGATTGATTGATTGATTGATTGATTGATTGATTGATTGATTGATGGTTGATTGACGATGATGATGATGATGTCTGAACACCATCTTGTTATCTGTGGCCAAGTCTTCTTGCTGATTTCCGAGACATTTTTGTGACCTTTAGTCTAAAGGATCAAGTTTTTTTCCTTTGGAAAGCCCTGGCGCTGCAAATAAAAAAAAAGCCAAAAACCAATTCTACTACAATGAGATGTGAGGAAGTTGAAACATTCATAGAAAAAAATGTTGATTATTTATCACAGATTTGATTATAAAAAGTATCTTGGCTTCATTTCAGTACATTGTTAGTAAAGCCTCGAGGAAGAACTCTGGAGAAAATGATTTATCCTTTTAAAAGAGGTCAGGAAGACTCTTCTCTTGTCCCTGAAGGGACTTTAAATAATGATTGAGCTTTAGGCTGTTAATGTTGGGTGGACAGGCGGTCATCCACATCGATGAGCTGAAGGCTGAAATAGCATGTTGCTAAACTGGTCCTTAAACCTGAATCTCTGCTCTAACCTTGACAGCTGTCTGTCTTCCAGTAAATCAGTGCGTCTGAAGGACGGCCCTCTCCTGCCTCAGAGTCGAGCTGAAAAGGTGGGATGTCTGGGAGATTATTTCCAATGCGCTGTAAGGCTCTAATCTCCTTCCTCTCTCAGGCTGTTCTCTGCAGGATGAGGTGTCGTTGAGGGCAGCCTGGGACAGACGGAGAAATGGTGGAGGACTCTGCTAAAGAAGGAGTAAATATGTCAATCACTTCAAGCTTTAAGGGCTTTTGTGAAGAGCTGAAGGGAAATATCAGAGTCTCTTTTGCTCCCAAACATCCCAGCGATTTACACTAAAGCAGCCACAAGCAGAGGATAGACTGTTTCAAGAACGAGTTAACACCGAGAAAATTTGGCATCCTAACTTCTTTTATGGACATCTTCTCTACATAATCACTGCAGTTTGTTCAGTGTATTGGACTTTTTGTACAGCTCTCAGCAGACAAGCATCTTAACTGACAGTATTTAGTGTTATTTCTTCTCATTTTTACAGAAAATATTTCCTTCACCACACTCACTAAAATTTTATGACATTTGCAGTGTCTCAGTTAAAAAAAAAAAAAGAAAAGAAGGGTTATTGTCTAACAATGGCTGGGACAGGCTCCAACAACCATTTGACCTTTAAAAGAGTTCAGTAGGTTCCAAAAATGGACAGACGGATGGATGGATGGATCAATGGATGGATCAATGGATGGATGGTCAATTGATGAATCTGTGTTTGTCTGTAGGTGAAAATGTGGTTGTGTGACCATGCGATGGACTGTTGACCCATCCAGGATGTACCTTATCTAGCAATGGCTGGGATAGGCTCCAGCAACCCAGCGACCTTGAAGGGATTAAGCAGGTTTGGGAAACGGATGGAGTGACATCTTTAAAAACCTGTCCAGGGTTTTTTCATTTAATTTAGATCTGGTATTAAAATTCTAACAATAGGGGGCGTGGCCTTTCATTTGACAGCCAATCAATGCATCTTTTCACGTTTGCACATAAGAAATAAATAAATGCCCACTTCCCACCCCTAATCTGTTTCGGTTTGCTGTTTCATGTGGTGCTTTTAGGGGAAACCATAATCTGAAACAGACCGAACCACTTTGAAAAATGATGCAGTTCAAACAGCTAGTCAGTCAGGGGCGTTACTGTCTGAGTCGAGCTCTGAATAGAACGGGAAAAAGCAGGAGGGAGAGAAGCTGTTCGTCCTCTGACTCGTGCTCCTGCTGCTCCTCAGTACACTGAATTTACCCAGCAGACATTTCTTTAACCTTTTTATGATTCCCGCTTCTTCAGATTCCTGCTGTGTCTGTTTTTATCTCCTCTAAGCACACAGAGCTTACGGCATTTCCTCCGTTTGGTTCTCCTCCTCACTTTGGTCTGTGGAAAGTTAATCTGCATTAAACTGAAGTGAATCACACCAGAGTTCATATGCAAGTGAACTGGGACCTTTGTTCCTTAAAACAGGAGTCCCTAAACTACGGCCCGCGGGCCGGATCCGGCCCTCCTCCACATTCCAAACTGTTTTTGCTAAATTAGACATTTTTCCAGTTTTTAAGGCTAACTTGGCATTTAGCTAATATTTCAGCTACATGCTAGCTGATTTGACTAATTTTGGATTTTTTTCAGTTTTTTTTTTTTTTTTTTTTGGCTAATTTGGAGTTTAGCTAATACTTTAGCTTTATGCTAGCTGTTTTGGCTAAAGTAGACATTTTTCCGATGTTTTTGCTAATTTGGCATTTAGCTAATATTTCAGCTACATGTTAGCTGTTTTGGCAAATTTAGGCTTTTTTCAGTTGTTTAGGCTGATTTGGAGTTTAGCTAATATTTTAGCACTATGCTAGCTGTTTTTGCTAAATTAGACATTTTTCCAATGTTTTTGGCTAATTTGGCACCTCACTAATATTTTAGTTAGCTATCAGCAGTAGCGTTTACGGCTATCCACCTCAGTGTTTTTAGCTATCAATTTAAACATCTTCAGCTATTAATCTATCACAGGTAATGCTATATATCTAGTTTTTACAATGTTTTAGAATATTTTGTCTGTGAAGATTACAGTAATTAATTATTTAAAATGTGGCTATGTGTGGCTGTTGGAAAACCACAAATCTTTACGTTTAGGTTGTGATTGTTACACTTTTTCTTGTAGCCTACAAACCAACCTGGCCCCCCATCCGAGAAGTAAACAGTTATGTGGCCCTCACAAGAAAAGGTTTGGGGACCACTGCCTTGAAAAAAAATCCACATTTTTTGTCTTCTTTCACATTTGTCAAACTAGAAAGCTATCAGAGCAAACTTGCCAGAGTGAATTCCCCCTCAGAGTCTGTGACACCTTGGATAATGCAGGTTAATATGGGAGTTAACCAGGCCGACAAAATGATCTGCGACTCTTTGAAGTCTGGTGATTGTTGCCGTTCAGAACTTCCTCGCCTTTAGAGCTCCCTCAGTGAGGGAAACAGAAAATCAACTTCTCTGTAATTTCCTCCACAGGACTAAGAAGTCATTTAGAGGAGGACAAAAGGCCTTCCTGCATCTCTCTGGTGGGATCAAAGGGAAGTCATTAATTCTGAGCCTCTCGTCGCAGTGAGATCTGCTGTTCTGCTGCTGCTGGATTCCCTTAAACAGTCTTCTGTGTCAGAGACGACACCGGGAAGGAGCATTTCTTCAGCACGCCAGCCAGCGCTCAAGTTGAAATTGAAAGCCCCAAAATAACAGTTTAATTATGCGGCTATCTGGGAGGCTTTCATGTTTCCAAATGAAAGAGGGACAATGTGGGCTTCTCTATCAATGAAAAGATGAAAAAGATCCCAGCTTCTATCACATTTGATACAAAACTACCTCAAACACCAAAAGCATAATTATGTCTCCCATAATTAGAATATCCTCGGATCGCCCTCAATCCCGCCAGATAAATTTAATTAAAGATGGAATTAAAGTGCACAGAGAGCGTCCACCAGATCTTCATAAAACAGTCCTCTGGAGCTGTTCCACTGTTCAGGTGACCGGACAGACGTCTGACTTACGTTTGGAGAGCTGTTTTTGTGAATGAATCCTCAACCTCATAACTCATGTTTGAACTATTGACGTCCAGAACCCAAAAACTACAGAGTTACTAAACCTCGTTAAGATTTTCACTGAATCTTCAGGGGAATTTCCTTTAAATTCTGAGAGATCATTGATACGGATTTCAATGAAAGCCAAAAAATATATGTTTTTTTTCCTTCCTGTGCCTGATTATCAAAGGATTACAACAAAGTTTTCAGCACAACTAGAATAAGGGATATTTTTCCCCTGTTTTAAAATTTGATTAATTTAGAAGAGAAAAGTGGTTCAAACCTGTGAGGCTGAAGGTGAAAAGGTCATTCCAATCAAAACATTCGCCGTCAAGTGTTTGATTCTTCATAGAGTAATTTCAACTAACTGTATGTGATGGAATCTTATTCAATTCTCAGTGATATGGTTTGGATTTCAACATTTAGGAGATTTATTAAGGTTTTTTAGGCTAATTTGGAGTTTAGCTAATATTTCAGCTGCATGCTAACTGTTTTGGCTAATTTAGGCTTTTTTCAGTTTTTTAGGCTTATTTGGCATTTAACTAATATTTTAGCTGGCTATCAGCTTAAGTGTTTTCAGTCATTAGCTTCAGCAATTTCAGCTATCAGCTTCAGCATTTTTAGCCATCAGTTTCAGCATCTTCAGCTATCAGCACTAGTATCTTCAGCGTCCAAATTCAGCTTACAACATTCACACTAGCATTATCGCAGGTAATGCTAATAATGATAAATATCTGGTTTTTAATTAATTTAAAGCTATTGATGGTTAAGATGTGTGTTTTATGTCTAGTTTGTGTATAACCCGATTAGTCGACTAATCGTAAAAATAATCACTGATTAGTCGACTATTAAAATAATCGTTTGTGGCAGCACTACCCAGCTTTGACTCTGACCTCGTTTACGTGCCGCCCGCCTCGATCCAGCCTGATCTCTGAAGCTCCCATCCTCGTGTTTGGGGTCTGCCTGCCTGACTCTGGTTTAGCTTTGTGGACATTTAGCCTTGTTGAATTCTGTCTGGAACGTCTGCCGTTTGTGACAGGGACTCAAAAATGTTAGGAAAATATATTTGAATTCTTTATGTGTGCAGCAATAGTTGATTTTTAAAGTTTTATTCATGTCTTTAGTGCAGTAAGCATTTTTTTTAAGTGAGGCTGTAATTGTTCTCAATCAAGAACGTTTGAGGCTTCATTTTTACCACTACTTGCTCACAATAAATAATAATACCCTCAAGCCAGCCTTGATCTGACCTGTCAAAATGTTGGATTTACAAGATGATATTTTGGTTTTCTGCTACTCGTTGTGGCAGAGCAGCAGTTTTGTTCTTCACCTCCCAGCACGTCTCTCTGAGTTTAGAAACAGCAACCCAACCTGCCAGCTCCATTTGTCTTAATCAGTTCTCAGTGGGATGTTCCAGCTACTGCAGTGTCAGTGGGAATAAGACTCACGCCGGGGAACAAGCGCACCAAGAAGATGAGTTTTTTTTTTTTGAACATGCCTCTGCCCTCTGCACTCTCGTGCAGCGAGCTCCACTGTCACTCTTTAACCTCGACACTGAACCTGGAGTGGAGGCATTCTCCACCGCTCACCACCACCACGTCGCTTTGACTTTTGCCTTTCCACTGAGGCATAAAGAACTGCGCTGAAATGAGTCTTGAAGCTCTGCAAGGCAGCTTTATACATCACAGAAAGAACTGCTATGTGGAGTGAAAATAAGACGGAATTTTCCTGCGGTAATTCTGTAGTAAACAGTAATTTGTTAAACAAGGAGCAAAGCACTGAGGAGGCGGAAGTTCTTCCACCTGGTTTACAGGAACTAAAAACATATTTCAAACCTATTTAAAGCAGCTTTTCGATCTAAAAACGTTTTCTTTTTTTGATTGGCACCAGTAGCTGTCACATTACAACAGAATCAAAATGAAGAAGCAAGATCAAAATTCCTCCTATCTTTTGCAAAGAACGTTCAAGAAACATACAACATGTGTGAGGAAACCTAAATGGTTGCAAACCCTAAATGCTGCAAATATGTTGCCTTTTACCCCGCCTCCTCACATTTGCACTTGTGTAATCAGATTACATCGACAGATATGTCTTGAGTGACATTAAGACTCATCAATGACTGGTACTTTAAGTGTTTTTTCCATAGCAATCTAACAAATAGCAGCAGTCTTAATTCACATCAGTGGATGGTTGAGAACATTTGCTAAATTTTACATTAAGCTGCAAACTTTCTTCATCCACAGACATAAAAAAAAAACCTCCATGTTTTCTTTAGACCATGACTGGAAGCCATCTGGAAACAAAATGTGAAACGGAGAAAATTTCAAGCAACACAATTTTTAAGCCTCAGAAATAAAAACTTTTTAACAGCTTTTTAAGGTATTATTTTGAATTTAATAAATTCAATGTATTACATTTTCCCAATATCGCAGTAAAAATCAGCAAAGTCTGCAAACTTAATTTCCAAGTTTCTCCCAATGATGCTTATGGAGTTATAGATCTAAATCCATGGGAGGGGTTAAAATTTGTGGAAGGTACTTAAAGTGATTTAAAAATAATAATAATAATATAGAGGGTTTTTCCTGAGGTCAAAGGTCAACAAAACTTCTGAAATTTTGTAAGCAGCTCTCAAACAAAACTTTTATTTTCTTGTATTATTGAAAAATGTAAAAAATAGCAAAACTTCACAGTTTACTCATGGTAGGTCCTGTGGGCATCCCATAATTATTTTAAACCTTTGGATATCCCTGACTCGTGTGTTTAGGTTTAGTTAGTGGATTTTAAAATAGATATATTTTTTGAACCCCATAAGAGATTCATGTTTTGATGGTTTCTCCTGCTGTGATTCACATTAGTGATCTGCAAGACAGTTTTAAAGCATAAAAACTGTAAAACGCCTCGATACAACAAACATTACATTAAGAATTAAAACACAGTTCTTATTTAAAAACTAATCAAAGTTGAAACAATGAACAGCTTCATTAGAGGCGTCATTGTTTTTGTGAATGTGTGACATTTCCTGTCAAAAGTGACAGCAAAGGTGAAAAACAGGTAGGAAGTAAAGCAGGAGGATAATTAATTACCAGCTTCTCGTGTCCCATCAACACCAGCGGCTTTGCAGGCGCAGCCGTGCATCAGCTATGCAAATGGCGGCAATTTGACATGAATGGCGGTTCGCGTTCCCGAAATGAGGACGGGCAAAAATGAAAAATGAAGGAGGAGGCTGGGAACCGGGAGCCACTCAGCCCGAAAATGATTTAATTTAGGCGATGAAGGCTAGACTTTGATAAGTTTTCATTTCAATAATGAATGTTTGAAGCGCTTCAGGGATCCAGTTTTAAAGTAAAAAAAAGAGGAGCAACGAGGCGGACAGTTTCTGCATGACAGGACGAACGCCGCCGCTCGTTGTCTCTGTGTTTGGCGAGGAACTGTAAACAAGTCTGTGACTTTTTGTCTTTAATTTACTACCAGGGGGGGAACTTTAACTTTATTATTACGTAGGAATTCTTTCTGATTTTCCAATATTCCCGCTGCAGGGCACGCATGCATATTTAATGAGGCCTTCGCCTCAGCCGGGTTTTACTGTGAGAAAGATTTCAGCTTTCCATCATTATGAATGATCGTGCCACCTAATGGCACATTCCAGCTGGATGTGGCAATAACTATTTGTCTAACCCCCGGAGCACTTCTGATCTTATTACCACTGACGGTTTTTTTCTTTTTAGCTGCTTTGTACCCAAAACCTCCCAGCTGCAATAATAAATGATTTAAAATGTCATCGGTTAATAGTTTTTTGAATGACCAAAGTGACGTCCTTAAACATGTTGGGGTTTTTTTTCCACAATAGTTTGAGATTTATGACCTGAAGTTACAGCGGGGCAGAAAGGGATGTTAAACGGTGAAGAAAAAACAATAAAACTCGATAAGTTTTAATTTAAAGTTAGTATTCTGGTTGATGACGGTGAAAGACACACAAAATATCAAGGTGGTAGACCGCTCAGTGTAGAGTAGAAATATTATTACTACAGGAAGTAGCGAGCACGTACAGAACTGAAGGTGACAGATTTTTCTGTTATTTTTAAAATAATTACATTTAAGTTTAGAAATGAAGAAATGAGAGTTTATGAACATCCCTTAGGTGTCCTACAGGCACTTAAGTATCACGTGCACACACTGTGCATGCAGCAGCATTTGCACATAAAAAATCTTTTGGGATATTTGTAATTTTTCATATAAAATGACATCAAAGTAAATAAATTTGAGTGGTTTATCTTTAAACGTTTAGCTTATTTCTAACTTGTATAATTTTGACAAAATAGATTTTCATGGAGAGTAAAATATTGGAATTAATTTAAGGTTTAAGTTGATTTATTCTGGAATAATATAGTTATGTTGCATATTTATGATTTTAAAGTTTTAAAAATGTTGTTTTAGAGTGTTCAATAAATAAAAACAATATAAACAATCGTTCGACTTCCTGGTTTTCTGCAGAACAACAGCAGGAACATCCCAACCAAATCAAACAGCTTTTTCATGTGACTAACTCATTCAAATATATATATATTTTTTCTTTCTTGTGTACAGATGTATCAGTAATATGTTTAATTTATTTAATAAAATGTTGAATCTGGTATTTATCTGATAGTCTTGATGAATTTTGTGATATTTAATGAACACAAACTGACAATTATTGTAAATATATCTGCTTTGAAGATTTGAACTCAGTGACATGTTGATTTTCAGGGATTTTTCTGTCATTTTACTCCATTTCCCTCAGCTAAAATAATGCATTTGTTAATAAAGTCTTAATTCCTGAATTGGTGCTGACTCAGCTTTTCCAAAAATAAGGCTCATATCTGCAGCCAACATGAGCCTTCTCCAGACATGTCTCATTTATTCTTCGTGGACCATCTCTGCTTCGTTAGGACACAACGGGTCATAATGACGGCCGTCCTTCCCTCCGCCGGCTCCAGGGTCGTCTCTGCCCGTCTCCAAGATTTACTGCTGACCATTTCCCTGAGAGGCTCTTCAGGACAGACGCTTCACCTTCCCTCTCATTGTCTCGCACAAGTTTAAGCACAGTTGTATTTTATCTGCCTACATGCAGCATGAGTCACTTTCCCTGGGTGATAAAAAGGGATTTATATTATAGAAAATGATGTTCTGTAAAATATAATAACCTTGGAAGCTGCGTCTCCTCTGAGTTTTGTTCCTGGCTTCAGCTGTCCCTCTTCTTTTCTCCTCCTTTTCATTTCTTTTATTGAAAAAAATGAGTCTGTGTTTGTACGTCTCAGAAGGTCAACGTACACATTTTTCATCACGGACGTTTTCCTCAAGGTAAAGAGCTCGACTAAAAAGGTTGAACTCGTATTTCTTGCTACAAGAAACAACGTTTATCTTGTTCTTTCTTTTGATTGTTTGTCAAACAAAACTGGACCAAATTCAGCATCATTGTTTTGTCCTGAAGCAGTCCCGTACCATGTTACTACCGCCACCATGTTTGATTGTTTGAGTCATTTTGGTTGATCTCTGTGATTCAAATCCATCAGGATTCACCACAGAGGGAAAGCTATGTTCATCTGCAGGGAGATTTGGGTCATTTTTGTATTTGTCTGATGATAAATGTGCATCAAAACTGAAGACGAGGAACCTTCTCTCAGCTTTCTGTGTCAAACGTTCACTGGAAAGTTCCAAATCAGGCTGTTTAAATAGTCTAAAAATGAATTATGCTTTAAAATCATTTAAACTGGAATTTCTCTTTTTTATTGTGAAAGATTCTTTGTTTTTCCTGATGCAGATGAAATGAACCTGTCCCATCATAATCTCAGTTATTAGTTATTTTTTTATGTTTTAAATTGAGTTGTTTTGTCATATTTTAGTTTGTTAATAATGTTTGAGTTTCTTTAAATCTCAACATAACAGACAGAACATTTGAGTTACTGCTTGGTTTCCTAAAATATAATTTGTGTGTAAACTTCATTGGACTGAAGACAATTAACGTTTGTCTAATTTATTTTTATTTCTGATCCCTTTAAATTTCACTTCCTCTTTAATTTTCTTCTTATTTTTTTTCTATTTTATTTTATTTATTTGTTTGTTTTGTTACCAAAATATGTTAAATAGTGCAACAGAGTATTAGCGCCACCATAAAAAAAAAAAAAGTACACTATTAAAAATGGAAAATATTCAAAATTCAGCCAAGTTAAGGACAAGTCAGTAACTCTATTTTTTTCCAAGTAGAAAACACTTGAATATTAAGAATAAACAACAACCAGTGGATATGAATTAAAGCTAGCTACTCGACTTCTTAAATAATACATTTATGAGAACAAAGTCATTATTTTTAGCATTAAATTGTAAAATTATTACCAAAAAAGTCATAATTTAACAAAAATGCATTTGATCGTCTCCAAGTATATTGTTGACGGTGTAAACAGCCGGAAATTCACCCTCTGAGGGTCAAGAATCTTCTAGAGACGCTCAGTGTCCTGAAGGTTCTATTTACAGTAATGTCCTCATACTCACAATAAAACAATGATGATTCGCTGGAAAATTTTCAATGTTCTTATTTATGAAACCAAAGCTCTGAATAAAAGACAATCTGCCCTACGTCTAAAACATGATATTTGTGTTTTACTGCTGTTTATATTTACATAGTAACCAGACTTTTGCTTCTTAAATATAAGACTTTAATCTTGTAAAAAATTGTGAAATTCTAACTTTATTATCATTTTACTGATGATTCTAAAACGTTTTTCTCAAAAATATATTATCTTTTCCTCATAATTTTACGACTTTTGTCTCATAATTTTAATGACTTTTGTCTCATAATTTTACGACTTTTGTCTCATAATTGTCATGATTCTGTGATCTGGTTTTGTCATGTTTTGTTTTCCCTGTCAGTCTCACCATGTTCAGGTCAAATCATCCTCGGCTGTCTTCATTTAGTTAATTGTCCTCAGCCTATTTAAGTGTCTGGTCTTCCTTTCTGCATTGTCAGGTCATCTGTTCTGTTCTGTCACATCACTGGTTTGTTTTCTCCTGGTTTTTTCATGTTTTAAGTTTATTAAGTAAATCTTTGAGTTTCTGCCACAAGTCTTGTCTCCTGCATTTGGGTCCTACACCACCATCCCTGACAATAATTTACGACTTTTGTCTCTTAATTTTACGACTTTTGTCTCATAATTTTAACGACTTTTGTCTCATAATTTTAACGACTTTTGTCTCATGATTTTAACGACTTTATTCTCATAATTTTACGACTTTTGACTCATAATTTTACGACTTTTGTCTCATAATTTTAACAACTTTTGTCTCTTAATTTTACGACTTTTGTCTCATAATTTTAACGACTTTTGTCTCTTAATTTTACGACTTTTGTCTTATAATTTTACGACTTTTGTCTCATGATTTTAACGACTTTTGTCTCATGATTTTAACGACTTTATTCTCATAATTTTACGATTTTTGTCTCATAATTTACGACTTTTGTCTCTTAATTTTACGACTTTTGTCTTATAATTTTACGACTTTTGTCTCATAATTTTAACGACTTTTGTCTCATAATTTTACGACTTTTGACTCATAATTTTACGACTTTTTTCTTATAATTTACGACTTTTGGGTCTATTTTACGACTTTTTTCTCATTATTTTACGACTTTTTTCCCGTTTATTTATTTATTCATTCATGTATTCATTCATTTATTTATTTATCCTGGTGGCCCTCATGCTTCAGGGTAAAATAGAATACTAAATCTTTCTTTGTTTGTTTTTTTAAGTAATTTAAATTCTTTGCCTCTTTACAAAACTTTCCAAAGTAACTTCAAACGATTAAGTGTTAAATTTATGACCATTTTTCCAGCTCTGTTTCTGTTTGCACCGAAGCAAAGAAACTGCTGAGTCATTCTAACGGGAATGACTCATCGTAGACTTAAGTCACAAACGAACAAATTAAGGGAAAAATAATCGTCTCCTTTTTAGGTTAAATGAAAACAAAGATGAAGGTTAGACCTTTCTAATCACTGAAAACATCCGATTTAAAACACAATGAGGATCAAATACGCTGAAAAGGATTCCTCCACAGACGCAGGAGGTGAAACCTGTTCCAGGAGGAAGTCAGAGGAGAACCACACTCCTGATCCCTGAGGAGAAATTCAGCAGCAGCTCTGAGCCGACGTTTGAAGGAGGGAGTTAGCGCTCGCTGCTGCGCTTTGATCTTCCAAAACGCTGCTCTCCAGCTCCGGAGGAATTATCTGCTGGAAACCGCCCACTCGCTCGTAATTCCTGTCAATATGGCACATCCATGATGTTTTCTTCATCCGAGCATCAGAGAGAAAATTGGAACCGTTTCTGCACCGATTTCATTCTGTTCTGTAAAAGCTAAAAATCCCCAACGAACAAAAAGGATTTCTGTGAAAAAGTATTCTTCACCCTTTTGACATCTTCATCCCACTTAACTGATTTTAATTTCACTCAAAGAATCATAGAATACGATCTGTCACATCAAGAGCATCAGAGGAGGGAGTGTAATGGTGTGGGCTGCACTCTAAGTCCAGGAGCTGAACAGATCTAGATAATTAAATCTGTTTCCACCAGAAGATCCTTCATGATCTCAGATTTTTGACCACAAACACCAACACAACCACAGCTGGATTGCTCAAAAAGAAAAGAAGAAAGGATTTGGAGAAGTCAAAATGTGGACTGAAGACACTTTCATACTGAGATGATTCAGTTGGCTTGTCAGTAGTTCTATTGTCTTTTGTATAGAAATGTCTTATTTGGAATGACAAGGTTTATAGACTAAACCTTCTACTTGTACTTTTGTCGTTTGTCTTCTGTTTGTCCAGAGTTGGGTCGTGGGGACAGCAGTCTAAGCAAAGATGCCCAGAACTCCATCTTCACAGGGATTCCCTTCAGTTCTGCTGGCAGAGACTGATGGCCACTAAGTACATTTTGCACATGCATGAATGAAAACTGCTCATAAGTGAAGATAGGTGGAAAAAGTGAGAAAAGTTCTGGTCTTTTACATGAAATTGTCACAGAGGAATCATGAATGAACCATGTTAAAACCACAGAAGAAGTAGGAATAAACAACGTAAAGAACATTGTTCAACTTCTTCACTTTGACATTCAGAGCACTGAGCAGAAATCACATTGCGTCAGCACCATGGACAGCATCCACCATGAGTCCTCACATGCTTTGTTTCAGTGAAACCGTCGGGTTCCTCGGGTCCACACCACTTCTAAGTCATCAGCCCACAAGAACTTCAAAGTACAGAGAAGAAGTGATTGACATGTCCAAAGACAAATAGACCTTCAATGAAACTAAGCACCAAAAAGTGTCACAGTTCGCAGCAGCTTCTTTCGGCGTACATTATAATGGTTCCTACTTGGAACCGAATTTTGGTGTCCAACCCTAGGTTTGAGGTTTGGTTTTTGTTTTGCTCTTTTTCTCCTCTTTGTCCTCAGTAGAGATCAGTAAAAAACGAACCCAAATGACTCCTGCTATAGACTGAGTGATCACAAACAACAGCGGCTACTGCTATTAAGTTCTTGTGTTTAGAGAGTAATTATTGTATTTTAAGGATTATCATGAAGGTCTCATAGAATTACATGATTGAGTTCTTGTATTTTTGCTTAACTTAAAGGAGAAAACCTGGGGTTTTAGAGACCTGTATAAGAGAGAAAAAGGTCTACTTATGTGCTTGAAGTTGACGGATAAAGTGTTTCAGCTTTTAAGGCAATCAAAGACAAAATATCTACTTCTTCTTGGAGCAGATAACAGCGTTTCAGTGCTGCAATGACTCATTCTCCTCAAAACTCCCAGATTTAACCAAGCTTTCATGTTGCTGCTATTTATATTGCATCCACTTTGTCATATCATCTCCATGATGCCTGTCAGGCTCGCACACTGAGACAATAAACAACACAAAGTAGCCGCTCTGACACACACGCTCTTATTTCTATTCTTTTTAAGCAAATTCCTCTTTGCTGCATGCTGATGCCTGCAGGGAACTCGTGCTCTCACAGGCTGCATGCAGAAATGATGCAAATTCAGAGCATCCCGTGATTCATGCAGACTTTGAATCAAGTCAAAAATAGAGCAATTTGACCATCAAAAGGCCCACCTTCACTCTACAGCAGGGGTGTCAAACGCAATCGCACAAACGGCCAAAATCCAAAACACACCTTAGGTCGTGGGCTGAACAGGATAAACATTTATGGAACAAGCTACATTTTTAAAACCGTAACGCCTTAACATAGTTATGAACTAGATATATAGCATTACCTGAGATAATGTTAATGTGAATGAACTGAATTTCGCTGCTGAAGATGCAGAAATTGATAGCTAAAATATGCTGAAGCTGATTGCTGAAAACGAGTTGACAGCCAACTAAAAAAATTGCTAAATGCCAAATTACCCTAAAAGATGTAAAACATAAAACTTAGGTAGCCAAAACAGTTAGCATGTATACGTGAAAAAAAAAGCAAAACTTTAAAATATCCTAAAAAACGGAAAAAAGGCCAAATTCGAAACAGAGAGCGTGTAAATATGAGTCTAACTATAAAAAACATAAAAAAAACTTAAAAAGAAAAAACCTAATTAGCCAAGACAGCTAGCATGTAGCTGAAATATTAGCTAAACTCCAAAACAGCCTGAACAACCTTAGCAAATGCCAACATAATCCAAAAAGCTAGCAGAATGTCAATTTTAACATTTTAAATGGTAACTTTTTAACATAATTATGAATAATAAATTATTATTCCAGAATAAATCAACTTAAACCTTAAATAACTTTCACTATTTTAGCCTCCATAAAAATATATTTCGTCAAAATTATACAAGATAAAAATAATAGATAACATCGGGTCATTAATAACAATAAAATAAAATGATCTGGAGGGCCGGATCCGGCCCCCGGGCCTTGACTTTGTCACATGCTCTACAGCTTCATCAAACATCTGTCGGAGGTCGGCCCGACTCCGCAGCCTGGATCGATGCGGGTGTCAGTGAACTCATTCCTCACGCCACTTTCAGATGGGGATGGATTTTGGGGAGTGTCAGTGTCGGTTGAAAACATCACTTTTTGAAGCAATTGTTGAGTTCATCAATCTTCCATTCCATGCAGTCATAACTCTCAGTCATCTGCTTGAGGGCCGCTGAAGGTCTTCTCCTCCTGCTGCTCTGTCACTTTCAGAGACGCTAAATGGAAAAGTGATTTTTTTTTATTAACATTCATGTTTAGAACTGCTGAAAAGCAGACTTCACATTTTTAACTTCAATCAGAAACAGGCAGTTAGTCCATTTTAGATGTTTTTTTAATGTCAACAAACTACGTAGTTTAATTAGGCGATCAGTTACAGCTTTTTCCACAATATTCATCCATGTGTTTATTGATTTACTGTAATTTCTTAATTTTTAACACGATAATTCCAGTAAATTCTGATGAACTGCTTTTCTACTTCAAAACCTACTGGAATTATTGTGTTAATGGTTGAAAAGTTACAATATGTTAAAGATTTTGTGTTTAAGTGTCAACGACGACTGCTCAGGAGTTTAAGGGTTTACTGAAAATTAGATGTTTCTCACATCAGCCATCCTGCTTTTACCGCACATCAATTTTACGACTGGATGTCTGTTTTAGAATGTCCCTGCGTGTGGGAGGAGCTACCGCAAAACGTCCTTCGTTGCCACATCATGGAAAACATGGATGATGTTAAGCGAGTATCTTGGGTTTTTATGTTTTGAGAGCTCTACAGAGACACTGGCGAGCACGTTGCGGTCCGGGTTCACCAGATCATTCAGAGATACTTGCAGTAAGATGAGTGGGGCTGTGGATTGGTACTTAGAAGGCGATCCGATACGATTCATGAATCAACCCAGCCAGCAAGGCCAAGTGGGTCCATATGGTTTAAAAGAGGGCAGAAAATTGGTTTGTCTTCTGTGGTGGCCCCACCTGTACTTGCCCACATTGGCCTAAGTCGGTCGCTAGGCAACCGCTCAGTAGACGCTAGCCAGTCGCCTAGTGGACAGCGTAGTGAGATAGATCTGCATTTTCTATTAGAAAAGAAAAGTTCAGTAGATCTTTAAGCCTTCAGAAAAAAATCCACAAGGGTTTTTGTATTCACACAGATCTGATCAACCAATCAGAACCTTCGTCCTGTCAGCAGCCAATCAGATTAAAGAGGTTACACTGATTAATTTAAATGATCTCCCCTGTAATTAATTTGTGGGGTTTATTTTCTGCTGTGAGTCTATTGCCTTTTAGAAGAACTGCAATAAAAAAATGAAAGATGTTTTTTAATCAGTGTTACATTGATTCAGATTTTCAAAAATCATCGAGCATCAAGGCAGCAACAGAAGCCGGATTCAGACGGATTTAGGAATCAAATAACATTTCCTGTTGGTGAAAAGTCCATCTCCTCCACGGGGATCTTAAATCATCTCCTCCTCTCCTGTCAGCAGACTGATCCCGACTTACACTGAAGATACTGAGAAGGAAGAGGAGACAGTTGTCTCAGTGATGAGGAGCCGGTGGTTTGGTAGAGACATGAATGTCTATATCTATATTTCTTTCAGCTCTCAGAGCTGTGACTGCCTGTATTTGTGAGCTGCTGCATCATCATACCAATCACCATTTAACTGTTTCTGCTTCTTGTAGGTTCATCCTGAAAATTAGCTCAATAAACCTCAGTAGATACTAAATTGGCCAAAAAAAAGTTAAATCGTTGGTAAAATACTAGCTTAACTCAGAATTAGCCCAAAAAACCTCAATAGATGTCACATTTTGGGGGGGATTTTAATGATGGTATCTACCAAAAACAGCAGCAACAAAGACTGAAAAACTCATCTTCCTTATTCCTGAGATGAGCTGCATCACTGCTGTTAATGATGTACTTATTTTAGCGATTTTTTTTATTGTAGATTTTGTAAATATTTGCTGTTTGTTGTACAAATCAAAGCCTGTACACAGATGCTGCAACAGTCAAATTACCAGGTTGGAAATAAGAAAGTATCTTTATCTTTCTTCTTTTGGCTCAAAATCCATCATTCAAACAGATAAACCGTCAAGATAAATGATGTGACATCAGTTATTATATTTAGCAAACAGATTAGTATGTTTTAAATTAGCCTAAAATGTGGAAAAAAGGGGAGTTTAAACCCAATTTTTTGATTTTCATCCTCACATTAGTGCATTCTGTGTGTTTGTATGTATCTGCTCTATTTTAAAGAGAACATTATTATAGGAATGAAAAGAATCAAGTTTGAAACATAACACGATTCAATACAAAATTACTATATAGAAAATGTAAGTAAAGATTGAAAGAAAATACAATGAAAACAACACTAAATAACCTAAATCAAAGATTCTAACATGGAAAAGGACAAAAAAAAAACAGGAAAATCTCAGAGAAAATGTTCTAAACTCAAAGAAACTCCACCACAAAGGATTAACAACAAACCTCTGAAGAGACGTTCCATAAAAAAGCACTTTCAGTATAAAAGTAGAGATTTTTCTGCTCTGTTTCTCTAAGAACGACCACTCCATTGAAATAAGAAAACACCATCATATTTTAGAGCCTGAGTCTAAATGAGGACAAACCTTTGGAGTAGAAACATCAAGTATGATATTTTACTGCATGAATCCATAAACACTTTTGCATCAAATAAAATAACCTGCTGCCATTTATGGGTCGATCTGCCACAGATTTCTACAAGTTGTAGATCCTTTCTTTGTATTTTTTCTGAGGTTTTTTGCAACATCTCAACGCTACTTAGACACAGTAAATTTCAGGGAAACGTTAAAAAAAATATATTTCCATATATCCACACTAGATTGGAGCTGCTTAACTGCAGGTTCAACAGCCAAACTTTGAACTACTACATATTTCTGTTTCTATTATGTCACTCGGTCTGAGTTTATATTGTCCGCATTCTACTGAGTGTCTGTGTGTTGAATTGATTTTTACAGTTTTATTGATTTTACTGATTTGATGATTGTTTGTCTGCTCTCTGTTCCCACCGGC
>NC_050520.1:1598964-1669989 GCF_002922805.2 Oryzias melastigma
TCAGGTTCGAACTCTAAATTTGTTGAACCTGCTTCTTGAAACGGGCCCCTGCTCTGTAGGGTTCATATGTCTGTAAATCTGACTGATGACGTCAGTGCCTCACCAGCCATGAACCTCACTGCACGTCACTGAGGCGTAGAGAGAACATGTTCACACACTTTTTTTGCCTGACGGCATGCTGAAGCGACGGATCATCGTGAACAGATACATCACTGAAGGGTAAAAAGGGATGAAGTAGATAAGACACAGGCGTTTCAGACTAGGGATGCACGATTAATCGTCTAATCGACAATTAAAATAGTTGACAAGGCTATTTTGGAGTTAAGCAAGTATTTCAGCTGCATGCTAGTTATTTTGGCTAATTTAGGATGTTTTCAGTTGCTTAGGCTAATTTGAGATTTAGCTAATATTTCAGCTGCATGCTAGCTATTTTGACTAATTAAGGATTTTTTTTCAGTTGTTTAGGCTAATTTGGAGTTTAGCTAATATTTCAGCTGCATGCCAGCTATTGTGGCTAATTTAGGATTTTTTTTCCGTTGCTTAGGCTAATTCGAAGTTTAGCTAATATATCAGCTACACACTAGCTATTTTGGCTAATTTAGGCTTTTTTGTTTTGTTTTTTTAGGCTGTTTTGGAATTTAGCTAATAATTCAGCTACACACTAACTATTTTGGCTGATTTAGGATTTTTTCAGTTTTTTAGGCTAATTTGGCATATAACTAATATTTTAGCTGGCTATCAGCTTCAGCGATTTCAGGTATCAGCACTAGCATCTTCAGCAGCCAAATTCAGCTCACAGCATTCATGCTAGCATTATCGCAAGTAATGCTATATATCTAGTTTTAGTTAGTTTAAAGCTAATGCTAGGTAAAATGTGTGCTTTAGATCCAGTTTGTGCATTACCCGATTAGTCAACTAAGTGGAAAAAATAATCTGTGATTAGTCGACTATTAAAATAATCATTTTTGGCAGCACTATTTTAGACAGATTTTTCCTTTTTTCAACCCCTCCCAAATTCTGTGCATTATTACACAAGGTAGAAATGAGGAAATAAGACAATGGACACTCACGAATCACCTTCAGTCACTTAGGGCCCAGTATGCTGACCTCACTAACATTTGAGTTAGTTGTTAGGTCGTTGTATGATAGTTTTACCCATCCGTTATAAATACTTCACAACACACTTACCACACACATGAAAATGGTATGTTCCATTTTCAGAATGAGCCTCAAGGACACCACAAGACAACCCTCCACAGGCCCGGACAACCCTAAAACCTGAAGCACCGGTACGGGTCCCCCCCCATATGACTAATGCTCAGGAAGACATCTGTGATAACTTTTTTTAAAAGAGTAAGTCATCTGTGCGTTTTGCAATCTGTGCCCAACAGTTGCATCAGCATGTGTATGCAGGTGAAATAAAAGTGTGACAAAAAAAAGATGCAAGTTAAGGAACAGCTGGTGAATTAGAGTCTATCAGAAACACAAATTCATTCAGATTCAAGCAGAAAATTGTTTCTGATTCGCACATTTTTTTAATCCAACTGGATCAACTTCTATTGTGAGTTTAACCTTTCTAAATGAAGATGTTTACAGTTCTTTATGACGCCATCTGCAGATCTGTGTGATGATTTGGTGAAGTTTCAAGTTTTCCTCCACAGTGATTTGATTCTGCTTTTCTGTGTTCGTCTCTACTCCTCCTTCTGCAGGTTTCTCCCCGGACAAGCCCCCGACCAGTCCACCCCCCGCCCGCCTTCCTCATTAAACCAGCATCTGCTGGAGTAAGAGGCCTGAAACCCCCAACCATGCGCACACACGTGCATTCAGACAGCCCCCCCTCCCCCTCCCTCCTCCAGCACATTCTCATGCTTGCCATCTGCCAGAGTTGGACGAGACCCCACTCACACTGCAGCCCCACACATCCAGCAGGCTCAGTGCAAACCCTCACAAGTACAGCAAACTATGTCCAGTACAGACGCACGGCAAAGCACACACGGACGCACCACGCAACCTGGAGTCAGCCGTGGTAATGTTTAGGGGGTGGGGTCACGAAAGCAGCTTCATCCAGCTGCAGGGAGTCACCAAACGCCCCCTCTGCTGTGTGTGACTGGCCTGAAGATGGAGAACAGGCTGATTATTCCCCCCCAGCACTTTATCTTAGCAGCACAGAAAGGCAGCGAGAGTCAATTCAATGTAAAGAAACAACGGACATCACAGGAAAACGCTCGTTTGTCTCAGCTTAACCCAGAGGTCTGCAACCTTCAACACTTAAAGAGCCGCTCGGGTCGATTTCTGAATGACTGCAACCCAGAAGGAGCCACAAAGTCTTCTTCAGAAAAAGAAGACGCTGGTTTGGTTTTATGTTATCGTTGCTATTATGATATATATGAAATAAGTATTGTTTTTGGCATAAATAAAACATAAAAATGCAAAGAAAATAGCCTTTAAAAGAATAAAATATTTAATAACCGTTGACAGAGGTTCATAATACTTCCTTTCAAAATAAAAGACACCATTTGTCACATATAAGGGTACATTTCTGCAAGTGTTTCCACACATTAAACTGGAATGATGGTTGATCAGTTTTTGCTGCATCACATGTATGTTGTCCTCTTTGATGGTCATTTTTAGGTTATAGTTGAATAAACCTCAATCCAAATGGTATTTTTCAATATTGACTATAATTTATTTATTTCATTTTTAAAAGCATTTTTTTATGGCTTAGTTCAAATTGGTCAATTTGGATTGTAGGTAGATAAATCGAATCATCGATTAAATGATTAATCGTTAAACCGGATCATCTCAATGCAGCAAATTTAGTAGGCAGTCTGATGTCACCTGGGATTAAAAAAGAAAAAAGTTGACAAATTTCTGGTGTATTTTAGCCAGAAATGTGTAAAACTAACGAACTAAAATGAAATCAGAGCTAATTAAGTGCCTCCGTATTGATTTTTCAAACCATAATAAATCCTTAGCATTCTTAAATTTGTTTAAAAAAAAAATAAAATCTGCTTTATAATCATCTTAATTCTTATTAATTTTTTGAGGCAAACGGAGCAAAAAGGTCTGTCACTTCTTAATTTTTTTTATTTATTTATCTTTTCCCAGAAAGCCATAACTGAGGAGCAAAAAAAAAATAAGCCCCATGTGGCTCTGGAGCTGCAGAACCCCCAATTATTCCTTTTTCTGTGGCCACACATGACATTAATAAGTAGACAATGCAAGAAAAGTATTCTCTTTCAATGTCGTTCTTTAAACGTCCAGATCATAAAACAAGAAGCAAAGCACAGCGATAGAACATCTCATCGAAAGAAAATCAGAAGAGTCACGAGGAGAAAGTTCCAACAAGCAAAGGAGCAGAATGAGTCAATGAACTCACAAGGACTCAAGCCAGCAGAAGAAGCGGACTGAACCAAAACCAACTGTGAAACACGGTGGTGGTAGTGTACTGGTCTGGGGATGCTTGAAGCTCAACTCTTAAATAAGCAAAATTTAGAACAATCTCTAAAAATAATTTAGCAAAAATTACATCGGTGGGGGGGTTATTTGGGTAAAGATAGAGTAACTTTTTTCTTTTATTGAAATTATTCATCAAAAAACAGTATTTTATGTGCAGTATGTCAATTTCTCTGGAGAAAAACTTTCAGAAGGTGTCATCCAGCCTCTGCGTCTCCCTCTGGTTCCTTCATCTCTGCTCGTTCTACACCCCCCACCCCCCTAGTTTCTCTGCATTCGTCCCTCAGCGAATAATCAGGTTCTCTTGGAGAGGCAGAGCAGCCCGAGGCCGTGCATTCTGATTGTCTAAGCGCTCCCCAGCCGCTCTCCGCTCGGGTAGAATCAACAGTGCAGCAGTGAGGGTGAGGTGAGAGGAGGCGCTGAACCTCCCTCCCTCCCTCCATCCTTCCCTCCCGCCTCTTTGTTTTGCGTGTTTTACCCATTATCTACAATCTGTATCAGCCTGTGAGAAGCCCTGGACTCCTTCAGGGACACTGCAGGCAGCTTAGTAACATTATGTCTCCTCTCTGGGGATGTTCGCCCTCGCCCGTCATCATCGTCACTGTCAGCGTTCCGTCGAGGGCCAACAACCACTTGAGGAGGACTAAAGTTGAAGAGACAGCTGGGCTGCGCTCCAGACTCTCTGCTGCTCTCAAGCAGGCTGCTCAGTTTGTGGCAGGAAGCCACCTTACATTTCAGATTTCACAGGTTGATTCACTATCTTCACATTTTACCTTTTCTCTCAAATCAGATTCAAATTCTTCAACTGTGCGGAAACACCTCAAAGAGCCAGATCCTGAACCAGGTGAAGCTTTCTGACCAGGCAACACCAGAAGCAATTAAAAATGCATCATTTGCTTGACCGTCTCTTTTCATCACAGATGAAATGGGCCGCTCTGATCCTCGTTAACAAGCTAATTTCACATAACGGAGAGCTGATAGAGGCCGTCAAACCCACTCAAAGGTCACGCGAGCAGGCTTGACCATTTAGATGATATTTATTAGGGGTTAAATCAGGATCTGCTTAAAGTGAACGAAAAAACAGATAAAAAAAAAAAATTTAAAAAATTGAAAATTTGAAAAAATGTGAAACTGTTACCAATTAAAACAATAATGTTTATTCGTACTTTCAACTTTCCTCTTTTTTCCATTCTTTGCTTTGTTTCAATTCAGATTTTCAATTTTTTTTGCTTCCTGATTTTACATGGGGGCGGAGCTTTGAGCTCATTGGCTACCAGGACATGTTCCCCATGGGGGTAAGAGGGAACTCCACAACGTTCTGCAACAGAAAAATGGTCACATCACCACTACCTCTTAGGGCGCATGTGTGAAAGTCCTAGAAAGACCCTCTGGGTAATTCTATCTGGCCCACCAGATCATTTTATTTATTTATTTTTTTCTGTTATTAATGAGCTGATGTTATCTTGCGCTTATTTCCAACCTATATAATTTTGACCAAATATATTTTTATGAAGAGTAAAATATTGAAAGTTATTTAATGTTTAAGTTGATGTATTCCGGAATAATATTCCTGCCTTTTTATTTTTCATAATTATGTTAAAAAGTTATGTATTTTAAGTCTTAAAAATTGGCATTCCGCTAGCTTTTTGGGATTTAGTAAGATTTTTTAGGCTGCTCTGGAGTTCAGCTAATATTTCAGCTACATGCTAGCTGTTTTGTTTAATTTACTTTTTTCAGGTTTTTTTTAGGCTAGTTTGATGTTTAGCTATTTTTTAGCTACATGCTAGCTGTTTTGGCTAACCTACGCTTTTTTTTTTTTTTTGTAGCTTTTTGGGCTAATTTGGCATTTAGGATTTTGGCCCCTTGTTCGATTGAGTTTGACACCCCTGTCTTAGGGGATCATGGGAAACATGTCCTGGTAGCCAATAAGCTCAAAGCCCCGCCCCCATGCAAAATTAGGATAAGCTCAGCAGCGAAAACTAAAACTGAAAAAAAGAGAACTGAAGGCAAAAAGGGAGAAATGAAAAAAGGTAAGTTTGAAAGTACAAATAAATGTTTTTAAATAACAGTTTTAGTTTTTTTTTTCTTTAAGTTTCAAATTTACATTTTTTTAATTCTCATTTTTTTTTTCAAATTTTCAGTATTATTTTTTAAATGTTCAATTTTATTTACTTAAAATTTTCAATTTATATTTTTGACTTTTAAATTGTATTTTATTTTATTTTTTTATTTACAATCCCTGTTTTTCCCAATTTTCAATCTGTTTTTTCGTTAACTTTAAGCAGATCCTGATTTGACCCCATATTTTTATGCCTAATTTGTGATTGTAACTTGCAGACAAAGAACCAGATCTTGAAGAAGTGAAGAAGCTGCGGATGACGGCTCGTCGAGGAGCTGGAAAAAGAGCAGCCAGCGTTCATGCTCGCCTCACAGAAGGCTGCAGAGCTCCAGCTAACCTTTGGTTGCAGGGATGAACGTGTCAGAACAAACATGCTGCTCCTTCCACAGAGACTCTGGCACAAAGCCACGTCACGGAGGGAGGACACGGAGGCAGGAAGACGCTGCCACATGACCTTTAAAGCGGACATTCAGGCCACCTGTGTCACAAACATCATGACGGCACTAGAGGCTCTCAGAACACCGGTTTGATGAAGTGAAGATGAACACAACCACATTTTATCCAACAACCACTTGCTGAGTTTGGAGCAGAACTCACTCAGCGGCTCTTCTTCGGGCGGTGATGCTCGCCACAATCACGCTCCCGGGTCTCGGGGTGGCAACGGCCTTGAAGGTCCCCTTCCAAAACTTCTCAAAGAGCTGCTTTTCTCCCAGCTTCTGAAAGCCTCCGGCGATGCTCTCCAAAGCCGGCGCCGGAGCGGGGCCACCCGGGTGGAGCTGGAGGGAGCCCGGCGGCTGCATCTGTCCGGATGCTCTACGCTCTCATGAAGGCTGCCCTGTTGTTGCTCGGGAACTGTCCAAGTACTGAATGAAGGCGCGCAGAGAGCAGCAGCTGTTTCCCCGCAGAGGGTCAGTGTGTCAGCGCCGCCGTCTGCTCCTCGCTCGAGTGGGAGGCGCGGGGGAGAAGGACAAAAGCTGACCCTCTCCAGCTGGAGGCTTGTATTGTTCTTGAGGATGAGAAGAGGTGGTGGAGGGGGGGATTGGGTTTCTCTCTCCGCCTCCCCTCTTCTGTCACATCTGCCGCTCTTTGAGGAGACTCTGGTTTGGAACTGGAGCGCTCCTTTTTTACTCTGCAGTCGCAGTAAATTCCTCCACGAGGAGATGAAGAGTGGTCCTGCTGTCAGTGAGGGGTGCAGAGCTCTGGGGGGTGAGCGGGCGTGCAGGCGAGCGCTGCGGCGTGTCTGAGGACGGGTCCGGGCTGCAGAGAGTGCGTGCCGCTGCGTGAGCCACAACGGAGTGGGGAGTTGAGCTGCGATCAGCTCGTTTTGTGTCTTTTGAGTCAGTGACGTCAGATCTGAGGGCTGGACGATCAGAGGAGGGACACCCCCTCTCATCCTCTCTGCTTCAGAGCCTTCCTCTCATCAGCATCCCATCCCAACATGTGGTACCATCAACCAGTCCTGATATAAATACAGGAGTTTTATCTTTTGCAAAAGTATCTGTTTTGGTGAGGAACTTTGTTTTACTTTTCTATTATTTAAACACAAACATTTAGTGCAAGCGTTTTAGCATCAGAGACTGTGAACCCGGGCTGCACGGTGGCGCAGTGGTTAGCACTCTCGCCTCACAGCGAGAAGGCCCCGGTTCGACTCCCGGCTGGGACCTTTCTGTGTGGAGTTTGCATGTTCTCCCCGTGCATGCGTGGGTTTTCACCGGGGACTCCGGCTTCCTCCCACCGTCCAAAAACATGCTTCATAGGTTAATTGGTGACTCTAAATTGCCCCTAGGTGTGTCTGAGAGTGAATGGGTGTGTGTTTGAGGCCCTGTGACAGACTGGCGACCTGTCCAGGGTGAACCCCGCCTTCGCCCATCAGTGGCCGGGATAGGCTCCGGCACCCCGCGACCCCGAAAGGGAAGAAGCGGTCAAGAAAATGGATGGATGGATGGACTGTGAACCCTAGAGCGCTATCGACAGGTGATTTCATCCAAGCAAAAGTATTTACTGTATTTTCCATAGAATAAGTTGCAGTTTTTTTCATAGTTTAGCCAGGGGTGCAACTTATACTCAGGAGCAATTTATTTGTGAGTTTTTTAGGCATAAATAGGCTAATTTATTTATTTTCATGGTAAACACCAGTTGTACTTGAGCGGTTGTTCCCTATAACAACCACTAGAGGGTGCTGCATCTGAGTATAGGTACTGTATTTTCTACGACAGTGGCAGAAGAAGAAGTGTCGTTCAAAACAAACATGGAAGAGAATCTGATTGTTTTCTTCTTAAAGGTTGATATTTTTCTTGTACAGATCAAAAGGTTCGTTTTCTCTTTTTTATTTATTTATTTGTCACGATGGGTTTGGCGGATTTGTTCTGAAACGTCAGACTTTTCTCCCAAAAGTGCGACTTGTACTCCAGAGCAACTTATATATGGTTTTCTTCTTCTTGATTAGACATATTTTGCCTTTGCTACTTTTACTTCGATGCGAATTATACTTAAAATCTGATACATCCTTTTCAATATGTTGCACTTTTCTGAGTGTCATGGGTCCCTTGGTCGAGTCTCAAATGTCTCAAAAGTAGGTGGACCAAATCAAGACTCCAGAATCAGTATTCTTATTATTTATGTACGTAGGGATTTTTTTTTGTTCTCAAATTCCTAATTTTTCTGTAATTTTCAAGCATGTCTTTAGGATCTTTCTATGTTTTTATTTTCCATTTTGTCACGTATACCACAGTAGAAAATACAAGAAAACGACTCATATCTTGATCTATTTTTTTATGATAAATACTTTTTATTGGGTATTTTATATCGGGTAAAAGTTACCCCATCACCCAGTAAAAGTGATTGGGTAACTTTTTACAGCGAAAGTGTTCTAGGGGTTATAAAAGCCTCTTTGCTGGTGTTTTGGGGTCATTTATCAGGCATTCATCTACCATGCCTGATTGTTGACATGATGTTCTTAATAAGTAATGCTGTGAACGATCAAGCTCTCGATACAGTATAACTCCCTAAACTATGGATCCTTGTTCTTCTAAAAGTCTGTTTCTGATCGTTAGATCATGAACTCTGACCTGAACTGAATCCAGGTCACATCTAGAACGGTTTCCAAGTTCCAAGTTTTCTCCATGTCTGTTTACAGGTTAGGGTACCAGACGCGTCCCAAGGACTTTAGACCACTTCCGTTTCCACGTCCCAAAGTTTGTGGACCCTTGCTTTTACGAAGAGAAAAAAACGTCGAGTTGGGGACGCCCAAAATGTCAAAGTGACAAGGAGGGGCCCTCAACCAAATGTCAATATGTGCCGACTCTGGGATAAGAAGGTATTCTAGGTGAACACATGACAGAATTGCTTATTTTTTTACCTGAATTTGCTTTAGCCTGTAGCTTCTAACTAATCCTTAATCAACATGTGAAAAAGAAAACCTGAAAAAAGGACAAATTTACAACACATTTGTCACTTATTTGAAGTCTGTCGCCGTTTGCAGCTTGGCCTCGTTTTCTTCCTCACACATCGGCGTGTCAGACAAAAGGCCGAGCACATCAGCATAACAAAAGCTCCCGCCAGAGCCGTTGGCTGACACAACTCCCCCGTGGGGGGGCTTCAGGTTTTCCCAACTGTCAGATACCTCCTCTGCATTCTGCTTCAAGGCAGCACAGAGGTGAAGCTCAACATCTCCCTGCCTCTAATCATCCTCGACCTGCCTCAAATGTCACATCTCATTACTTGTTTTCTGTATTATGACTCTACTTGGAGGTCTTCGGGGGGGTTTCTGAGCAGCACAGGGACACCGCCCCATTCAGAATATCAAGGATGAGTCTTTGCACTTCTCACAATGACTATGTATTTATTGACTGTGGCAGTTAGCTGTAAACGTAGCTGTCATATTGACGTCTTCAGCATAGATAAAGTGCAGTATTTCTACTAAAATGCAGTCTCTGCTTAAAATTCTGTGCATGCATACCATGAGTGATATTTGAGTTTGCAGGCAAAGATGAGATCAAGGTTCAGTGGTGCAGAAAGCATGTCGGAAAAGAGGAGAAGTTTGAGCTATTTCAGAACTATAAAAAGGTCAGTAATAAAGAATAGCTGTTTTGATGTTTATTCGAATCACAAGAAAAAAAAAAACATTTAGCAACCACAGTTTTATTTTACTTTTTAACTTGTTTTAAAGCTAAATAACTGACCTGACTCCAGTTAGTTTTATTTACATATCTCTTCAAACAAGAAGTAATAATTAGGGATGCAGGATTAAAGTTTAGCTAATATTTAATATGCCGAATTTTAATCAGCTGTGAGCCAATTTTTGACTATTTTCCTTTAGTACATTGGATATGGGGCTGCATGGTGGTGCATTGTTGGCGTTGATGCCTCACAGGGAGCAGAGAAAGCTGGAACCTTTTTGGGTGGAGTTTGTGGACTTTCTAGGTGAACTCTGGTTTTCTCCCACAGTCCAAAAACATGCTTGACAAAAATGATCCCAATAGCTGTGTATGCATGTACACCTATAGTGAATTATTTTAGAACTACTGGTTTGGGCATATTTAGCCACATTGGAAATAAACAGCACTTTATTTTCTCAATCCGATATGGGCCACATTTAGTTGGGACACATTTAATCTTTGAGGGTTTTTTTATATGCTGAAAAATATTTTGTTGTGAAAATCACACAACATTGAGTGTGGAAATAATATTTCTTAAACGAAAAAGAAAAGCACCATGACATGAATTTGCTTGGTTAAAAGCAACTAGTATAAAAGATACAGTTGCAGAGCTCATTGTTCTGATTATCACATATAATGTATTTTAAAATGATATAGGTAGAAGATATATTAATATGCAGATAAAGTTTTTTCTAAGTCATAATTAAAAAAAATGTAAATATTGTCACTGGTAGTGTTGCCACAAACGATTATTGTAATTAGTTGATTGATCGGGTCACTCGTGGATTAGGTTTGAGATAAAAACAACAAAAAAACGACGCGTAGACTATTAAAGTAGCTGTTGACAACTTCAATAGTTGACGTAGTTGCAACTAATCGACTAATTGTGGCAGGCCTATGGAACTGTCTTGGGACATATCATGATATGTATCGCATTGTGATGTGGGTGTTGTGATACGTATTGTATCGCCAGACTCTTTTAAGACATGACATCTCATCAAAAAGAATAAAACATTTAGTATAACTTCCACTTCAGCATCGATCAAAGTCAGCAAAATCATATCAAAGCAAAACAAGAAGGCCGGTTATTTCTATTTACCGGATTGTCTGTTTTACCAATCAATAGTCTACTTTAAAAAAAGATGTAATATCTACACATTCTCACTCCTAAGTCGTCACATATTGATGATTGGTTAAGGAGAACTCTTAGCGTCACTTTTTGACGTTTGGTGTCCCAAACTCGTAATTTTTTGACTGGCTGGCTGTTTCAATTGAATCGGGGATCTAGTCATGGTGTCGGACACAGACCTCGGGACCAGTACCCTAACCCCAGCTGATCAGCATGGCACGGATACGCCTCCTATACTGATCCGACCAATCCGCGTTGTTACACCGCGGTCTAGAGGGTTGTAAAGGATGTAACATAAAGGTGGAAAAGAGAAAAAAATAAATGTACCAACGTATCACTCAAAAACTCAGGCTAAAAATAAGCCAGGAATTTATTTACATAAAATCCAAAATACAAGGACTAAAGCCTTTAATGATAGCAAATGAATGCTGCTGCTGGAGGCCCTCATCCAGTCAGGAGCGCTGAACAATTTGGGCACAAATTTGCAAACAGGAAGAGGAAGAAAAAAGAAAGACAAAGAAAACTTCCAATGCAGTAGAAGGCCAAAGAAAACAGAAACAGAAAAACATTCCAAAAGTATACATAAAACAAAACATACAGCCTCAACCGTAAGCATCGGGTACTGGCTAAAGGAGTAAGGAGTATCGGTGCGGTCCACATTCTGGTTACGGATCGGTACCAGTTTGAGGCTCAGAGGTTGGGGAGCCTTGATTTAAATGGAATAGCCAGCACGTCAAAAAAGTGATGGGTTGGGGACACTCAAGATACCAGTTTTTGACTTGCGTCACTATAAGACTGAACTGTAAGGCGCATTAAGCAAGACAGAAAAGTCTAGAGATAAATCCATGACTCAGTTAAACTTTATCAACTGCGTTCACCGTAGCTGTGGAACCTGTAGAATGCTACATTTTAGCCACATTAGCGTATACACAATAACTGTAATTCCTAACATTATTTGCAACACTGACACAGCTACCCGTTAGCCACATTAGCATTCTACAATAACACCTTTTTGCAACCTGTAAAGAAAAACAGCGTCATGTTCCTCAAAATCGCTTCAACATCAATAAACATGACAATAATCAATCCATATAAAAGGCGGATTATAAATCAGACTTCTGTTTTTTTTTGTTTTTTTTTTAAATAATAATAATAAAAGAAAATATTTAAAAAGGCATTTAAGTGTGCCTTAGTGTAGAATATGCAGTAACCTAAATAACAATCTTCTTCAATGTTTACTTCAATTCACCTTGGTTGGTTAAATGAAAAAAATTGTCACAATCAATCAACCAAGAAGACTTTTTTTTAATCTGATGTGTCTCCTACTCACCTAAAATAAAATGATCTGGGTTTCAATTTTTTGTTTTGAAATGGCAACGATTGCAAAGTCTGAAACTCTGATTTTACGCTGATTCATAACAAATCAACCGATCATATTATAGTCATTTTACGCTCTTTTAACAGTCAAATATATATGCTTCTGGAGATTTACTGAAGAAATTTCTCTCTACTGTTGCATCCTCGAAATAGATTAAAAAAACGTATATTTAAAATGTAAAAAATCCACCAAACACAAAGGTATTTTCACACTGTAAAAGGGACTTGCGTTCCCCCGGTATGAATTACTATCTCTGTTACCTAATGCGTATGCAAAAACACACAGCGGCTAGATTAATAATGCATATATTAGCTGATAACACGAAACCTTGATGTAGAACACTACTAGCCACTTAATGATAAGTGGCTGCTTCATCAGTGTGCTTTGAATATTGATGGAGCAGATGTAGTCTCAAATCAAACTGGGGTCACAGACGAGCCGGTCCAGCAAAACATAAAATATGTTTCCTTTATGGCTGCGAATATAAAACAGTCACGTCTGAAGCAACAGGAAATGTTGGAGGAGGTGCGGAAAAGGACTTTGGTGTTGAACTCAAGGTTTGAATTTGTGAGGAAACATGTCTGCCTACAAGGTTTAATTTGAATAAATATTTCTGTTTTCAAGACACTGTATGGATGAGACATTAAAAACTGGTTCCCATCCGAGGATCACAGAGAACTTCAGATGTACTTACAGCAGATTTGTGTGTGTTTTTGGCTGATGCACAAAAATAGAGTCCCAGAAAAAATTACACATTTGCATCCTCGGATCTCCAGCTGACAATAATTCTAATCCCAAGTGCAGATTGATTCATCTTTATGGATTTTTGAAAGTCATAAATCTTCAAACAAAACCAGAATTTAAATTGTTCAGAGATTGGGTGGTTTTTGTTTTTTTCTCTTTAGCAGAAAGTCAATAACTCTTTTATGGGCCTTTCATAGCTGATGGAAAAAAATAAACTGTGTAGCAAACACAAAGAAAGAAAATACAGCAGCATTTTCTAAAACCACTTAATTGTTTTAATCTTCACTTTGAAAATAAACCTCCACTGTTTGTTTAAGGGAATAACAGATTGAACTAGATATATAGCATCACCTGTGACAATGAAGTGTGTAAACTGAATGTGGTCGCTGAAGATGCTACGGCTTATTACTGAAAATGTTGAAACTGACAGCCATAAATGCTCTAGCCTGAAAACGTTATATTTTTTATAAACATGTCTAGTATCACACATCAGCTTTTCTATGTTCAACTGAAACTTTCAAAGGAGTAGAGACAAATCTGTTGATCAATCATTGTGATTTGAAGACTTCAAAGACTTCCACTCTTTCCATCCAATCCGTCCATATGTGTCATTCAACACGCAACTGTTACATGTGACTTTAAACCATCTTGGGGAAATTTGACTTTCTGAGTTTTGCCTAAAATATAAATGAAAAACAGGCAAAATAATAACGCTTTTGTTTTTGACTAAAACTTGTCTCCACTCTATATATTCTCACGTCTTTATGGCCTCGGCTGTCTAAAAACTGCCAAAGCAAAGCTGAAAATCTGCTGTTTATTCTGCAGCAATAATGATGAAACAGTCAGCCACCATGAAAATAAAAACATGTCTTCAAAGAAAGAGGAAAAAGCTCATTAAATATTTTTATTTTAAAGAAATGATGAAGGAATCTGACTAAAATCTGTTCAATTCAACAGAAGAAATACTTGAGGTTTTTATTTATTCCAAGAGTTTTGGAAATGCCAAACAGAATGAAAAAGAGAATGGCTTTGCGTGAATAAATAAATTCTGTTTAGAAGAAAAAGCACTACCTGGAAAGCCTGGAGCAAAAAATATTAGTTCCTCTAAAAATGATAGTTTTACCAGTCAAAACGTCCACAAGGACATATTCACAAAGACAAAATACTTTACAACTTACCCAGAAATGTGCCGCCCCCACTTGAACTGTAGATGCAGATATCTCGGCTTTTAAGTGAACATTTTTTTAATTATGCAGATCAAAAGAAAGAACTAATATTTAAAACATGTTTTTGATACACAATTGCATGTAAAGCCACAGAGCTTTAAATCTCCGTTAGATTACTAATATACTAAACATCTACTAGACATCTTAGACAACTCTATGTTTTTAATCTTCTAAAAGACTACCAATGGTGTTCTGAAAAATATCTGCCTACTCCCCTGTAGCCGTCTAACCTTATGCTACGATCACAAATACAACTGCAACGCCACGATGGGGAGTCATCGGCAGAATCTTCAAGATTTCGTGCTGCCACCCAATTTTTTTGAACATTGTTGGTGTGGTCAGGAACATAGATGGCGGCAGTCAGGCGTTGGGAATGAGCCCATGACCAAATGGGGCGAGAGCTGGGTGGCCATCGGCCGGCAGCAGCTCTGATTGGACAATGTGTAAATGTCTCCAGACGGCGGACGTCCATATCAAGCTCCCACTGCTCGGTAGCTCGGGGGTACATAAAGTTATAGTCTCGTCAATTTACAAATTTACACTTTTCTTCAACAACATGCCTCCCAAGAAAGCACAACGTTCTGTCTTCTTTGTATTCTTCTCAACATCAACTACAATTAGTCAATACCTAGGTCTCTGAGGGATATCGCCATGACGAGTTTTGTGCAGCATCGATGCCGTCTCCCCGTTTGGACCCACCTTGGCCGGGATCGTCAGTATGACGTCTGGTTATCGCCAGGCCCTTGGTTCATGATGACAGGCCTCGTTGAGTACCCGCGATACTACTGAACAATTTCTAACCACACTGGCCGTGGGACGACAACCTGGGGACAGTTGGAGGGTGGCATTCTAAAATCAGCAGATTCAATTCAATTCAGTTTTATTTATATAGCCCAATATCACAAAACAATGGCCTCATTGGGCTTCATGTTGGTAATTTTACAGAAGCAGAAGGTCGGTCATAAAATATAAACAATAATAAAATAAATAAACTAAATAAAACTGGTTATCCCTGCCCTTAGACCGGGGGTCGGCAACCTGCGGCTCCGGAGCCGCATGCGGCTCTTTGAGCACCCCCTTGCGGCTCATTGGCGCTTTTACAAAAATGTTTGATAATAGTAAGAAATGTTGGAAGGAAATATATTGTAGCGATTTGGGTGGGAGCAGAACCTAGTGGATGACTGGCAGCTATGATTGCAGAGATAATTTGTGTTCTATACATTGCATGACCCCAAGTGCTTGGAGGAAGAAGCGTACACGCAGGTCATGCTAATCAGATGGTGTCAACATTTTGACCACCATTTATTTAACAGCTCAGAACCACAGAACAGCCAACACTGTGAGGAGCGTCACTCATACACACACCACTCTCACTCATGGTGCCAGTAAAACACTCAAGTCCCATAATGCAACACAAGAACAGACACTAACTCCACCCACTAACAAGGAACTATTTCTAAATTAACAGTCAGGCTGCCACAATATTTTTGTTTTAATACGATTTCTGTAGGAGGACAAACATGACACAAACATCCTTTACGTTTTCCAGTTGTTGTGAGATGAGTGTAGATGCTTCCACGCCGTCTGAGTCAGCGCACAGCAGAATTCCTGCCCGTGCGTCTGGAGCGCACGTGAGCGCACGTTGCTACGCGGGTTTTGAAGTCGGGTCACGAGCTCCACGTACAAATCGGCACGCATTGAGCGCGCTGAATCTTCAATCCGGTTCAAGATTTCCACGCACAGTCGCAGCAGCTCAGAGCTGTAACTGTGCGTGGAAATCTTGAACCGGATTGAAGATTCAGCGCGGGAGCTGCTTGTGGGCGGAGTCTGCTTCAAAGCACAGAAGTACCAAACGTGATCACGAAGGAGAAATGAATCATTACGGTTTGTGTCCGCTCAGGTTAATATGACACCAAGATGAGATGAGCGCTAATGAACAGTAGAAGAAGAATAGAAGAAGAATCTCCTCCCGCCACTGCGTGCGTGACCGCGCTGCTCCGGTGTGGATACCACCTGCTGAGCGCGGCGATGTGCAGGTCTCACCCACCGGCCGCGTGCGGTGCGTGGCGGGGAGGAGATTCTCCTTCTATTGTATTTTTACTGTTCATTAGCGCTCATCTGCATCTACAACAGGGAGAACCGAAAGTAAAAGTGTTGAAAATCCCCCAAATCTTTCTGAAGACTTTTGTTTTCACAACTCTGTCCTTTTAAATGTCTGACTATAAGACTCACGCGCGCTCCAGACTTGGAGGGCAGGAATTTAGGTGTGCACGCGCTTATATTGACTCTTCATTGAAAGTGTTGATTGACGCGGCCAGTGTGGAAGCACCTTAAAGGTGCACGTTACATTTTTGTGGTTTTTTTTTCAAATCCTCTAAATAAAAATGACATCAAAAATCGTATTTCTTTATTGCATTTCTTTAATTTCATCAAAGCAATGAAACAAACTGTAATTCATTCATATTGTAGTGATGGTCTCAGGCACGCTCAGGCTTGCTGTCGCTCTGGCACCGCAAGGAATTGTGGGTTACCCGTTCTTTTGTCTGTCTGACTGGAATTGGATTTAAGTTTGTGTTTTCCTCAATGTGTTTTGTTGTCTGACTGTTGAACATTTGTTGAACATTTATGATTTTGTCCTGTTATGTTTGAATTCTTCCTGCACCTGGAGTGAGAATGAGGGAGAGACTGATCAGGACCCCCCCTCGTAATGTCATTGAGAGATGTCAAAATAAAAGCTCAAATGTTCGTTTGTGAGGCTACTCAGCTTTTGTCAGATAGTTTGACGCTGCAATGTCTCACCAACTTGTCATGAGGCCTAAAACGAACCTTATATGACTCAAAGACACGCAGCAGGAAAACTAATCGTTTAAATAATCATATACACGACACATTTTCCACGTGTTACTTACAGTGTAAGACTTTTATAAGCCGTTTCAAATTATGCGGCTCCAGACATATTTCTTTCTTATTGTATTGGTCCAAAGTGGCTCTTTCAACACATTGGGTTGCCGACCCCTGCCTTAGACCCTCCCTCCCGGTAAGGAAAAAAAAAAAGAAGAAAACTTAGGGAAACCCAAATGAGGGAGAGATCCTCTCTCAGGACAGACATGCGATTTGCCAGGACTATTAAAGAAGAATTAGCTTATCTAACTCTATAACTACAGGTTTAAATAGTGTAGCAGATGGGCTTCACCCAGATGGGACAAAGGACAGCTGGGGATGTGAGACGTGCCAGAGGCGAGGTCCACTGCAAGAACAGATGAGCCACCTGGAATCTCTCCCACTCCGAGACGCGAAACGAGCCAGGGACGAGGTCCACTGCCAGGAACAGGAGCACTGACGAGTCTCCTGGAAACTGAAGTCTCTTGCTCTCCCCGGAGGGGAGTGGGAAAGAAGGAACAACATATGAATCACACTGCACCAACACAACTAATTGAGGAATAAATAATAAAAAATAGAGGAGATGCAAACATTTATTAGATATAAAATACACACATCAATTTTCACAACTAGTTTTATTTGTGAGTTTGTTCACAGACGACAAGTAATCACAAAGTTTTACAGTCCAAGAAGTAGCAAACATTTCTACTGAAATCTCCCAGGAGTTTAATCTTAGTCTTGTGTTAGCGTCACCGCCGACCCATTTCTATTTTTAATTACATAAAAGAATCACTTCAAAGTAATTTATTCCATAAAGGCTTTTTGACTGTCAAGAACCTTGATTTCAACAAAATTAATTAAAACATTTTTTTATTTTTTTATTCTGAAATGTTCTGGTTGAAATCATGTCCTTCCTGGTGTTAGGACTGGTTTTGACCAGGTTATATAAAATAACTTTATAAAGCTTTAATTGGAGTCAAAATTAAAATCATTAAACACACTGACAGCCATCTCCTCACCCAGACGGGAACTTCAGAGGATGCTCATTTGTCCAATATTGTTGCAAAAAAAGCAAAATAAGAAAAACTTTGTGAAGTCCAGACACACTAAGACTTCTTCTTATACTTTTGGAAGATGTAAGTGATTTCTATTAGTTTGATTAGTTTGTTTTGTTGATTGTTTGTGTTCTAATGCATTTGGATTACATTTCTATTACTGTACAAATATATAGATATACTTTTGCATTCTCTTGAAGAAAATTTGTATGGGTCGAAACCGTTGACATGGATATCAATGGACGGAGACAAAGTGACGGCAAAGGCTCTGGCCTGATTTCGCCAGGGCCAGAGGTAATGCATTTCCTATGGGGGACTATGGTCGAAAAGGACCCATAGCTCAATAGAAGTTACTAGTTTAATTTTAAAATAAAAAAAAAATAGATTAAACAAAATAGATGCTCTAAATCTTTCAGAAACATTCAAGTAACACAACAACCTTAGTTTTATTTATTGAGATGATTTACTTGAGACTATTTCAAAATAAGTTACTAGAGTACATCTGTCAAAGTCAAGGTCCGGGGGCCGGATCCGGCCCTCTGGGTAATTCTATCTGGCCTTCTAGATCATTTTATTTTATTAATCACCTGATGTTGTCTTGTGCTTATTTTATAACTTGCATAATTTTGACAAAAAATATTTAATGAAGAGTAAAATATGGAGTTTATTAACGGTTTAAGTTGATTTGTTCAGGAATAATATTACTAATATCACAAAACCACCATGTATGCACCTTCTAAATTATTCTTTGTTATTTAATATTTAAAAAGTGTATCTACTATGATGTTAGATATAAGCACACATGTTCTTAGGGATTGGGAATTCAATCAACTTTATCTAGTTGAACTAATTAACATTACATAATGAAGATCTCATAGTCACAGTGCACTGTACCATTACACATTTATACTCAATTATACTTTCCAGATATTTCTCGATGATACGCAAATTTTGAATGGATTCAACCTTGCAAAAAAATACCATTGGGTTCAACAGGCAAGACTGTTGAGTGTATTTAGTGTGTATTTAATTTTAGCTGTAAATGGTGAAATATCCATGATTTCTATTGTTCATGCCCAGTGGGAAATATCCGTTTTTGGTTTGTATTGAGGTCAACAATGCGATGGCTGCATCCAATTTAGCTCCCGAATGACACTTTGAACACAAACACTAAAACCTGAGTAGTTCCAAAACTAAACTTATTTCTGATATTTTATCTGCAAAAGCAGTCTTATGCAAGCGCTCCACATCTGAGGGGCTTGAGAGTCCATTATGAGCCACTTTTCTGCGCTGAGAGTCAGAAAAGAGGAGGAGGAGGAGGAGGAAGGCTTGAATGAACCAACTCTAATTGATGGCTCCTTTGGCCTGGGGGTGTACGGGCTTGTTTGAGCGCGCTCTCTTGTTCTGCGCCGGATAAATCATTGTAATCGGGCTCTTAGGGCCAGGAGAACTCTCGGAGAGGACGGTCAGAGTGCAGCCCTGAGAGAACGTTCTGAAGGCAAACCTCCTCCATTTGTAGTTTCTTTGTTTCTCTTTAGTTCTTTTCCTTCAGGACAAACCCTTTTTGGAGTGAGTGCAGCAGAAAAATGAACAGCTCTAAGACAAACTTAAAATCGGACTGGATTTTATAGGAAAATACACTGAAACAATAATTATTAATAAGAAAAGAAAGCATTTTCTATCTAAATTTTTACACAAATAAGTTTTCATAATCTTTTCTAATATGGGACTTTAGAATATTTTTCACGTCAGAAATCTGTCATGTTGCAAATCTTTAATAAAAGATGAGGAGAAAAGAGCAGAATAATTTCAGATTTTCACAAAGACTTGCACAAAATAATACAAACTGATAAAGAAATCCTTCTTTAAAGGAGCCATACCATGATTTTCTTAAGCCTTTCAGAGTGAACTATATCCATGTATATGATCATTTATTACCTCTGGAACACTAAAAAACAAATTATTTATGAAATATTAGTTATTTTTCGTGAGTTTTTTTCCTACCCGGAAGTAAAACGACTCAATTCCTGAAGCTTCGCCTGTCGCTGCGTGTGGCTGCCACCCTTTTCATGACGTCATAGAGAAATCCGAACGAATCCAAACTATTTTAAAGATGGATGCACATATGATGATCTGTTTTTAGTGGGCCGGGCCTTCGCTACAGTGCTTCATAACAGAAATACACACAGCTTCTGCAGGACTGTGTCCGGGGGGGGGGTTAACGTAATAAACCTCATTTCAGCTGGAATTTATTGAAGACAGGACACATCCGGGAGATACACGTATTCTGCATATAAAATATATTGTATTCTAAATCCATAAATTAGATTCTACAGTCATGTGTGGGAGGAGCTAACACCTATGGTTTTTAGCCTGATTACTTCCTGGAAGCATTGACTTTAAATCTTCTTTACAATTCAGGGAACACACAGATGTTGAGAGATCAGGTTGGTGTATTTTGAAGAGCTCTACTAATACGTCAGTAATCACGTCTCCATGTCTGGATTCATGAGATCATTCAGAGACTCTCCCGGGACGGTGAGCTTCACCATCTAGTGCAGGAGCTGAGTCTGAATGATGAATGCTTTCAGCGGTACTTCTGTTCCATCACTTCTGATTTGATTGGCTGGGTATTGATTTGCTCTTAGATAAACAGATATATCAAGTTTTTTTTTTTTCCATCAATTTTTTTCCATCTAATTTCTCAGCCATCAAAAATCAAGGGTTCAAAAAAAAAAAAATCTGAAAAAATTCAGTTTAAAAAAATTCAGAAATTATGGAACAAAAGACTTCCATACATTTCCATCTCTCTATGACCCCGTTTAACAATTTGCTGTCCTGTAATAGTCTGAGGAGGGAAAAAATAGAAACAATAAAATTATAGTTTATTTTCTGTTTTTGTCTTAATTGAAAAAGAAAAAGAAAAGTTCTGGAGTAGAACGATCAGATTCTCCTCCATGTTGGATTTGGACTCAACCCACTGATCGCAACATCAACACGTCACGTGCTGCTCCCTGATTGGTTGACGCGATGAGTCTTCTTTGTCAAACTCAATGCGCCGCGCTGTGAAGCCCAGCTGTCCAATCGGGCCACAGAACTTCTAATTGCGTCTGACTTAACAATGATTCCTCCGACACAATTTGATATGTCTTATCTGCCTTTTTCTTTAATGTCATGTTCACTTCAGCGTATCTATGCAGTTTTCTGCCACTGTTTTGCAGAGGTCGAATGTTTCTCCTCGTTTGGTGGTTGAGACAAAAACACGACAAACTCCAACATGACTTGTGCGACGAAGTGAACAAGTTCAGAGACTAAGTGGAGACCTGCTGAGTTCCCCTTTCCTACTGTATCAGTTGCCATGGAATTAATGACACACTAAAGACGGGAAAACAAAGCTGCTCGTTTTCCCTTCTCCAGGTATTTGGGTCAGTTTCTATAAGTGCACATAAACTGTACCGACCAGGATCCTAGGAAACTGAGAGATGCAAAAATAATATTATTGTCTGAAACATTTTCTGTCCCGTATATACAATGCTCTATGAACATTTTTTACTCAGGAAACTGTTTAAACTGCTTACACGCCAACGAAACACACCACTGAGACCCACTTCCTGTCATTTAGCTGACTGGATTGTTGACATTTATCTTCTCGCGTGTTCCAGTTATCTAAGATTCGTGCTGCAGCTCTGAAGCATTAAGCTCATTAATGAGCTGAACTTTCCCACCAGCAGTTAGAACTGAAAAAAACACTCAGATGAGCAACAAAAGTCCTTTCTAGAAAATGTTTAAAAGGCCGTTTGCTCCGAAAAACCAAAATCCTGTAACAACATCATCTTCAAAAGCAAAAAACCTTCACAGTCAATGTCAGTTTTTGTTGTTTTTTACCACTTTTTTGTTCCATATTTCAGATTACCTTAAAGTTTGACCTGCAGAGGATCAAACAGACATTTGTTCAAGGCTGAGCACCTTAATTAGGGCTGCAGCAATTGTTCAAAAGACTAAATAAATATACTCTGCAGTTATCAGTCGTGAAGGCTTGAGACTCTTTAGCTCAAGTGTTGATGTTCACTGTAAAAAATGAAACATTAGATAAAAAAATCTGTAATTTGTGACATTTAAAAGTCATCAAATTAAAGGTTTAAACTGATGGTTTACTCAACTTAAACAATTTAGTTTGATAAAAATAACATTTTTAAATGTAACAAATTACAGAACTTTTGTTAATTGATCCGATGTTTCAGTGTTTACAGTGTTCTTTAAACTCCTGTAAGTCTTTAATCGTTTAATTATTGTTATTCCGACAGATTCTGAAGCAGAGAAAAGCAGATTTATGCTGAAATGCAACACTTTACTTCTGTATGCAAGACGTTAAGCAACTATTACAGATATGCAACTGCAAAAATTGGCACAAAGTTGCTTTTCTCTGCAGTAAAATCTGTTGGAATAGTGGGAATTGCATAAATGGTTGAAGAGTTACATTAGTCCTAACAGCATTTGCTATGATGGGAGAATTCGTTTGTTCATTCCTGCAGGATGATGGTAGCAGCATCTTTGAATTAATTTAAATGTGAGGAAACATTTAATTGAACATTATTTGTTACGTATGTGAACATTTATATTCACAGTAGACGAGTTTGAAGTAGGTTTCAATGGAAAACACTTTTGGACTTCAGTAAATACAGAAAAACGTTACACTAAAAAAGTGAAACATTGTGTTAACCAACAAAAGTTCTGTAATTTGTTACATTTACTCTACTTACAAATTTAACTCCATAAAAACCTAATACTTTCAAATGTAACAAATTGCAGAGTTTTTGTTAATTGATCTAATGTTTCATTTTTTACAGTGTACAGCGAGTTTTAACCAGGTATAAACATCCACTCGTGTCAAATGACATGCACGATGTGTCAATTCCTCCAGAACTGTCCAGTCAAACCAGCCTCCACCTGCAGTCATGTTAGTAGAAATTTTAATCATGAAAATAATTTTTATAATTAGTTTTGCTAAAGAATCTTCATATATAAGTGAACTAAATACTAAATTGACCATTTAACAACAATGTTGGGGTTTCATATCACCTGATAGTGCGTCTGCCCGACTGAATGAATAGAGGATTTGGTGATTTTAAGAGATTTTTACAACATAAAAAACAGAAAATTAAAGTTCATTTTTTTATTTTTTTGGCTAATGGTCTAAATAATGTTGCTACATAACATATATATAAATGTAACATATATGATTTATTTTGTTGATAAAAAAAAATTCTGCAAAAAAATAAAAGTTTCAGGATTTCCTATTATCTTTAGTGAAAAAAAAATACTATTTCTACAAGGCTGGTGTTCTCTCTATTTTAATTCAATCAACAATATTTTTTCTGTTTTGGTGTAAAGCACTTTTTGTTGTGTTTTATATGAGTAAAGACTGATTTGATTTGAAAAGAAACAAGCAAGTTTTATCCTATTTTAGAGAATTTGAAAACCAAAAGTGGCCAAATTCTAGTATTTTTTAATCCTGTATTAAATCAGTGATTGTTTGAAATAGAAAACTTAGGTTGTCTTATCTTTTTTTTTGTGATATATAAAAGAAATCGTAAAATAAGAATAAAAAAAAAATATCTGAATCTGGAAGTACCAGTTTTTTTTCCCAAATTGCTGCAACATACAGAAAGTCAGTAGTTTGTAATCTCTGAAAACTGAAAGTTATTTCAAAGCTTTGCCATAATCCATCCGAACAACAACAATAAGCGCTAATCTGTGTTCAGATTAGTCACCATGGTTACAAACAATAATTTATGGTTCAGACAAAGTAAGAAAACTGCCTTTTTTTGGGTTTGATTCTCCTCAATCTTTTATTCTGACAAATAAAATGTAACAGCGAAAATAACCTTTTTTAAATTTATATTTTAAAACTGAAACCAAATGAACAAATATATTTTTTTTCTGTTTTCTACGTTGAAAGGAAACACTAGGAAACACTCTATGATCTCACATATGTTAAGAGATGTTTACAAGAGTAGTAGTTTTGCTTGAAGCGACCTTTCTTTCAGGAAACGGGAGCCGTCTCTTCCGCTGGGCCGTTTTCAACATTCCAGCGGATGACAAGACGTTTTCCTGCTGCAGGGGATGCAGGGAAGCTGCGCTCGTTCAGCCGCTGAGGCACAAACAGAAGCAGCATCACTCCTGAAGAAAAGAAGCAGAACTTAAAGGAAAGATGTTCTAGCCAGCAGCACCTCGTATTTCTCCATTTACTGTTGTGTCACTTGTATAACAAAACCTTTAGAAGGAAAAACTTTTTATTATTTTTGTCGTTATAATTCAGAATTGCAAGAAAATCACTTTGATAAAACAATAATCTTAATAAACACCGTCTAAATGAGACAAAAAAATATATCTTTGGCATTATCTTGACGTATAAAATATATATAAAAATGCTTTGATTTTCATCTATAAATGTGATTACTATGGAAGCTTTTCATTTTTGTTAAAGTAGTCTATGCTTTAAAATGTTTAAGTTGATTTATTTTTACTTTATTTGTGCAAAAATAATTACAACCAGAGTAATTTGAGAAAATAAAAATCTCTGTTTTAACTGATTACGTATCAATTTAACTGTTCAGCTTTTGACAGAACTCCAACAAATTGGAGTAACACTGATCTCTGCGTTTTAGCTTCATGAAATAGGGCATAGAAGCTTTTATATTATGTTAGATATTTACAGGAAACAGGATCTGAGGTTTAAAATTCGTCAGACTTCTGTGTGTGATTGTGTTGAATTGAAGCTTTAAGGTTGGTGGTCTCGGTATTCACCGGTGAAATTCATAAATCCGTCTGCTGTTCTGCTCAATACAGTCAAGATGCTCAAGATGTCATTTTGAGGCTGTGAATAATAATGTTTTTTTTTTGTTCCACTTCAAATGATAATTAAATTAGATAGCAGTGGATGCAATTTGTTTTTATTTTATACATCAACTACTGTAAACTTGTACTTGTTTGTGCAAATTTACCATTACTGTTTATACTGTCACATTTAGTATAGCTTTTTTAGATGTATCTGAGCATTTATAACAGAAAATCATATTAGATTTTTAAAACATTTCATGTTTAGTGCCACTTTTAGTCAGATATGTGGGGACACTGAAAGAGTTACCTTTTAATTAATCTTTTTAGCTAACCTATTTGCTGTACTTTTTATAATTTCATGATTTTTTCTTTCCTTTTTTTACTTTTTACTTAAAAAAATTTTCCAACAGCACAATGAGAACATTTTTTTCTCCCTTTTTAATATATTTTTATCACAATTTCCATCCATCCATCCATCCATCCATCCATCGGCACATGTTTGAATATATAGTAAAAACGTTTATATTAAGGATCATTTTCAATAGAAAAGCCACTTTAATTTAGTGAATTAAACTATGACATCTGTAGAATTTGTGAGGAATTTAAACTTCTATATATTTCTGCTTTACAAACACAGTTTTAGTGCTAACGGATCTTTTTCTTTCCTTCTTTCTAGCAAACATCATTTCCTTGTTTCCGACTCTCTCGCATGAAAATGGTTGTGTTGTGTAGGACTCCGAATGAATGTAATATCAGAGTGGAGCTCTGTTCATCATGCAAAGCAGTCCTTGGAGCTTTTGCTGCTTCTGTCAGTCAAGAACGTGATGAATGTCGGAGCGTCAGCAACAGCCGGAAGGTGTAGTTGGTGGAATCGAGCCCATTACACATATTGACCAGAAATGGAAAACAAACATTCAACACCTTTGAAATAATTCTAGTGTGCATCACTAGCCTCCATCTCCCTCTATGTCTGAAAAGAAGGATCTTCTGCTTGTTCTCTTCATTTAATCGACACGGATAATTACACAACTGGAGGTCTAAACATGGTTACTGAGGGCCAGCAGGGAAGCTTTTCTTCTGATGGATAATAAAAGCGGGTTTACATAAATACTCTTGTCCCTGGAACTCAGCGCGTTTCAAAGACAAAGAGATGAAGAAAAATGAAAGAAAATGGAGATTTAACTGTGCTGTTCTTCGAAAAATGAATCTTTTGGGACTTTGTAGTCTTCAACTGAAAATGTGCTTGAAAAGAATATTGACTTTTCCTTCCAAAATGGGAAGAAAATGTCAAAAATTCAAAGAAAAAAATAGATAAATGAATCAAAGTTTGAGTTTTCTGTCCAATAAAGTTGTAAACCAGTAAACTGTTAAAGCTACAAGACAACTAACTAAACAACTTAAACATTTTACAGAAAAGGACTCAAAATTTTTGTTTCTTTTGCATTAAAAGATTCAATGTAAAAAAAGAAAAACAAAACATGACATTCTTGTGCAGCAAGAATCCATCCCAACATTGAAGTCATGCTAACCGCTCATCTTTTTAATTTGCTTCTGGTTCAAATTTTCAAAACCAAAATTTGAAATTCTTCTTTTCATTTTCAGTATTTCATGAATCCTTTTTGGAGTCATGAGGCTGCTGGAGCCTATCCCAGCTACTGCAGGGCCAAGGTGGAGTACACCCTAAAAGGTCATAAGTCTGTTGGAGGGCCACACGAACACAATCACATTCATACCCAACAGAATCACCAATTAAACTGAAACATGTTTTTGGACACCTGATTTATTTACCCATCACACAATACGCAAAGAGAGGAACCGTGGGTGATTATTGTGTTTATATGAAATCCACTAGTGATTATAATGTGATATGTGTGAAGTATACGTGACGTAAAAGTTATACAGCAGTGGTACATGCGTGAAAAGTTTGCTAGACATGCAAGAAATAGTCAAATATGCTTATACTTATCACAAAAATTACAAGATTGACATAATAACTGAATATTAACTATGTAACATACATAAAAACTGAATAATTTTGAATTTACCAAAACCCTTGAAGAACGTCTGCGCACATCAACAAATGACAAACTGAAAAAAAACACGCATTACTTACATATATCACGCAAGTATCACGAATAACCAGAATGACATGTGTGGACGATACACAAATTGTACATAGTGGCTGTAACACATCACCAAATTACTTAAGTTACAGCAGAAGAAAATGCATCATCACACCGTGCTTGCTGGTGCAAATAAAACCCATCATCATCAACAACAACAACAACAAGAAGCTCAAGTATCAATTCAACTGTTTGTTCCTCCTTTATAAAGAGAAAATCCTTTCTGTGACTCCTCTTCTTTCTCAAGGCCTGAAGTGACTAAGTGAGTTTTGTGTCTTTGTCCTTACAGATAGAAATAATGACCCTGCGAGCCGCGTTCTTACAGGATCTCATGATAAATGCTCTCCTGCTCAACAGACATCTGCTTTATGGCTCCACTTTCTGGACCCATTTGTCTCTGAACAGCATGATGAGAATGAATGAGTCAGTCCTTTCTGCTTCCCTACTCTTCATTTTCCAGAAGAGTCCAGAACTCAAACTCCAAAAGGGAGAAAACTGAAACATTATTGAGCAGCTTTTTATTTTTATTTTCTAAAAGATGGAAACTTAAAAGTTTGTACACATTTTTTGAGGTATTTAGAGCTCCATTCTACATTTTAAACCTTGTATTCAATCATTTATCAAATATAATAATATATATATTCAAAGTTGAGTGAAAAAATATGTAAAGAAATCTCAGCAGTGAGACTGAAAATGATGGTGAAAAGCTCAAGAGGCTCGACTCCCATCGCGGCAGTACTTTTCTCATTTTGAGCACGATGGGAGGAAGCTAATGAAGCCGCGGAGCCGGTCATCACAGACCAAGTCAAGGTTTTGACTGAATCCAGTCACACATGAAGCCATCAGTGTTGTGAGTCCTTTAGCGATGGAAACATTACGTTCGTCACAGCGGGAATCACATTCAACCTGCAACGCTTCAACAACACCGAGGCAAAAGGAGGAGCAGCTTTTATTTTGAAATGAATACAGTCTAAATAATATTTTTTTATTTACCTGTTACTCTGATAGTTGGCCTGCTGATGGTCAATCTGGCTGCGATTCATTAAATAAAACATTAACTAAACACTTAGAAAATAGAAGAAATGTATGAATATTTAAAAAAATAAGTTAAATTGTTTAATAAAGTGAAGGAGAATAAAAGCATTTTTTCTCCAGTGTATTAAAGTACTTTTTCCTCCTGATATTTTTGTTCCTTTTTCACAACTATATGATTGAAATAAGTGCACAGATTTCAAATATATATCTGAATCTACTTGTGGGCAGTTTATAAATCACACCTGACCCTTTTGGCTTGACTCTGTAAAAACTTTAGTCTCCCAAAAAAGAAGTCCTTTTGGGGTTTTTGGTGGCACATACATGAATCCTCTGCTTTATGAAACTGCTATAAATACTTACAGCTGATATTTCTGGTGTTTGTTATCATAGTATAAATAAACTGGTTTCTGTGTGTATTATTATTTATTTGATGTGTCTACGTCATTTTTAATATATTGTATGTGCTGTGCCAGATGCCTAAATTATGTTTTGTTGAGATGTATTTTGATGTATTTTGATGTATTTTGATGTATTTTGACAATAACATACAAAAACAATTGAGAACTAAGAAAATCCTTTTAGGTTGGGTTGGGTACCATTTGGATTTCATCCAGTGCTGGTGCCAAAGTGATACTTTTGAAACAGTTTTGGTGCTCGAACCAAAGCTTCAAAAATGAGAAAACATTAAAGTGTGATGAGGCAGTGTCACACAGGGAAGAAATACTTTGGAAAATGTTTTGTTTGTCCCTAAAAAGGAATTTTACGCTGTGAAGTACAGCCAAACTCACTCATTTTGCTTTTGGAATCTTTTGGAAATTTTGAAGCTCTGCCCACCCTCATGCAGCAAACCCACTCTTTAATGAGCCCGCCCACAATTGCTGGAAAGGTGAAATGATTGGCTAAAAATGTACAAGAAAACTGACTAGAATAGAAGTGAGTGTTAGAGGTTAGAAGCTGGGAAAGTATGGTGCCCTGGAGTTCCATCTTCTAATTTCATTCTCTCTTCATTTAGTTCTCTGTTTGGTGCAGTGCAGTTCATGTGTTGTCCATCGAAGGATCCCAGATTCCAGGTGGCTTGGTAGTGGACCTCGCCTCTGGCTCGTCCCGTGCCCCCAGTTGTCCCAGCTCCATCTGGATGAAGCCTGTTGTAAATATTTATTGTGTGTGTGTGAGCCTTGAAGACCGTCTGCATTATATCCTGTCTATGTGTGAAGCTGTCAACTGTGCTCCGCAGCTGTGGTTTCATTTCCTTAATTTTGTGCTCAAAAACAATTCCTTATATGGGTCACTTAAGACATCTTGTGTAGAGCTGACCTTTCTTACCTAGTAACAATTGATCTCATTGCTTTGTTATGCCCATGTCTGGAATTCCTATGTGTGTTGTATAAGAGTGCCTGTTTGGCTTTTCTGTTCAGAGACGTTGTACGGAGCGCCCGGACAGAGACTTCTCTGAACGGGTTATCTGTTGCAGGGTCTCTCTCTTTTTGCAAAAAGATTAAACCAAATGAATTACAATACTGACTGGCTCTTTGGAATTTTACAAACATATTTATAGAAATCTTTCAGAGTCATTCTTGACAAGCCCATCTGCTGCACTATTCAAACATCTCGTTGTAGATTTAGATAAGCTAATTCTCTTTTAACTCTTCTAGTCCTCTGTCCGTCCTGGGAGAACAATAAACAAGTCCTTCAGGTTTTTAAACTTGTTTTGGTTGTTACCATTTTGTTTGATGATCTGAACCATCTGTAACTAAATACATTCAATTCCTAGTGAATTCTCTGACCTAAAACCAAAAGTTTGTCCAAATGTCACTGCGCCATGGCTCGCTCTTCATGAAGTTTCTTTGATATTCACCTCATAAATTTCATGGTTGGCTGGGAGTCGTGCTGTCTGGGCGTTTGGATGAATTATTAAACTCTTAATTAAAACTAATGTTTTAACTTTAATGTGTTCATAATTCAAAAAGACTCAATTTCCTATCATAATCCTGTGTTTATGCATTATGTCTTTCTACTTTGCTATACAAGCATTTAATATTCATAAGCAATCCCCACTGTGGCTGCTCAGAAATCACATAATTCAGTCTCCAACTGCTGGATAATTCTGAATCTGAAAATGCAATTAACACACAGGCCATCCCTATTATTTCTTGGCAGTGGTAAAATATTTCTCAGAAATGAGACGATGGGCTGATAAGACGAGCCATAAGCTGTTCTGTCGTTATTAGCCGCCGTATTTATGAGCCTGCGGTTGTGAGTGTGGGAATACATACTGTTAAGATTTGTAGTTTCTTCATCTGAAAGGTTTTAAGGTTTTTACTTAATACTGAGAGGTCATTTTGTAGAATGACACGAAGCTGAGATGTTCTGTAGTGCGGAGATCAGGGTGAGAAATCACATGATTGAATCGACATTATGGTTTATTGAAGAACAGTCAAAGATTGAAGAAAATACACCAAGAAAACTCCGGTTCAGTCCTCATCTATGTGACATTTCTATCCATAGCAGCTGCCTCTCAATTAACGAAAGTAAAACATATATTTCAGTTAGATATCTGTCTGGATCAACCATTTATGTTGCCAGCATTATATGAACTTAACATTGAATACCACTAAACTATTGCATGACAGTTTTATTGCAATGTACAATAACGTACAATAGAAATACATTGAAACACATTTTATAATAAAATTACTGTACAGTCATATTTGAGGACTAGTAATAAAATAAACAAAGTCTCTCTGGAAAGAAAAAAAAAACTTTTTGCTGACATAAAATCTGGGTTCATATAAAATGTCACACTTTTTCCACGGTTTAATGGTTCCCAATCACAGGGCTGCGGGCCGGTACCGGTCCATGGATCAGTTGACACCGGGCCACAGAGGAAATAATTAATTATGCCCATTATTTTTCTTTTGAGTCTCAAAACTCTCTTATTTTGAAAAATATTTTATTTTGAAAATTCAGCTACACCTTGGAACAATTGAGCTGTAAAGTTTCCAAAATGGCGATCTGAACGATCTTTTATTCTGAAAGATCCTTTGTTTTTGAAGACATTTTGGATTACCTCAATCCTAAATGGCATGTCTCGCGGTTAATATGGGGCCACCAAAAAAAAAAAAAAAGTAATATTATGAGTTTTTTTCCCGTAAATTTACAATTTATAATCTCGTAAATTTGCGAGATTATAAATTGTAAATTTAGCCTATCACTTTTAAAGTAATACATTTACGACTTTATTCTCGTAATTTAGCAGTTACGACTTTTTTCTCGAAAATTTATGAGATTTAAAGTCATAATTTTAGAAATATTTTTTTCTTTATGAAGTGGCCCTAATACTCTGTCGTGCGTTTGTGTCACTTGAGTGCTAAAAATAGTGCAACACAAGAAAAACTGTATGTGAAACATTTCTTTGCAAATGAATAAGGGATTATCCCAGGGACAGAAAAATAGACAGAAATGATAAAAAATAAAAATAAAAAGTACTAACGGCTACATGGAGTCCCACTTAAAGTATGGATTAATCACAGCAGGTGGATCCCGAGCTTGTCTGCAGAATATTCATAATATAATTTGATGTTTCCAGATTTTAATGTTACACTGGTGTTATTATACAGTGTTATTACTAATATTTATGTCAAGCAGCGATAGTTTTATAACCTATTTCGCCAAATACAATCAAGAAATCCTACTGACAGTTTTAAGTTAGTGCTGAGGGCAGAGAGTATTATTGATTTTATGAAAAATCCAGTGGAATGTGAATGTGAACCAGACTTTGGACATGCCTGTTATATGGGGAACGTATAGAAGTCGTTGACGACTCTGTGAGCCCGTAGAGAAAAAATGTTCAAGCACCTTTTTTGTGTTTATTCTGTGTTTATTCCAAAGATTTGGCAGTCGACCTGGTGTTTATATAACACAAGCGTCTACTGGAGACGGGATTATATTCCACCACAAACAGAATGGTGATAGTTAATTTTGCTGTGAAATTCGGTTATAAATACAGACAACACCAGGTGAACATTTCAGGATTTATTACAATGATGAGAACATTGTATTCTGTTCTGATTAGCACCGGCTGTGAACGCTACTTTTCGAAAACTCATCAATCATTTTCCTGGAGACACGCACCTTTCCGTCTTTTCTCTAATCCATGTTCAAACTAGATCTTCTAATTTGACACTCGTTTTCTTTGCACCTCCACTAGCCAATCGTTGGCTGGTTTCTGCAGCCGTCTTCTTCATATCATCCATGCACTTGCGCCATTCTCGGATACGTTTAGGATCCACCCCCCAAACTGTCGTGCAGATTCCTCACCAGAATGTTCTTTGGCTTTTGCCACCGCACAAAGTTTAAACACTAACTTGAATGACATCGCTACACTGGTTCTCAACACAAATACTACAAATACTCGGCGTCTGCACGGCTGCGTGGACACGGGTGTCTTAAAAGAGTCCGGACACTATTAGACACTATTATCTAAAGTAACAAACACCTGTTAGTCTATTAGAGACCAGCCACTCCTGGAAGATATATGGTATAAAACACACAAGGGTAAGTATGGGGGAAAGAAGAGAGCATTTGCAATAAGTTTACCTCCATTTAAGCGGTCAAGGAAAACAATCAAAGCAACAAACCCTTTTGTTCACACTGTTGAGAGTCCACACAAACATTTTATTTCTTTATTTAATCTCCAAATGTCAACAATTGTTTTCTATACCAAACAGTCAGATTGTGTCTCAAATCGTTCAGTTTAGTTTTGTCAGACATGAATGTTATTGAAGACAGTTTGAGACTTCTTTGAATATTTAGTCTCTCTCGTTTCCTCACTCAGCTCTGTCCTTCAAAACTGGAGGAGTTTCTTTAAATTCTTTCTCTGCAGAGTCCCAGAGAAAAGCATAATTACAATTTCTGTCTTCAATCTCAGTAATTGCTGGCAAAGTTTGCTTTTCATTAAACCAGATGAAATGGCAAAGGTGAGTCCAAAGTGAACTGATTTGAATTTTATAAACTTTAGGAGAAAACATTTCATTTTTTTACTGGTTGTTCCTGTGTGAACTAAACGTTTTCTCTTGATGCTTTTGCTTCATGTTACCATCCTGCATTTAGATGGAAGCTCTTTGACTTTTTTCCCCATTTACTCAAGAAAATTATTTTGAATTTTACATTTGGTTTAAAAGAGACCATTTTAAAGTTAAAGTGGAACAAATTTAACACAAGAAAATGGAGTGAATCCTGTTGATTTTCACTTTTATCCTCACAGTTTATTGATGATGGAAAAGAGTTTCTTTGATTCAATTAAAGACTTTTTTCCATTTGAAGTGTCAGATCAAGACCCGAGACATTTATACGAGGTGGAGACGTACGTCTTCAGAGTTAGCTATTCATTATTTTAGTCATTGATTATTGATTATTAATGTTTTTTATAATATGTTTAGTTTCAAGCTTTCTGTTTTCCTCAAATTCAGGCCCGAAATGTTTAATTTTCCACACCTTTTAATTATATTAGAGCATATTATTGTCCCATCAATTTTTACTTTCCTGTTAAGATTTATTTTGTTCATGTTTAAGCCCCGTATTTTGTAGGTTTTCTTCATATAAATTCTCATCCTCCGTGAACACCATTACTAACAAAGATCTGCTTTTTCTCCTTGAATATTTGCTGCAGTAGCAGGTTATATTTAATAAATGTTGCCGTCCTAACGCTCCTGCTCCTATGAGAGAACAGTAATTGCTCCCTAAATGTAAAAATCTGTGCTTATCTGAAGGGAAAGAAATGAAATTGAACATTTGAGAAAATTGAAAATGAGTCTTGGGAGGAATGTTGTCCAAAGATTCAGAAAGGTTTGAGTTCAGGGAAATCTGTTTAGATAGCGGTCTGAAGTAGCAATATTTTAGAGAAAATCAACATAAAACAAAATAAAGATTTGTGGTAACTTGTCAAGAATACATACTGTAAACTAAATCAGGCAGATAGAAACTTTGGCACAAAAATACTCTCCTGTGGTAAAGAGAAATACACAAGGAGTAAATATTTCAACAAATTAGAAATAATCTTTTTTTCTTCAACAATAATCTGATCATTCATTTATTACGGTGAAAAGATCTCGCTCTGGGAAAGTTATAAAACGAATTATTCCTCTATTATAGCCTTTTAGCATCAGCCTAGCATTGGTTTTATCTCTGTTTGAATTTTTTTTTTTACTTGGTTTTATGTTTTTTTATTCTTTTAATGTTTTACTACAATGCTCTGTGTTTGTTTTCCCTGTGTGCAGCACTTTGGACCTCCCTGAGTGGTGGTGGAAGGTGTTTTATAAATCAATAAATGAAAATGAAAATGTCATTCTATGTAAAAGACACTCCAATGTTTCCTTCACTGGATTTCTACTGATCAGAAAAACTTCTTTATATTAATAACTTTGTTGTCTTTGGACTGGAGGAGTCAACAACTGAGAAGTCGTAAGTTTTGTGCTATAAAATAATTCTTTAAGTTATAGAAAATTATTTCAAACAAATCTGAAACCAGACTTTGACAAAGCCTTTTATTTATTTATTTATTTGGAGATTGAGGTTATGAAATGATAGACAATATTTTCCTTCAGAATTTCTAGTTGAGAACAAAATATTTTTTACACCAATTTGAAAAAAAATTGTTTGACTACTCAAATGTATTTTTGTGAAATGCTGTCCAGACACACGTGAACCAAAAAAGTCCCAAATTAAATGATTTCAGAGTTTCAGTTTATATAAATATTATGAAAGAGAGTTCTCATTTTCAGCCTCTAACATGTTTTTCATCCTCGATGGTGTTCCTGAACGAGGATGTTGACCTTCAGAACCAGAAAGTGAACCTTCATCACACAAAACCCACATTTCATTTCACGTTCCATCACACTGCCTTCTTTCTGTTAGTTAAAGCAGAGATGAGATGTTTCTTTGGCCTTAATTAAAATAAAACAAAGTAAGAATTCTGCTGCAAATGCTCGACAGTTTTAACCCTTCTGGAATTATCTCAGATTTCTAGAAACTTGTTTTTTTGAGTGTTTATAATGTTGACCTTTATGTTTAATGGAGAAGGCAGTTTTTTATTGTGAAAATGATCTCAGAGAAAAAAGAAAAGTGTCATAAAACACTGTGGAGAGCAGATTAAAGTCAAACAAAGTGAAACAAATGAGTTTTCTTTATGGAAAAATGAAAATCCTGGTTAACTACAGCCATATGGTAAAAACCGCAGTAGATTATTTACACCTTGTTTAGTGATAAATGATGAGACTTGTGCTTAATGACACATTAAAGAAAAGCACCAAAATGTCACAATATGACTGAATAAATACACACTTAGACTAGAAACATCTGTTGTATTCTTGAAAGACGCCGACAGTTTCCCGTGTGCTTCTGACTAAACAATCTTCCTCGTCTTTTTGGACAGTAATGGCTTTTTGAATATAAATGGATGCTCACAGTGGACAGCGCGCACTGCTGTGCAAAGCATTTGTTTGATGGCACTGAGGTGGAAAGCGGGCAGCGTCAGGAAGTAATTGTCTTGTTGCTTCTGGGTGTGAACATTCAAATGGGTTCCGGTCTCTGAGGGTCGTTCAAATTCCAGTCTTTGTGTTGACAAACGGCAAGAAATGCAGCTCAGCTTTCCTCTGACGACCTGGATCTGGCATTAAAAGACTCTCCGGCCTTAGAGGAGCTATCGGTAAAGTAGAAGGAGTTCGTTTCTAAGGAATCAAGCTGAACTATTTCTTTTTTGTTCTCCTGAGTTATGAGGAAAATAAGGAACACATCAGCTGGAAGGAGCAACATAAACAAATATTGTTTTCAGATCAATTCATGAAACGAGTGAACAATCTTTAACCTGAACTGAATTCCTCTGAAATGCAGAGATCCCTTGTTTATTACCTCACTTTTGTTCCAAAACCCGCTGTAGGTCAAATCTGTGTAGTCCACTACTTTGTTGACTTTGTGTGGTGACAGTTTTCTCCTCAACACAACGACAAAAGCTACAACACAAAATGGAAAAGAATATCTGACTTTTTAAAAAAGTTTTAGCTTCAAGCTGTTGGCGCTACTTAAAGTTTGAGCAATTTAAAAAAAACCTGAGGGGAATCTTTCTGTTATTCTTTTAACTAAATTTTTGTTATTATTGTCTTAAATTTGAAATTAAAAACATCAAAGTTTTGGAGCTGGAGGATCGCGGCCTCTGCGACTGCGGCCGATGAAACGAGATCTGAAACATTTCCACTGTGAATTATTTCTGTTGTGTTGTGGCTTTTGTCCTTGAATTGTCGGCCTTTGTCGCCGTTTTGTGGTTTTTGTCTTTGAGCTTCAGCATTTGTTGTTGTGTTTCCACTTTTGTCATCGTGTAGTGGCTTTTGTTGTCGCTTTGTGGTTTTTGTCGTTTTGCTTTGGCTTTTGTCGTCAAGTTGTCGGCTTTTGTTGTTGTGATTCAGCTTTTTTCAAGGTGTTGTGGTTTTTGTTGTCATATTGTCGGCATTTGTCGTTGTGCCTTGACTTTTGTCATAGTTTTGTGACTTTCGTCATCATGTTATCAGCTTTTGTCGTCGTGTTGTAGCTTTTGTCGTTGAATTGTCTGCCTTTGTCGCCGTCTTGCGGTTTTTGTCATTGAGTTGTCGGCATTTGTTGTTGTGCTTCCACTTTTGTCATCGTGTTGTGGCTTTTGTTGTCATATTGTCGGCTTTTGTCATCGTGTTGTGGTTTTTGTTGTCATATTGTCGGCTTTTGTCGTCGTTTTGTGGTTTTTGTCGCTGTGCTTTGGCTTTTGTCGTCACGTTGTCGGCTTTTGTTGTTATGGTTCAGCTTTTGTCGTCGTGTTGTAGCTTTTGTCGTTGAATTGTTGGCCTTTGTCACCGGTTTGTGGTTTTTGTCGTTGTGCTTCGGCATTTGTTGCTGTGCTTCCACTTTTGTCATCGTGTTGTCGGCATTTTTCATCATGTTGTTGGTTTTTTGTTGTTGTTCTTCAGTTATTGTCATCGTTTTGTGGTTTCTGTCGTTGTGCTTCAGAGTTTGTCGTCGTTTTGTCGGCTTTTTTTTGTTTTTTTCATTTTGTTTCAAACTTGTGTTGTAACTTTTGTGTGCCGTGTTCATCCGTTTTGGAAATTGTGTTGTGGTTTTTGTCATTGTGTCGTGGTTTTTGTCATTCTCCATTTTCCTTTGTGTTGTGACTGTTGTGTTTCTGTGCCCTGTTCATCCGTCCTCATCAGTATTTAACAGTCCGCTCATCTGGCGTTCCTGATGGCATCCGAGCGGCGACGGTCTTCTCCTGTGAACCCAGGACGAGGCTGAGCCTCAGTTTTCACCACAGCAGCTCTGAAGATGAATCGCTCCGCTGAATCACGAGGAGAACGCTGCAGCCGAGTCCTTTCACGCTCAGTTTGCTGCCGTGAAGGGCAAAGTTGACGCTGGCGGACATTAAAATCAATCAAAGGGCACAAACAGATCGATCGCGCTGCCACTCAACTGCAGAGCCACAGTTCCTCGCGCAGGAGGACGGTCCGCCCAGAATTCTCTCTGACGGTTCTGGGCCAGCCTTCGCCTCTCCTCTAAATGTCGTTATTTTCTAAGGAGTTGCTCAAAAAGAGACACTCAGAGGAAATAATATTCACAAAGCTGAATTCCTCCAATGTTTCTGCTCTGGGATTCTTGAACTCAAAAAGAATCACTTCCAGAGTGAAACGCCACCGCTCCCGCGGGGCTTCTGCGCCCTTCTGAGGAGAAACGTCTTCACATCGTCACCGGGAGTTTTTCTGCAGATAAGGCCTCCTCCGTCAGGACTTCCATATCAGCTGAGTTAAATCTCAATAAGCCCTGCTGGCCGTCTGGAAACACCCGGGGACGCAAAGGAAATCGCCGCCTTGCCTCGTTTCCTCCACATTTGATTGTTATCGCTTCCTATTACCTTCAAAATGCTTTCCAAGACTCAGCAGTGCTGAGACGACGTCCTCTGGAGCTGCGCTTGTGAAATCCCCGTTATCTTTGGTGATAAATTAATTTCTAGATTTGTTGATTTGCCAGCTTTCCTGTTTCCCTACAAACGTCCGTCCTCACATGGAAACCGGGAACGGCTGTGGAGGGAAAGCCGCTGATTCCACCGGGAATTACAGCCTCCAATCTCACTTTGGTAGAAAAATCTGACACTGGAAAACAGGAGCATGCTGGGAATTAAATGGGTTTCAATTAATGTCATCCAGATTAACAGAAACATGTAAAAAATCGTTGATGTTTTTTGAGACTTTGGACTAAAACATCCTTAAAGCTTTTAGATAGAACAAAGAGTCTGCAGCTTTTTGAGAACCTGCAACACAAGATCCAAGATGGAAGGTCTTCCAATTTTTTTTTTTTTTATTTCTTGTCTTTTTCATAAAAAAAAATTAAAAAATAAAAAAAATAAAAAAACCTCGCACAAGTTGTGATACAAGGAAGATGAAAGGGAACAAAGAGAATAAAATCCGCCCCCTTTTATAGTTTTTGGATAAACAAATATTAGATTTAAAAAAAGGGGAAATATATATGTATATATACACACGCCCACCCCATCCCACACATCCACACATATGTATATATTTATAAACACGACGACAAAAACTGATAACACAACTACAAAAACTACAACACAGCGACAAAAGCCGACGACAAGACCACAAACGCTAAAGCAGGATGACACAAACCACAAGAAGATGACAAAAGCCGAAGCACAACAACAAAAGCCACAACACGATGACAAAAGTGGAAACACGACAAAAGCCGACAACATGACGACAAAAGCCACAAGACAATGAAAAAGCCAAGTCACAACAACAAAAGCCGACAACATGATGACAAAAGCTGAAACACGACATCAAAAGCCACAAGACAATCACAAAAGGGAAAGCACTACAACACAAGCTGACAACACAACAACAAAAGCCATAACACAAATATTAAATATGAAAAAAAATTTACTTTGACTAAATATATTTCTAACTACTGAATACATTTCTGCAATATATACAGTATATGTGGGTCACGATGTGATTTAAAACAAGTGCGTCCAACAGTATTCATTAGAGAATAGAAGTGTTTAAATGCATGAAAATGTGTCACATTTGTTGCATTTTTTTCATAGAACCAGACATTTAAAATGTATATTAAATAGGATTAATTTATTCATTACTTTTTTATTTAAAGTATCAAATTATCATGTGGTGCAAAGCCATAAAAATGATCAAATACATTTTCTGTTATGACAGATTTTTCTAGTGTTATAGCCAACCCGCTGCTGTTTTGTGTCACTGGATCCCGAGTCACATTATACTGTCAAAACAGAAAACCTTATGGATATCTTGGAGGGTTTTTAATGCTGAAAAACAACCATGAAAAGCAGGAAAATAAGAGTTGAGGTGGAGGTCATCTGTACAAACATACTTGAACATACTGAAGATCTAAAATGTGAAAAGTTCTCCAAGAAGGAAAAGCGCAGGTATCCGTCTGCACACGTGCAGCCTCCGTTTTCCTCTCTCTAACACGCCGACGGGCTCTGATGCTCTTGATGGATGGTTGAAGCTGCTGCTGCTGCTGTCGGGGCCAAACTCCGGCGCAGCATCGCCAACAGTCAGTTTTGCTTCACAAGCTCATCATCAGCATTTCCGATGCAGAACCACAAAAAAAATATGATTTCAGCTGCAAACGACACTCGAGATGTGAATCTGAACTCTATTCCTAATGTCTGAAAACAAACATCAGCTGCTGGTGTAAAAACGACCGGCCTTATTTGGAGTTGTGAGTTTTTCCGATGGTTTTCCTGCAGGTATGGAATGATTAACTTCCAGACTCTCCTAAGCTGCTGTGATGCTGCACATGTGTGGAGCTCTCTGCCAGCGGTCAGGATTGTTCCCTGCAGAGCCAGAGGAGGCAACAATCACACCGGCGCGCAGCACAGAATATTAATGCGCCGTTTATGTTTTCAATGCGACTCCGAATCAGAAGCATAGCAGTCAGAATTTAAAATCATGTTGAAATTAGAGCCTTAGAAGAGGGAGGAACAAATCGGAGGTCTGCGTACGACTGTGATCTGTTGGTGCTCCGGCAGACGCACAAACTGCAGCCGTGTTAGACTCTGAAACTAATCCTGTTACAGAGTCTGGGAGTGTGTCTCCTCTTGTGAGCTCTAGCCTTGATTTTGCTGTGAACAGTCGCCACGGTTACAAGATCAGTGTTTTTTCAGCCTCTTCTCCGTCTCGTCTTTGTCCTTTTATTTTATCTGGAAGTGGCATGAGGCTCTTCTCTCAGGAATTTCTTATCAGTGTCTGACCAGATTCTCACCTCCGAACCCCAAACTGCCTCGTGGAGCCGCTGTGTGATCGCACACGCACACTCACGCACAGAGTTAGCGTAAGCAGAGTCGAGGTGGGAGCATCACACATATTTCTGCTTTGAAGAACTGAGTAAATTTGAACATTTTTTCCACTCCCTAATTCAATGTAACCTTCAGTTTGGAGTGATGTAGAACCACAACTGTTTGTTTACTGCCACCTAAAACACAAAGATTCATGGAATAGAAAAAAAGAAAACTTTCGGATAAGGTTGGGCAAACTTTTCGACTTCGGAGGGAGCAGATCCATGGAGTGATTTTGAAATCCACCTCATGAGAGAAAAAAATAACAAAAACCTGCTTCAATTTTGACTGAAAATTAGTTAATATGTGTGTTAAAGCTGAACAATTTGGAGGTTTCAATTCAAAACTGTGGCTTTTGTTCTAATTTTAGTAGCAGTTCCATCAATAGGTTGATGTCCTTCTGGAAAAGACACAAATTTAGGATGTATTCAGACCGGAAAAGTCTGCTTACTTTGGTCCGGATCAAGTCCTGAACTTTGTGTTTGGTCTGTATTCAGACAGACATCCACCAGATATTTCTGCTTCAAACCAAAGCTTTTAAACAAAACCATGTGACTAAAGATCTCTTCAGTCATTGGCCAGGAATTACGAGGGCGGAGTAAAGCAATGAGACAAAGAAGAATGGGAGTCCTAAGCTTTCGATCCATGTCAGGACAGTTCACTTATTCAAACTTTACATTTCAGTGATCAGTTACGGCTGGACTTTACCCAAATTGATGGACACTTTCATGTTGCAGCGGTGAAGATTTACGCTAGCGAGACACAGAGCTATTATAATCAGACGTGGGGGATCAGGGACGGGGCATCCCAGCTCCAAAAGCCACGCCCCCTCAGGGGAGATTTTGGAAACAGATCAACATGAACAATGGGTTTCTAAGACATTTAGTTTATGGGATTTTGGTTAAAAACTTCATAATTATAATTTAAACATTACTGGGAACTTGTTTTTTTTAAACAAAAAAATGTAGTCATGGGGGACTTTAAAGCAAGTGCAGCAATTCATAAACACACCACTAGGTGGTATCTTACTACTTTATTCACTTCTTAGCTTTGCTGACGAGTAAAATGTGTCGATTTTACATCAGAAATAAACATACTGCAGTTTGTTTTTTGAACTTTTTTAAACCAAAATGTGTAATTTTACCTTAAAACGTCAAAAGTTTTTCTTTTTCTAAACACAAAGTTCTCAAAATAATCTTCTGCCTGACATGTTTTCAAAGACTTTTTCTCTGTTTGGTCTTTGAAACTGAAAGAAAGCCTTGATAATGCCAGCAGAGTGTGCCGCGTCTCTTCGTCATTTACTTTTGACACCAAAAGAAAAATGGTGCATTTTTATAAAGCAGTTGCACAAATGGCGGCATATCTAGATGAATGTTCCATTACCACCCTCCGTTGCTCCTCCTTTTTCTCCCTCACAGGGTGTTGGGTACCCATTCAGGCTAGGAGTGGAGATAAAATTCTCCATCTAAGAGGGAAAGGAGCAAAAAGCCTGGAACTCTAAAAACCACAGTTGAACTCAAGCTGCAAATAACAGGGGAGGCTTGATAGCAAAGGAAAGGCTGGAGACAGGAAGCAAACAGCAGAATAAATCATTCTGGAGTAGACGGCGGTAAATGTTTGCATTTATATGACACTGCCGAAAAGCTTGATGCACGGCTGTCATTTTCTGCAGACCTCCTGATCTTCTGCTGACCTCTGGCTGACAGCTCACGTCTGTGGCGTGCCGGGCGAGGTGACACATGTGGCCCACAAACGGACCTTAAAGCAGCAGACGCTGCATTTGATAAACACGTCAGCTTGTAATATTTGTCAATTAAATACATAAAAAAACATATTTTTAAAAAAAAACTTGTGGTCAATACATGCTTTGGGATTTCTTCAGTTTAAAGTCAGAGATCTCTCAGCAAAACAAGATTTTAAATGTGTTAAATAATACATTTTAAATTGCTTAAAAGTTGAACGGAGGCTTAAGTAGCACTGAGTGAGAAAAAGATGATGCTAAACAGTGGAAAATATGTTAAACTAAAACCAAACGTTATTATTAACGAGTCAAACTGACTGTGAAATGCTCATTTAGCAGAAAAAACGTAATTCGCATGAATAGAATCCAATTAGGATAATACAATTAAAAATGCCTAATGGGTTTAATTGAATTTCTACAAGTCCAATTAATTTCATAAAGTCCAAAGGCAAAAAACAAAAAAAAACAAATGCAAATTTGTGATCTAATGTTTCAGTGGTTAAAGAAAGTACAGCCTTAAAACACTGAAAAGCATGAGTATTGAAGTCGGAATGTTTTGTCTACGTTTGCATGCTAAACATTACAACAAGAGAGAGACGGCTAAATGAAAACACTGGAAAACTGAATTTGCGAGTGGTTTTGTATGGTCTGCAGATGCTAACTGCCCCTTCTGACCCACACGAATTGTAACCACGGAGAAAAGAAAGTAAAGGCTGAGCAAAAACTGACCTGTATTGTCATGAGAAGAGTCAAACTGTGGTTGTAGACTTAACCTGGTGGCAGAATGTGTGATATTTTGTGAAGTTTGCTCAAACAAAAGTTTTCTTCTCCCACATTGTGCAAAAATGGCCAAATTTGACATGTTGCCATAAAATGGTTGAGGCTGTAGGTCTTATGGCCATCCCATAATAATATAAAAACATCCTTAAGGTATCCTCAACACGTGTTTTGGTTGTGTTTTTAGAAATATTTTGAGCCCATAGGAGATTTTAGTGCCATACATATTATTTTATGGTTTCTCCCACTTTTTTGGGGGTGTTTCATGTCAATAATATACATTTTCTCTAGGTACGAGGTGCAGTTTTTGAGAATGTGATGACATTTTTGCTCAAAGATGCAGTAAGAAAGAAGAGTTGCAAACACAATCTGGTCCTTTCAGTCCAGGACAGAAAACCGGTTTTAGTTGGACTTGAAATTTGTAAAATATCTGAAGTGTTTCAAACTCATTGGGGTTTTTATTTTTTGTATTTTTGCCACTTTTACTTAAAGACATCGAGTTGAATATTTTACTGCTCTGTAATCTTGTGTTCTTTGAAAATGAGTAATTTCTGATGAAAATGCACCTCCTCACCTCCTGAAAGGTATCACCGAAGAGCCTCATCAGAACCCGGCAAAGAGCAGCTGTTTTTAGTGGATACCAAAATGGAATCAAGTGGAGCAGTCAGGACGGAGGGAGGGGGGGGGGTTTGATTCGTCTTCTCTTCCTCCCTTATCTCCCCATCCCACCGTGACATTCTCCAAGAAAAGCTGTGCAGGTGAAAACAAAAATCCAGCTCACTTAAACATCTCCTGGACAAAAAGGGTCAAGAATCAGCGTGAACACTCAATTCCAGCAGAGATTATAGAGGCTTTGCTGCAGCTCTGCCAATGAGAGGGCGTATTTTCTTCTCCAGCGTCACCGAGCCTCAGGCCTTGAAACAGACGGCTTGCTTTCCAACTGAAGAGCTTTTTATGTAAAGAGAGGTGAATAGGTGCAGAACTGTATGAAGAGATGAATATTAAGCCTGAAAAGGGGGTGTGTGTGAGCATAAATCATGTTATACGGGTTGAATAATCTTTTATTTTCAACCTTGAATTGTTTTTTTGTTTTTTTTTTAAGTTCTAACCTATTCAAATTAATTTAAGGATTCATTTAAATCCCCAAAATTGCTGATGGTTGTCATTCTGTGTTTATGACACAAAATGCTATAAATTAAAATCAAATTTCAAAATTTTTGCCCCAAAATGCTGCAACCATTTTTTTTCAATTAAATGTACTTAAAACGAATTTGGAGGAAGGTTTAACAGATATTTCATAATGTTTAGAATTCTAATTCTTTAACATGTTTACTTCAAATTAACAAGCATTTCATCATTTTTTTGTCTTGACCTCAATAACTAAACAGGAAAGCAAAATCTCATAAATGAAACATCTTCAGAGAGAAAACTGATCTGTAGGTAACCATAGCAACAGTGTCTGCTGCCACACTCTTCATTCCTGCTATTGAAGCTGACTGACAAGAGAAAACTTCTAAACTTCTATGATTGAGGCGCAGTGTCCAGTTTCCGTCAGAAGGAATGCTAACCCGTTGAAGATCCCACTTCTGACACCACATGTCACTCGGGGGGTTCCTCCAGGGAGGGGTCTCTACAATGACCTGGATGACCTTACTGTGCAGAATAATGTTTCTTTGGTGAGGATTTGAGTTTTTCTGCATTTTCCTAAATGTTTTATTTTTATATTGTTTCCTTTTTGGATTGTATGTGTGGGTTTGTGGCATTTTGTTTGTTTTTTCTAGAAATGTAATGTTTTTTTAATTTGTTTTGCTTTTTTATTGTTGTGAGCAATAAAAAGAGTGATTTGTTGATGTAATTGGCACTTCAGGGCCACCGTACTTTTTCATGTGTGAATTGCCAAGGGCTCCACATTTTTATTGATTTTACGAATGTTTTCCTCAGATCAGTTTAGGAGTGAAGTGATGGATGATGGGAGGAGGACATCCTGAGGGCCTTTCCCATCGTTCATTTGTGTTCTGCATGTCGGTCTTTTGTCTGGCGGTGCATCATGTCGCTACCATCTACTGAGCGCGTCTCCATCTCCCCTGCCTCGCCTCTCTCCGCTCCGTCATCCCTGACTCTCAGCAGCACAGATCTGCGGAAAACTAATGATAATGGACTCTGCTCCCTGATGTGGGAATTCTGCAATCAGCCGCTCTGCGTGACACATCGTTGATGGCCTTAATTTTCTCAAACTTGAATGCCCCTCAAGATCATCAACAGCGAGCAGACAGAGCACACAAACAAACACCGCTAACAAAGACAGAGTAATTAATTCTGCCAGCTCAATTCAATCAGCGCTGCTGAAATCTCTGAATACCACAAATCCAGCTTGTGACCTTCTCGACTTGAATCATTCAACCTTCTTTTCAAAGAAGTCACTGAGAGCGAAACAAGGAGGATTATATATGTTGTTCTTTAAAGAGAGTGACAACATCCTGACCAATTTTGGGAGATTTGTCAGCAGCACATCAATCTTTAATGTGTTTTTTATGCAGAAACATTGGGATGATTCATGCGATTCTCCAGTGACAGAGACTGAATTTATCAAGCAGTGATATTTTAGGACGAGCATTCATCTCTGGATCTGAAACAGATGCATTTACTCATCCTGATGAGATAATTATGTACTTAACAAATAAATATTAAACCTGCTAATGGTCGCAAATGATGATGTCACTTCATCTTTTCTGTCCAGCTCCTATTGTTGATGATTTGTTCTCATCTTTTTATGAAGTCATCCTTAAAGGTGACAAAAGCAGAAATTATGAGAAGGAAACTTTAGCATAAAACTTCATTATGACGAACATGAGCGAGCGACTCGGAGACAACCACTGTATTTTGGGGGGGGGTAATTGAATAGTAAGTAATTGAGTTTGAGTAAATATGAGTAAATTATATATATATATATATATATATATATATATATAGTATTTAAAGGTACAAAAACATTCCCAGTGTTTTCTTATTATGTTTTTGCCAATTTCCGCCCAAATTAAAAATTTCTGTTCAGTTTTCCAGACAGTTTCTGCAAAACAACAGTGGCGCATAAGAAATTTGCAGGAATTATTGGCAGGAATTATCCGATTTTTTTTTTTTCTGCAGGCATAAAAGTCTTTAGAGTTCTGCTCATCTTACTGTTAATGTTTTTCATAATTTACACTTCTGGGTTAACACTTGAGAAATTAAAAAAAAAATTCAGACGATAAAAGTTAAGTAAATTGTTCTCTCTGGCCTGTGTAAAACATTGTAATTCATAGTGATTAATCACAGCACAAAAATATGATTAATCTGATTCATTTATTTTACAGTAATTGATTGACAGCACTAGTTAAAAATAAACATAAATGTACAGTTTGTGTGGGATTTTATATTGTGATTTTTTGCAAATATTAAGTGTTTGGCAAAAACTGTAACTAAAAACAAATTATTTGAGATTAATCGTGATTTATTTTTGCCCCAGGTTTGCAAATAATTAGCCTTTTTTTTATTGTTTCACGATCCTAAACTAAACATATTAATTAAGTTTCTATTGGCAGAAAAGAGGAAACAGAAGAAGAACCTTTGACTTCAAAATAAAAGAAATCTGCATAAAACCAACAAAAACTGAGAGTCTTTACCCAAAGTTTGGATTAATTGTGACAGCTGTTACAACACAGACCATAAAAAACAATGCAGAGCAATAATTAGACCAGCTGCTCAATGTTACGAGGATGCTGCTAGTATAGGAGTTCAAACAGTTGATTCATGTTTATTATTAGATTTAAAAAATACCAGTTTTGAAGATCGTTTTTTTTTTAAATTAATCTTAACTATGTAAAGCTTATTACAGCAAAGAGTTGTCAGGAAATTGTTTTTTTTAATGATATTTAAAAATCAATTTTGTTATTATGTTATATTGTTAATTATATTATTATTACCTGGTAAGTTTAAATGCAAAAAATTTGTTCTGGAAAAAAAGCACCTTATTTAGCCATTGTCTCAAATTTGATGCACACAGTTTTAATATGATCTAACTGTATTATGAATAAATAATTGTCCACAAATGTTGCATGTTTTTAACACAGCAATTAGCCATTTAAGAAAAACAATAACAATAGATGAGTTAATTTCAAGCTAAAGTGTTAAAAATTAGCAAAACATTTTCCCTCTAAAAGTGATTTTGAGATGTATCGGAGGCAGCCATTTTGAAATCAGCAGCAAAAGTCCTTCTACTGCCCCTAGTGGAATAAGAATGAACTGCAGGGCAGAAAACATCAACCAATTTATATGCAATCGGGTTTTAAGAAGTGTTTTGATAGTGTTAATGAGATAAAGGTCTCAGAATTACGTGTATCAAATATAATATATACAGGGTTAAAGGGCTGAAGTTTGTGTCTGACTTGTTATCTTCCATTTTGACAGTCATTATTTTTTTAATTTATTGACATTAAAAATAAATGTTCTAAATGTACAGTTTTGTGTGTGATTTCATTTTGGCATTATTTGCAAATAATAAATTGTCGTCTAATATTGTAACTTTAAAAAAAAAATCCCGATTAATTTTTTTCCCAGTTTGCAATTAATTTGGGAATTTTTTTCAATTTATTCCTGGCTCAGTTAAAAACTAGAGCTGGGAATAAATTAAAAACAGTGAAAAAGGAATCTCGATTAATCACAATTAGCTTTTTTTGATACAGTATTTGCCAACGGCTTATTCTCTGCAAATAATCACAAAATAAAATCAAACACAAAACTGAACATTTATTTTTAATTATGGCTGTCAATCAATTTTTAAAAAATCGGATTAATCACACTTTTGTATTGTGATTAATCACTATTAATCATAAAGTTTTACTTGGTAAATTTCATGACAATATTTGAACAAAAGCCTAAATTGGTGAGGCAAAGCGAAGGACTGCTGCAGCTAATTCTGTTTGATTAATCGGATTAATCGCGTGCGTTAACGCGTTAATGTTCACAGCCCCATTCAAAACACAATTTTCATAGAAGTGGGTCTTTAAACTTGAAATCTCTAGTGGAAACTGGGGATTTTGAAAGATTAGATTAGATTAGATAGATTAGAAATGGTTTATTTCAAGCAAAAAGAAAAATCATGCGTGATCAATCAATCATCAGAAGTTTACATCCATAAAGACATGTCAGACACTGGATAACTAGACATTAAGCGATTGCCTGAAGCGGAGTGGGAGGAAGTGGATTTATTTAATCTCATCCCGGCTCGACCTTACCATTTCCTTTACATGTATTATCATTTTTTGCAGTATCGATGATAAAAGATCATGTTGAAATCACCACTGATGGTAGTTTATTGAAACCTTTCTATGTTTCTTCTGCTGCAACATTTTCAGAATGAAAGTTTTTACAGAAATGCTTCTTTTTGGGGGGAAAATGATGTAATCACACGATTGTGGGAGTGTGAACCACTTTTCCTGATGTCCTTAATCGCAGTGTTTTGTGTCACCGACATGCCAGTTGGTTCCGGTTTTGTTTCATTCTCTCTGCTGTTAAACTTCAAGTAAAACATTTACCTTTCAAGCTTAAAAGCTCCTCAACACAACATTAAAATCCGCCCAGCACTTATCGCCAGTTTCTGGCGTTTGGGGGCTTTTGTGAACGCTGTGACTGAGCCGTCTGCTGTTTCTGCTTCCAGGGATGCTCAAGCACCGGGCAGAACAACAGTCCACCCCCCACCCCCCCACCAGCGCCGCTGTGGTCACCGCCGAGCATCAAAGCCAGCTGTCTCGCTTTAATCTCCTGGCACGGCCTTGCAGAGATCTGGCCGGCCTGACGGCGCGGTTCAAGCCGGGTCTGTGTCCCCGTGGGCGCAGAGGGACGGCTCGGGTAACTCCTCACGCTGATGCGTCCCTCTCCGCCACACATCCGACTCCTCGCTGTGGTCTTATGGTCTTTGTTTTCTTTTATCTTTCTGCCTCATTTGTCAGGCGGGCGATCGCCCATGGTGGCGAGCAGGAATATGTTTGTGGTGTGATGCCACAGTGGAGAAATGGCAGCTCATCACAGGCATCTGCTGCTCTCAGATGCCAACATCATTTCAACACAAAACATGCCAAACCGGTGGGAGTGAAAATATAGAATTTCACACGCTCTGCTCGTATTTTTTTCTTTTTGTTCTCTTTTTTTGACAGTTCGAGCTTGTATTGCGAGAAATCGGGTCTTAAAGCAAAGCAAGAAGCCTTGAGCAGCGTGTCATTACTCTAGGAAAACACACACACCTGGTGTTTTAAGGGGAACACTTTGCACTGGGGTGCTGGTGACTTAGGTGGGCTTTGTGAAGGGCACATTCCTCACTGTCAGTCCGGTCCCACAGGAGAAGCATGTCAAGATGGAGGTGGAAAAGTGGAAATCTAGTATGAGAGAAAAGGGCCCATGAGATAAACTGCCTTAAATTCACCTGTTGAAAGTCTTCAGTCATTTCATATCAGAGTTTTGAAATAAAACAACATAAGCCCTTTAACACCAGGGACATTTCCAGCAGCAGTAAAATGACACACGTTCATTAAACTACACGATTAACACAATTCCAGTGATGAGCAAAAATTAGTTTTTAACACATTTCCATTGACGTTTCATTGGAAACAGTCGCTTAAGCGCAAGTTTGCGATGGCTGTGTGATCGTAGCTTCAGAGCTAGCCTTCAATTAACCCTTAAACACCAAAGCTCCAGTGTTTACGTTCTTTGATTTGCTGTAACTTTTCACTCAGTAACACAATCAACGTCATTCCAGTAGATTCTGAAGGAGAAAAGTGGCGCAAAGTTGCAGTATGTTAAAGATTTTGTGTTTAGGTGTTAAAGGGTTAAAGATACTGGCGATCTGCTCCCAAAAATTCGAGAACAAATATTTGCGATGTCCAAGATCGCTGATTCTCGATCTTTATAAACATAGTAGAGTTCAGTAAAATATTATCTTGAGATGATATATTTCTTGCTCTGAAATACAGAATAATGTTGGATTTTAAGTTTATGAACTAAAACAAATTCGAAAAAGCAACGCCACTGTCACCGGAAGTAAAAAAAATTAAGTAAGACTAGCAATAGCTTTTTTTCCGTTCAAAAACTGAGACTGAAGTTTCGCTCACTGATAAAACTTCTGAAAAACATGAATTAGTCTTAACACCGGAGCTTTAGCTTCAATGTTAACATTCTTTTTGTTATGGTAACTCTTCAACATTTGACGCAATTAATGTAACTTCAGCGGGTCTGAAGTGGGGATGTAATGAACGTGAATCAGCTGATTCTGTTACAGATAATAAAAAAAAAATACGGGCTTTGCACCAATAAACAATGCTTAGGACATGGATGGAAAAACTGTGGAGAACATTTTCAGGTTTTGTGGTTAAATGACTAAAAACAACAGTGATTTTTTTATGCTGTTTATGTTGTTTATATATTATTTATGTATTAATGTTCAGTTTTTTTCTAAGTCATACTCTAAAAAATAGTAGAAAGTTGTTCTGGGACAGTCTTAGTGTCAGGGCTCAAGCAGTCATGTCCTCCTCCGACCACCAGAGGGAACCCTCTCCAGAGTTCCCTTCCTCACTCCATGTCCCATCATGCATCTGCCGTCACTCCTGCCTTCACCAGCTGTTTCCTATCCATGTCAATCACCAAGCTGTATTTAGTCCTGCTCTCCACTCTGCTCCATGTGAAGTCTTGTGTTGTTCTCCAGTTTATTCAGTCTGAGCGTTAATTCTCGGTTGCCTCTGCGTGTTTGACCCCTCCCTCTTTCATTTGCCCCCTGCCTAGCTTTTTACTCTGACCCTGGCCTGTTTCCAAACGTTGCTCTATCTTGTGTTCACCTGCTCTTCGTTATCATTAAATCATGTTGCATTTGGATCCAATCCAGCCTCTCCATCAAACTTGGAATAAATATTGTGATATGTATCTTTTGACGTTTATCACAATACCTATCGTATCGCCAGGTTCTTGCCAATACACACCCCTAATTGGGAGAAGCTTGGTTAGCTATTTAACACCTGAGCTATAGCTCCAGTGTTGACATTCTTTAGCTGTTCAACCATTTGCGAAATTAACAGAATTCCAACGGATTCTGAAGTGAATATATAGTATATAGTAACTGAAACACTCGAGTCAGTATTGCAGTTTTTTGCTGTTTTTTTTTTCAGCAGACTCCTGGCTGGCTTCAGACTCTTAGACTAACATAAATATATCTTTGTTTAACCTTTAATCAAAGTAAAATGTGGCATTTTTTTCTCATTAAATTCAGACGGAAATCTATTCCCTGTGTCTGCATTGCCTGCAGACAATGTATTACTCTAAGGAACATGCTGTGTAAGGAAGTTCTCTTGTTACATGTAAGCAAATTATTCATAGTATTTTCTCCAAACAAACATCACTATTCAGAATAAATAAAGTGATTTTACAAAGGCTTTGTCTTCCTCAAAGATGGCCGCCTTCATTCTTCCTCATAGAATCCAACACAGAAAAGTCTGTTTTGTGTGGGAACATTAACCTCACACTGAGTTGTAGTGTGACACGTAACATGAACCATTTTTCTCTCAGATCTGCTTGTTGTAGCGGACTAGATTCAAATATTGCACAATTAAACATTAGATGAGATTAAGCGTAATGACCTAATCATTAATTAAGTCCAAATGCATCACATCACGACGCACATATGGTGGGGAGCTGGAAACTGTCTTCCCCGCAGTGTTGTGTTTTAATTTAGTGGGGAACCAATTATGCTTGAAAGATTTAATATTACAGAACAGAGCTGAGCTTAGAGGTTGGAGAACACGCTCTTTGAGTTCCGACACCGTTTCAGATCAACTGCTTTTCTGTAGATTTGTCTTACAAAACCGTTTGGCACATGTGTGTGGATCCACATTTTTGTTTTTATGTTTGTCCTACCAGGATTTACATCAAACTTCAGAACGTCTCATCCAGACGTCTGTTTTATGTTCCATCTGTGACAGCATAAAAAATGCAAAATAAAGCCTTATTTATATGCTTGTTTGATAAATAATTTCTTTGATTATACATCACAGCAAAGCCATAAATCTTACAGACTCAGAAATCTTTTCATTTACCTTCAAATACTGTCACTTCGTTAGAAATATGCAGTAAAAGTATGTATAAAGCACGCCGAACATAAAATATTAAACAATTCTTTTTTGCTGTCAGCACCAGAGCAGGGTGTTGGTGTCTGAACATGTCGGAGTGAGGTTTGTACGTCTCCAAACTAAAGTCCAGAAAGGTGAAACCTCAGACAGTTTCCACTTTCACCATCTTCCAAAGGCAAAGTGACAGATCGTTGATGCAAATGTTGATCATACTAATTGTCACCATCATGCATGTTTGTTCTGAAACATGTGTAGTAAATATAAAGGTTGCCTAGAGACTTTAGGGGCATTGAGGATTCCATGGAGGGACCCCAAACCAGTTGTAGGCCCAATCCTAATTCTTCCCCTACAGCTTCTCCCTACCCTCCAACTGTAGCGGTATTTGGAGGGGTAGTAGTATCTGAAATTGTGTTTTTAAGGGGTAGCCATAGGGACTTATGACTGTGTATCTCTCCACCGTGAGGGCGAGAAAGTTTAAGTTTAAAAATGAGAAATGACTTTTTGTTTTAACGTGATCTTTTGAAAGTTATAAAACCGAAAGCTTTTTTCTGCTTTTTTGTTTTTGTTTTTTAGGCTATTTTGGAGCTTAGCTATCATTTCAGCTATACGCTCGCTGTTTTGGCTCATTTAGGCCTTTTTGGTTGTTTTTAGGCGGTTTTGAGTTCAGCTGATATTTACACGCAAGCTGTTGTGGCTAATTTAGATTTTTTTTAGGCTATTTTTTAGCTACATGCTAGTTGTTTTGGCAAACCCAAGTTTTTTTTTTTTTAGTTTTTTAGGCTAATTTGGCATTTAGCTAATATTTTAGCTTTCAATGATTTCAGCTATTAGCTTCAATGATTTCAACTATTAGCTTCAATGTTTTAGCTATCAATTTCAGCATCTTCAGCTATCATCACTAGCATCTTCAGCCAAATTCAGCTTACAACATTCGCACTAGCATTATCGCAGGTAATGCTGTATCTACAGATATAAAGAAGTGCAGGTTTACTTCTGTATTACACAGATATGAGTGGATACAGGCTGAATTTGAAGCTCCTCAGATGAAACAGTCACCCAAAAAAATCAAACTTTTGTCTGTTAACTGGTCAGATTATAAGTTTACAAAATACTTCTTGTAATTCCTCATGTGACTTGTTATTCTCTCGTTTACTGACAGCTATAATTTTGTTTTTAAACACTGAACAGTCTCTTTTTACAAAGCTGCCATTAAACCACAAATCATCAGCGACATGAACCAAACCCGAGTGCTTCTCCTGAACTGCAGGGCCGCTCTTTTTCATTTAGGAACTATCAGTTCCTTACTTAGCAAGTAGCTTTCAGAGGCTTTCAGACATAATCTGCAGAGAGCACATTTATCATGTTTGACAAGCTAAGGCTTGTATTGAAATGTGCGTAATAATGTCTGCCATTAAAACGCTCAGTCAGAGAGCCGCGCTGAAGATGTGGCGGATAAAAACGTCTAAAAAGAGTTCCTGTTTGCAGTAATAGCCGGGTAGTGATGAGATGCTGGAGGAAGACAAAATAAACACCAGCGATTTACATATTCAACTCTGTTTTACTTCAGGATGCATGTTGATGTAAAATGGTTTACATTGAGATCATTATCGCTGCTCAATAGAAAGATGGGTTTATAAGTGAAGATACTGAAGCTCAAACTGTTTAAGCTCAGCTTGTGCACTCGTTTGCAGAAGCTGTTTGGATTGTTCTGAGATGTTCCACTCATCCACAAGTGCAACATGCAGTTCTTCCAGGTCACTTGGGAGAGGGGTACCATCATCCAGTCACTGCTTCAACCGGTTCCAGACATGCTCTAAACCAGGGGTGTCGAAGTCAGTCTCACAAGGGGCCAAAATCCAAACCACACCTTAGGTTGCGGGGCGAACAGGATAAACATTGACCGAACACATTAAAGCTAAATGTTTAAAACTGTAACTTTTTAACATAATTATGAACTAGATATATAACATTACCTGCGATAATGCTGGTGTGAATGCTGTAAGCTGAATTTGGCCGCTGAAGATGCTGAAATTGATAGCTGAAAACACTGAAGCTGATAGCTGAAAATGCTGAAGCTGATAGCTGAAAATGTTGAAGTTGATAGCAGGAAATCCCAAAGTTGATAAGCCACCTAAAATATTAGCTAAATGCCAAATTACACTTAAAAAAAAACTCAGGTTAGCTGAAACAGCTAGCTTGTAGCTGAAAAATCAGCTCAACTTCAAAATAAAAAAAAAACAAAGAAAAACTGAAAAACGTCTAAATTACCCAAAACAGCTAGCCTGTAAATATAAGCCTAACTCAAAACAGCCTAAAAAACTAAAAGAAAAAAGCCTAGATTAGCCAAGGCAGCTAGCATTTAAATATTAGCTAAACTCCAAAACAGCCTAAAAAAGCCCATATTAGCAAAAATAGCTAGCATGTAGCTGAAATATTAGCTAAAATCTTTGTAAATGCCAAATTAGTTCAAGTAGCTAGCAGAATACCAACTTTTAAAACGTTAAAACTATAACTTTTTAACATAATCATGAATAATACAAAAGGCAGGAGTATTATTCCAGAATAAATCAACTTAAACCTTAAATAACTTTCAATATTTTACTTTCCATAAAAAATATGTTTTGTCAAGTTAGAAATGAGCGCAAGATAACATCAGGCCATTGATGACAATAAAATAAAATGATCTGGAGGGCCAGATCCGGCCCGGGGCCTTGAGTTTGACACGTGCACAATCATAGTCAGCTCTTTACATGCTCCACAGTTATATCAACAATTCCTTTCACCCACCTATCTTCATTGGAAAAACATTTTTGAACCAAATGAATCTGATCAGGCCAGAGCATTCCAATCGGCGTGTTTACGTGACACATTTTCATTCTGATCCGACGTTCATTCCGATTACTTGTGTCCATCAGGAGGAAAAAGGTGCGAGTTAAACTCATTTGTAACTGGCGATGACTCAATTCAATCATTTTTTCCATGAAAACTTCTTGAATGTTTTCTCGATATTCTTACATAAAAACAGAGTTTTGCTTTGAAATCACTGGAATTTTAACAACACATTTGAGTCTTAAACTTCAGTTTAGTTTCTGTGAGTCAGACAAATGTGATGGCTGTGTTCCACCGGCTCTTTCCTGTCTAAATTGAATCTGTGTGTTCTTATAGTTACAAGAAGAGCTTGTGTTGTTTTGCACACGTCCAAACTCTTTGTGAAGGTCATTTCCCGCACACAGAAGATGCTCTTGAAGTCGAGTCTTTGTGTCTGACTGTAGTTTAATTTAGCTCGTGTCTAATTAGTCTGTTCCAGCTCAGATTCCGGCGAGCATCAAGGACGAGATGGTATTTAGGATCCTTTCTTGTGCTGCGTCACGCTCAGCCGGCACACAAGATCAGCTATCGGAGAGCCTGCCTGCTTCTGTAACCGCCTCCCTGCAGTCGCTGCCACAAATGATTATCACCGCGCCGATTAAAGCAGTGAGCAACGCGCCCCCCCTCGGGGACCGCTGCCCGTCTCCTCCATCACCGCCACTGACCCCGGCGTTAGCTCAGAGCGGCCGCAGCAAAAGGAAGCGCCGGTGGCGCTCTCCTTGCCAAGACCTCGTTTGCTGCTCTCACGCAGCGTGAGTGAATTAACAACCCTCGTGGACGCTTCACGTTGGGCCGATGATGAAAAGTGACTGCTGTAGATTTAAAAAAAATAAATCCACGCTTAGGTCACAGCACCAGACAAACAATGACTAATCCATGAGGCCCTTTGCCCCCTCAGAGGCTCATCCAAGACGTTCTAACAAGCCGCTAACTTCTGACTAACTTCTCCAACTGGCTCATTACTGAAGGAGTGTATCATTACTCAGCAGCACACTTAATCATTTTTTCCTCCACGTCTGTGAGGCTGTTTTTTGGAGTGTGAAATCACTCCAATGAATTGACTTTTATTTCTGCAACCTAATCGCCGGATAATGGGCTGAGACCTGAAGACGTGTTTGCTAATTTCACATCAATTAATGCTATTCTGGGAAAACCCAATAATTGATTGCTGCAGCACTAACTCGGCTCAACCGCACTGCTTTCATTTTCAGCGTAATTAGGGGCTTTGAATTTTAGATCTCATCGTAAATCTTAATCAACAATCTTTGCATATATTTGTTTCTGAACCCCCTTAATTCCTTGGTTTATTTTGGAATTGGGACGGACAAAGAAGCTATTCAGAGCAGCAGAAATGGATCCGTCTAATTCCTGATTTGTACTCCAACATGGTGTTGATTAATGCAGAAAATTCCCACGTAAACGGCATTTATGAAAAAGTTTAAGAGAAGCTAAACAGCACAAAAAACTACAAATAAGTGCAGCAATAAATGCTAAATTAGTCAAATAAATTTCCTAAATGTGAAGGGCACACAATCCTCCCAAACAGACTCACACACCTGTGAAAAAACACAGAAAGGTCCCAGCTGGGATCCGAATCGTCTCGCTTTGAGGCGAGACTGTTAACCATTGAAGAAGATCAAAACCAGGACATCAGTTGACTCCAAGAGCATAATCCTCACATTAAAGCTGTGAGATTTCATATCACACTTATTAAAACTCTCTTTTCTTCGCAAGTTTGTCATGGAAAATCGGTTTTAGTGATTAATGAGGGTTTAAAGTTTTAATGGCTCCAATACCTTCAGGTTATGTTGGAGTGAAGGGCAAGTTTGAGCGATCAAAAGTTTAACTTCTCTGATAAAGACGATGCGCTTCAAGCTGAAATAATCAAATTTATTTCAACTTTTGAGATAAATAAATAAAAGCATGTATTGTCCACTTATCAGCAAACTCATTTATTGCGTGTCTACAAAAGTGACAGTTTTCTTTCACTTAAGACAAAAAAAGTTTCCTTACATCTCTGATCGGCATAGCAACAAGCTGAACCACAGTTCGTGGTCATTGATCAGACTCTTCCCTTTCTGCTTATTGAGAGTTTTATCTTTTCATTAGATCAAATGTGCTGACTGAACTGTGCACGATTCAGCGCCGGCAGATGGTGGCAGGTAGATTTGTAGAGGAAACCTTGCTCAGCAGACTGTTTCAAAGTCATTGGCAAAGCCCCTGAAGGACAGATTTAGCACCAAGGAAGAAGAATGGGCATCTCTGGTGCATTCACTAACTGGGTGATGAATGAATTACTGCTCCTAAATTTAGCCGGGCAGTCTACCTTGAAATCAGGCTAGACTTCCGTCCCAGGATTGCAGACAGGCTGCGCGTTACGTCACGAGCCACGACCTCTATTTCTGCATTACGGGAAAAAGAAGATTGATGGCTCACCAAACATTTCATGGTTGCCAGAATAGCATATTGGAGGTGGCGAGTCGCTCACACATCTGTTTGACTGCTCAGGGAAACGCAGCACATCACTGATCACCGTGTCTGAGAAGAGATCAGGCATCACATGTAGATCTCAAACTAAAGGTTGTGTCTCACTGCCATTATGCAGATTTTGCACATGTATGTAATTTTGGTCTTTCATGATACATTCTTGATACACGTAATACACAAATATTGTAAGCATCCCTCATTCATTGGTGTGCATAGAAGTCCGTTGAAGGTCATTGAAGTATGAATAAACTATGCAAAGATCAGAAAAATGTATGTTTGAATTTTTTTACTTTGACAATCGCCACAGTCAAACAGCACCATGGACAGCTCCCGCCAAGGGCTTTCAAAATTTGGGCTGGGTATTTCCAGAAACGATTCCATTTGATTCATAAAAGCCTGAATCAATTCTTCAATTCAATTCAATTTCAAGTTTACACATACAGATTTGTTTAGAAATACATGAATAATCTACTATTTAATTTGAATATATTTATATTAATCTGATCCAGTTCACACACTGTAAAATGTATCAATGAAATAATGAGATTGTTAATATCATACAGTATTACATGGATTCTCTAAAGGAGAAGTTCTAACAAACATATAATACATAATAAAACATAAAACATAATTTACTATATTTTTCAATTTTGGCTTAATTATTCTAAAGAAATGCAGATTTATTTATTTTTTACACACTTCTTTTTCAAACCAGTTGAGTTGAAATTTAGACTTCAATCTTTAATTAATACCAAAACAAAACAAAAAAAAGTTTCATATCCAAAAGACCAAACTGGTGACTTTCATGCTTTCTTTTCACTTTTTCTTTTTTGGGAAAACCTTTTCCATTTTTATCGCTCTAACAGCAAAAGCTGAAAGAGAGTGACCTTTGCAATCTAGGAATACCTGGAGGAAACATTCATCTCTGCAGATTGCACAAGGGCATCTTTCTCTCAAACAGAAAAGCCATTCAGTAAATGTTTCTCCTAAATAATGTGTATAACCTTGACATTATTTGTTGACTGCTGAAGAGGATTTCAGCCCCTTATGTACTAACGGAAACCTACAACGGCTTTTGTTCAGGCTGTAAATTGAACCTGCTGTTTTTAGGAAAAGGAAATGAAACTCAGCAGGTTGAGCTTCACGGTAAAAATAAAAAAAAAAAACAGCAATATTGTAACTAAAGTCTGTGTGAAGACTCTCATGGTGGAAACAGCTCCAGTTTGTAATTGCAGTTGATAAAGAAGTGTTTTACAACAGCATGAGGTTGTTTCTGACCTGCTAAAATTATCTGTGCGTGTCGTACTGCTAATGACTTCCTGTATGTGACTATTAGTTAATGAGAAAATGTCCATTCAGAACAGTTTTTCAGTCTTTTTCTTAAAATATTCAACAAAAACATTGAAAAAGAGAAGAGTCATTATCTTTAATTTACCTTGAAAACATTGCAAATATAAAGAAATGTGGCAACTTTTAAAAACGCTACTGTTAAATTGTTGAGCCGGGGAGAAGTTAGAATTCCACGTACAATGAAAATTAACTTTTTGAGCTTTTAAGTACATTACACTGTTCCTTCCTCTGAGCACCAGCCCCTTCCAACCCACTTTGTGACATCAGCTCGTGAGAACAGCCTCTTTCAGGAAGATTCTGCACCGCCAGCACCGCCCCCAGGCTAAAACAAACACCCAATTTTTCAGTGAAGCTAGCAGTGCTCGGCTACTAGCTTCGTCGCTCAGCTAGCTCAGCTGCTAGCCAGGGCAAAAGTTTGGATGTTGTTTGTTTTTGTGGGTGGAATGCAGACACAATAATGGGCCCGGATCTAGGATGATGTCATTAACTGGGCGGCACCTACAAGCAGTGAAGGGCGGAGCCTCAGGGATTGAGGCGTCTTACTTCCAGGTGGGAAAATAACTCACAAAAATAACTCATAATTAATGAATAATTTGTTCATTAGTGTGGCAAAGGTAATATATGATCATATACTGTATATGGATATAGTTTACTGTAAAAGACTCAAACAAAGCATGGTATGCCCTTTAATATCAACCAAACAAATGTGTGAGGAGACAGCGGTGTCATCAGCAAAAAAAGGGATCAGACTGATGAAAAGTTATTATTATTTAGGCAGAATAAATTAAGTCAGGTTCCATGGGAGCTTAATGAACTACAAAGTCAAATCAGATTTGAATCTGGTTTCTGATGGAGGGAAGCACATTGTATAAGTTTGGGTGAAAATGTATAGAGAGATAAACTCTTATATGCATGTACACACATAACAGCAGACAAAGACGTATGTACATTTTTGAATGTTAAGAGGAAATTCTTGCTGACTGATAACTTTAGGAATCCATCGTTTATGTTATTAAGTGATAAAAAAGTTGGGACATCAGAAGCTGCTTGGATTAAACACCACAGCTGAGGATGGGAGAACATCTGCAGATGATCGCTTTTGTTTTTAACAGAAAGTGAACTGAAAGTTGCACAATAGCAAACACTTTTTTATATTACTGTAATTTATATTACAGTTTTTATTCTTTCAGTTTCAAAAGTTTCTTCCTCTGGAAACATAAATGAACTTCCATCTTTTTCCCACTGTGTTTGCAAAGGAGACAAGAAAAGAGGGGCGGAGTTTGCTTTAGGAGGAGGGATTTAGAGTTTGATAATTATGACCATGACTTCAAAAAATTATGCAGACAAAAAATGAAAATATAAAGAGATCAACTGCCAGAAGAAAGTTTTAAAAACACTTTCATGCTAAAATACTTAATCAGAATAGATTAAAAAAATTAAAAACAAAAACATGTTTGTGTGATTCTGAGCTGTTTTACCTCCACTTATAAAGTTTTACCACGATCAGTCCATTGTCCAGTTTTATGAAAAACATGACTTTCCAGAGATTCCAACTTTTGTGCCAAAGGAGTGCAGTAAAACACCCAAAATAACTCAAGGTCACAATCCCCGACAATTCATGGAGAAAGCATCTCCTTTCTGCACAGAATTCAGAAATACTGCTGCTGCCTCTAAAAATTAATGACCTGAAGATCAGACTCCTAATGTGTCAGCAGTCGGGAAGCCACTGTTACTGCAGCGCGGAGTCCTGCTCGAGTCGAGTGTCCTTCAGCAGAGATGTTTGCTAATGAAAAGTTGTTTTTGTCATCCATCATAGTCTGAGCGCGTCCTGAAGGAAGACCTTGAGCAGCGCGTCTGCCCCGCTCACTGTTGAAACTCCTTAAAGAAAAAAAATGCATCGCATTCAAATGAGGGATAATGTAATTAGTGTTTAAGAAAATCAAGACAATGAAGAGAGAACGTTTCCCAGATATTCCAGGTTATAAACCACTAACAGGCTGGAAACACTTTCCACGTGTTTGCCCAAAATAATTCACAAACCTGGAATGACACAGACATGTCACATAATTATCTGGCATTTTCTTCACTCAGATAATGTAGCACCACATTAAAATGCAAATTGTACTTTCAGCGCCGAACTCTGAGGATGCTGGGAGAGGAAAATGAGACCTCAGTGAAGGTGCAGATCCTCAGGTTTGTACGGAAGGAGTTGTTGAATTATTGTGATGTCAGGCTAGTTTACATCTTTTAAGGCAACGACAGGGCCGGCCCTGGGCATAGGTGACCTAGGCATCCGCCAAGGGTTGGGGTCACCAAACTACAGCCCTCCTCTTTTGGTCCGGCTCCCAAACTGTTTTGGCTAAATTAGAATTTTTTTCAGTTTTTTAGCCTAATTTAGCATTTAGCTAATATTTTGGCTACATGCTAGCTGTTTAAGCTAAATTAAACATTTTTCCTTTTTTTGGCTAATTTGGCATTTAGGTAATATTTCAGCTACATGCTAGCTGTTTTGGATCATTTTGATTTTTTTAAGCTAATTTGTCTAATATTTTGGCTAGCTATCAGCTTTAACGTTTTCAGCTAACAACTTCAGCATTTTCAGCTACCAGCTTGTGTTTTTAGCTATCAATTTAAGCATCTTCAGCAGTAGAAAGGAAGAGAAGGAAAATTCAGATTCAAAGCGGTCTGTTTGTATTACTTGCATTTAATTGCTTGGATATATCCCCCTCCCCCCAGTTCTATCGAAAAATACTCTTGTTTTTGGTCGGAAAAGAAGAATTTACCTGGTGATCTAGTTTTTTTGTATTTCTTTTCCTCTTTTGAAACCCCTAACAATGTAAATCTTTAAACTTTACACCTGTCGAACGAGCTACCATGCTAGCGTGGTGGTTAGTGCGGTCGCCTTCATTACAGAGATTGGGGTTTTTCTGTCTGAGCTATGAAGATGATATTATGCTAAAAATAATAATAATAATAATAATAATTTTTTAAAAAAAGAGATTACTATTTAATTCTTGAGAATTAAAATTAAATTAATATTTTTTAAACAAAAGGAAGCTACAGTGCTTCTTTTTTGGGTGACAGAAATCCTGTTTCGCCTAGGATGCCATGCAGTCCAAGGCCGGCCCTGGGCAGCGGTCCCCGACCTTCGGGCCATGGACTGGTATCGGTTGCAGAGAACTTTTTTTTACATTTTATTTTTAATCCAACTCCGAAGGAAGTTGTTTTTTTTTTTTTATGATTCTTCCAACCACATCCAACTCATTCTTGACTCGTGTCAAAAATCCATCCGATACTTTCTTCAAGCGGCTGCAACGACCACTACATTAAAACCTCCAAGTTAGCAAAAGTAGCTTAAAAATAAACGTATTTGGAAAGTTTCTTTTGGAAGATCCGGACAGGAAACAGAAAAAGAGCTTGAGATTTCAAAATAAAATTAATCTTAACAAACAAAAACCACAAGGTTTGACTCCAAATATCGATTTACAATTGTTCCCCCAGACCATAATAATATTCAATCAACTGTCTAATGTTACAAGGACGCTGCTAATAAAGTTATCCAAATAGTGGTGGCCAAATGAAGCTTCACAAAGCACTGAAACCTTCCAAATAATCATTGAAAAAGATTCAGAACTTCCAAGATGGTGACATCTGGTGGACAAGTGAAGCCATTACAACCTCAAAAGTGCACAACACAAGTTCTGACAGTTTCAATGAAAGTGAAATTGAAGTTCAGGAAAGTCTGTGTGGTCATTCAAGTGTTTGTTCATTTATACCAAATCAGGATTTCATCATCATTGCAATAAAATATTCAGCCTAAAAATCTGAAACAAAATCCAGAGGAACTTTGTGTTCAATGCTGTTTGAGGGTTTATTCAAACCTTAGAACTTTATTTAAAACGGTAACAAACAAGATAAGCGATCTGCCCTACTTTGCAATAATAAAAGTTGTTTTTGTTTGTCTAAAGTGTTTTCTAAGGAAATGATTTAAATAAAAAGGATCTTTTTTTAGGGAATTATTTAATTATTTTGGAATAACTGACAAGTTATTTATCTTTACAAGTTCTTACTTTTTTTTTTCTTTTTACAACCTCTGACTTCTCTACTAGACAATTATCAGATCAATTTAAGTCATTGAAGGACTTTTTTTTCTGTCTACATTTTTTTTCTTTCATCCGTGCTTTTTTTTAACACTCCAAAAACTTTATTAAAACAGAAAACTTAAGCAATCTCACCTGAATTGCCTACATGTTTGTTTTTTTCTGGGCCCAGCAACTTGTCTCATTTTAGTTGAAGTTTCAGGCTTCAGCACTGGACACCAAAGATTTATAACCTCTATGCATTAAAATATGTTCATGTTTGAGCTGTTTTAAGTCACTTATTTGTTGTTGACTCCCTGTCAGCTGCTGTTTTTCATGTTTATCTGAACGCCTCACAGACATGATCATGCAGGTACAGACTAGAGCCTCAGGTTCCACTCTACCAGAACTTTTAATTCCTTTTTATCCTAAAAAGAGAAACAACTACTGGCTTCAAAGTCGGCGGCATCAGTAAACAGCTTAATATTTTAATATTAATGCAATCCACTGTTGGGTAGGATATTAAGACTTCCTGCTTTTTTAAACTAATCAGGAGTAGCAGAAGTTCAAATGTCTGCTTGGAGAAATGAAGATAAATAAAGGACAAAGATGGAGGCGGTAGAGTGTTTCTGACTTTAATTGATTAAGGTAAAGGATTAAAAAAGACATACATTCATTTCTTTGAGAGGTTTGGGTAAAACTTTAATTTTATAATCCAGAAAGAACTTTGTTAACAAGCTGTAAGAAGAAGCCACACTCATGATGTTTCTTCATTTTCGGTTACTCAGATCTTTCCTCATGGAAAAGATGGACGTTTTCTGACTGGAAAAGACATTTTATCTTTTAATTCCTTTTTTTTTTAGTCAACCTATGTTTAATTTTCACATTTCCATATGCATAAGCTGCATTTTTAATGACCTTCAATCCTTAAAATCAGTGTTGCAGAACCTTTTTCAGGGCACAGACAGGTTAAATGCCAGAAGATATACGGTACCAGGCTGACGTGAATGTCTGATTTTATTTTAGCCTCCAGTTTTCCTCAACTTTGTTTGTCCATAACCTCTGTAAAATATCTGCAGCTGCCTTAAACTAGCACGCTAGTTTTCATGTAGAAACCGCTAAATACTGATGCCAACCCCTGATCTATGGACAGGATGGTCCATAGATGTAAATGATTCGTCCAAAACTCCACAGAATGGATGAATTTAACTGTAAAAATGATTATCTTGACTCTAAAAACGTATATCTTATTAAGGTGAATGTTCATGTGTTTTTAGGAATTAACTCTTTCACACCTGACACTTAAACACAAAATCTTTAACGTGCTGTAACTTCTCAACTGTTTGCATGATCTACGTAATTCCAGCAAATTTTGAAGGCTTTTCTCCGCTTTTCTCCTTCAAAATTTGCTGGAATTACGTAGATCATGCAAACAATTAAAAAATTCCAGTAAATCAAAAACATAATCACCGGAGGTTCGGTGTTAAAGGATTTTTGAATAAATCCATCTGTGCTTGAACTTAAGTTTCCATTAAATGATGGAATGTAGCGTTTGTCCTTGTGTGTTGGGCATGGAAGGAGGCTTACAGGAAATCTATTTTCCATTTTTTGTTTGGGAAAAACGTGTCAAAGGAAAGCTGTCAGAGCCCGGAGAAGCTTTTAGTCTTGGCTGTCGCTGCATCCTAACAAAGAAGAGTGTTTCTGTTTCTCCATTTGGACCTTTGGGGAGTGCCACACTCGATTAGGCCCAGCATGTCTGCTTAGGTATTACAGCTGACATTAAAAAAAAAAGCTCCATTCCGTCTCTATCACTTCTTCCACTCAGGCGTGACTCACCAGCACCCCCACAATGCATTGTGGTGGAGCTTGAGCGCTCCCCCAAGAAAACCTCTCCTGGGCCCGGGGCCACGGCGAGCGCAGAGGCGGGAATTTATCCAGTTTGCACCTTCAAAGCTGCGTCCTTGCTGTGTGGAGGATGTGCGCTGATGGCTACGAGAGCCGCTGAGGGGACGGCTCCTCTTGAGTTCAGCAGCTGTACTTGTGACACTTTCATACTTGATTAGGTAACTTTGCTTTCAGCAGATATGTCCCTGAGCTGTGACTTAGCACTCCTGCAAGGATGCCTCTCAAAGGCGTTTCATACTGTGCCAAGAAGTTAAGACACTGATGTGCAAAACCTGCTTTGGCAGAGGAATGCCGACACAAAGCTGATGGCAGAAGGAGCCACTTTTGAGGACTCGTTTTACATTCAGTCTGTATATCACCCAGTTTAAAGTCCCCATTTTTTTAAATAAAAAAAATAAAAACTTCCCTGTAGCGTTTTAATTATGATTATGAAGTTTTTAACCAAAATCTCACAACCTAGAGGTCTTAAAAAGCCATTTTTCATGTTGATCTGAAGCCTCTGTTTCTAAAATCTCCTCTGAGGGGGTGTGGCTTTTGGAGCTCCGCCCCTGATCCCCCTGTCTGTTTATGTCTCGCTGGTATAAATCTTCACCACTGCTACATAAAAATGTCCATCAATATGGGTAATGTCCAGCCGTATGGTTCTGATCCGGATGTCAGCTGGACGAGGAAGTGAAGATCTTCATGGACAGAACTTCCTCCAAAATCCTGATTCTTTCTCCTTCCAGTTCACCAAAGACTCTTTTAGCTAATTCTCCAATGTTTATTGACTGTGATCAATACATTCAATCATTGGTTTCTCAGAGTTCTTGATAAAATAATCAAAGCTAACATCAAAATGCTCTTTCATTGATTTACAATCCTTTCCAACTGCGGTCAAATGAGCCGCCGTTCACATTTCCGTGGTCACATCAAGAAGCTCCGTGGAGTCTGGTGGAGATTTTCCAGCGTTCTCAGTCCTGCTACCGTAAGTATTGGATGAAACTCACACGGCTGATTTGACCACAGACCTTCCATTCGACCAGATTAACTGTTTTAAGTGTTTTCTGTATTCGTTATCTCTCGCGTTAACGGCCATCTTTTCTGCATCAACAAAACACTTTCAAGCTATGTCAGAAAAAGCTCAGTGACTTTTCCTGCCCTCAAGATGAAAATGGGGTTTATGGATCACAGCCAACTGGGATGTAATGCTTGTTTTTCTCCACTATGAGGCTTGGAGGTCAGGGACGTATTCTTGTATCATCTTCTTAATGTTTCGTGAGTGAAAGCTCTTTGGAGTCATATACTGAAGAAGACTCCTAACAAACATCCCGAGAGGCTAAAGAAGATCGTTTCTTCCGTCACACGTTTCCTTTCATCGCTGGTGAAGCTGCAAAGTTCAGCAGATGAAAACAAGCCGTCCTTTGGTGTCACTCGGTGACAGCTTTAGACACCAAACTGCATTCTTGAATGATTACTTATGAACACGAGACAAGGTCTCTGGGAGTTGGCTGGAGGGTAGGTGAGGGGAGACTTCAACCATCTGATCACAGCTGTTTTTCTTCCAGTCTTCAGTCTGTCCTGTCACTTGTTAGGCAAAGGTGCAGTACACCCTGAACAGGTCGCTAGGTCAGGTCAGTTATTTCAAAATAAAAGACGCTCTGTGCCAAACAGGATCATTTCAGTTCAGCTCTGGACAAGTAGTGAACAGTGTTGTGCAGTATAAGATAATATGTGCTTTTAATTCATAAAACTTCAAACTTTTTACCAAAGTTTTGCTTTGCATGTAAAATCTGTTCATTCTTGAGGTAGTTAATCAAGCAAGAATTTGAACCTTCTCACTGTGAGGCGAGACGCTAACCACTGCGCCACCGTGAAGTCCACAATTGATTTTTTTTACTTTTTTTAAACATACTTTTTACCCACAAAAACAAAAACTGATCAGCATTTTGAAATTGTTTTGTTTATTTAGCTCTTGTTGAAAATCTTTTCATTCAAACTTGTCATTTTGAAAACCATCAGCATTGATTTTCAGAGAGCCAATCACATTCACTCCCATTCCTTCCTTCACTTTTCCAACATTGTCCTAAATTTCCATTGATGCCCATGCTCACGGGGAGAGACGGCGCATAAATAATTGAAAAACATTTTGTTATTTCAGATATCTGCTGTCTTACAAACACGGTCTCATTTCCATAACCGAGGAAACTGTTGAATTATTCACTGGAGAATGTGCAGAGAGAATGGGGCTCTTAATAATTTAGTGAGACGCGCATCTGTTTTGTTATCAGCGTCTCTTTGGAGCTGCTGAGCGTTTGTCACCATTCATTCATTGATTTTGAGGCTCACAGTTTATTCAGGTTCTGTTCCTTATTCCTTCTTCTCTTTATGAAGACCCACTCCCATGAAAATAGTATATAGAGTATATAGAAAATTAAACTTAATATGACATTTCTGAGTATTTTTTTATTCAAATACATGTGAATCAGGAGGAGTGTCACAATGCAGAAAATACACTGCTCCACTCCATTCTGATGCATCCACTTGTAGACAAATAGATCCATGAACATCTTTGTTTTTTAATCAAAAAAGTTCTGCTGGATTTCCTCATGACTGGTCGCCATATTTTCAGTCACTTAATTATATGAAAAAGAAAAATGGCTTAAAATACTTTGAAATACAAACTTAATGAGAACCCTTAACAAAAGTTAAATTGTCATTTATGTTTTTTTATGTGTACTAATATATTAAGAGTCCAATTTGTTGAATGTTTTATTTGTTATGTTGGGTAATTGTGGTTGTTGGGATGTGTAATGTTGCTGATGACATCACAATTCTATGCAATGTAACTCAGTTGTAAATAATGTCTCATTCAAGCAGATTTCCATCAAAAACATTTTCTTCTTCAATAAGAGACGAATTTGTCACATTATTATTGGAATTAAATGGTGCTGTTGTTTGAGACCACCTGTTTCTGACATCAATTTTTCATGGATATTTGATTTTGAAAGGCGACCCATTCGTCTTTCCTTTTCTGATGTTTGTCTGCCGCCATGTAAAATACACCATGTGATCTATTTCAGGCACGACGAGGAGCTTCTTCTGGGAAGCGTGAGGCACGTCTGGCTAAATCCCAACAACTTTAAGCATCGCTCTCTCCAGTGGAAGACTTAGAGCCGTTCTGCTGAGTCAGACCTCTTTAAAGCTTCAGAAATCTTTGGATGAAAACGCAGGTGAGCGTTCACACCTCCAAATCTTTTTTCAAATAGAAAGTCTTGTTTTTTTATATGTAAAAAGCCTGATTTTCACAATTAAATAATTCCTAAAATTCTGTTATGTTACATCATCGGAAGCATTTTACCAGCTTCTAGTGTCTGAATTCAAGCACACACACCCCCCACCTTGATGAATCTCTCAGAGAGACAGAAAAACATCAGATTATCATCTTTTTCTCCCCAGGAGATGGAATCCGTCCATTTTCCTTGGCGGCGCGGCGGCCTGTCATCTTCCTGTGGAAGTAAACTTGATTGGGTTGTTGCACGTATTCCTGCATGATGACTCAAGTAGCTGAGAGCCTAATGTGACCTTATTGTGTTTGACACACATCCCAAATCCTCCTTTTGCCTCACTTGTTCCTTCATCTGAGTTTTATGAAGTGGGATCGCTTTTTTTTTTTTTTTGTGAAAATTGAATGATGATAGAATCTTAACCTAACACCACCAGTGAGTTGAATGTTTGACCCCTTTTCCTTATTAAATCCGTTCATGAGGAATTGATAGAATAAATAAAAAGGTCTCGTCTTCATTCAGTCTAAGAATCACCTGGTCAATAAAGAGTCAAGAAGAACTGAGTTTTCAATCCCTGAAAGTACCTCTTATTTATGAGGAGCATTTGAATGTTTTTTTGTGTTTAATAATGAGGCACTTGTACTAAAAAAATAAATCATTCTTTTTGGTTTCTGAAGGTGAACTTTGGGGCAAGGACTCGCCGAGCTCCATCAACAAAACTCACAAAAGAGCCACAGAGTATTTAAAGTGCACAGCCTGGGAAATCAAGGGCTTAGCTCTGCGTAATCTTTTTTACCCAAGAGAAGTTTTTTATTTCAAAACCCAAATGACTAAAAGATGCTTCTTTTAGGGACAATAATTCAAACATGAAAAGCGTAGCTGCTGTTTTTGTGAGCTTGAACCTTCTCTGGCCTCAAACATACAAAGAAGTGGATTTCATTGAAATTAATAGAAGTAATTTCATTTGTTGCAGTGAGTGTTTAGTTCGTGAAATATGTCGAAATAATTTATGGCCATAAAGACTTATCTTTTTCTGCCATCTAACACAAGTATTATGGATTTTGTTGATAAAAATATTATTTTCAAAGCAAGAAGTTTTAGCGTTTTGTTTCCCGTTGTGCTGCTGTTCTGTTTCTCTTTTTGACTGGTCTACACCAGGGGTCTGCAGCCTTTAACGCTGAAAGAGATGAAAGAGTTTTTACAGACCAGAACCCAAAGAGAGCAGCTAAGTCTCCCTTTATTGTTAAAAAAATGAACAATATTTATGCTCTTTTGTCAGTTAAACATATAAATGTAACTCAAATATAACAATAATTGAATTACAACTGTGTCAATATGTTTCTATATATAACAGTTGTAACTTAGTTTACTTTTGACACCAGCACACACTGGATCCTTTCAAAATAAAACCCACTTTGTCAAAAAAGTTCCTCCTGCTGCTGCAACTTTAATTAAATCAAAAATGCAAGACAGTAAAACATGTTTATCATTTGGATTTGGTGTTCTGCCATCACTTTTTTCCCTTTTACTCTCTGATATAAACAACATTTTAGTAGAATCTAATTATTAAAATGTATATATATATATTCAGGATAAACGGAGCTTTTAGTGTCATTCTCTGAGGTGTGAGGCACAAAAACACATAACTCTAAATCATTTTCAATCATAATAAACTGCATTTGTTCAAAACTTTAACCACTTTAGTGTAATTTATCAAAATAAAACAACATTTGGAGCCTTTATTTGACTTAATATAAATTAAAAACACAAAATTAAAGAACATTTCTACAGGATTTCTGACAACAAATTCATTTTTTTTTACTTAGTTGTTTTACTTGTTAAAAATCTAAGGAGAAATGACAATACTTAAATAATTGATCTATGATGCGTTGAATCGTTAGAATTCAATACATAAAAAGCTAAAGAGCCACAATAAAGGGTTAAAAGAGCCACATGTGGCTCTGGAACCAGAGGTTGCAGACCTCTGATCCATACAGGTGTGCTGGTGTATAAAGGTGCTTCTACACCGGCTGCGTCAACTTATGTTTAAGCAACAATCTTTTAATAAAATGTATATACAAATCCAGATAGACTAGAACTTCAGGTTTCCACATCCAGCATACTCATGATCACGTGTCGCTACACAACTTTTTTTAAGACCCACTCCAAAGAAATTTGAAATTATTTTTGTTTTTAACATGTTTTTGTAACTTTTTTATACAGTAGAAGAACTACATTATATAATTTACAGATAAAACTGCATTACTGGGTATTTCTAAATTCAAATTGTGTTGGATTTGAAAACCAGATGCTAGAAAAAGCTCAGACTAATGATGTAGTTACGGAAATGTTCGTGCCAAAGTCTCACTTCTCCACTTCACGTCCTTGTCCACACGACTGGATTCATGTAGGTCTTCATTTTCCTCATTCCTCTGGCTCAAAACTATCCAAGTGGGTTGATCCAATGTTGCTCGTCATTTTTTTTTTTTTGCGCCACTAATGTTAGCTTGAGGCTATATACTCGCATGTGAGCAAACAAACAAGAGCTCCCAGTGACGCTGATAGGGGCGGAGTTACTTCGATCCAACAGTCCCGCCCACAACCCAGAATTGTATTTCAAAAGAAAACAACTTCAAAATAAAAAAAAAAAAAAAGGGAATTGAATTGATTCAGGCTTTTGTGAATCGAATTGTTTCTGGAAACTATAATCAATACCCAGAACTAGTAAGAAGTATATTAACTGAATACGTCTTCAAAGTAAACTGGAATATTTCAAGTCTAATGTTACGCCCCATGTGGTCTAGGGGTGCGGGGCCTAACATAAAGGTAAATTAAATAAGTGTTTAACAAAACACAACAAAAGGTCTCCA
>NC_050520.1:1670469-1671498 GCF_002922805.2 Oryzias melastigma
ACAAAGATCCACAAAACACAAAGAAGTCCCACTCTGACAAAAATCCACAGAACCAAAAGAAAATACAAAACCAAATACGGCCACAGCCGTAACATCTAAAATGTAATAATATAGCATATAAAAATTAAACTTAAAGTGTACTGTCTCACTATCATCAACTAAGTATATTAGTACACCTAAACTACTATTTACTGAGGTTCAAGCAGGATGAAATACTTGTTGCTTCTGTGCTTCTACAGCCTTTACCTCATACACTTTTAGAGTTTTCCTCTCATTTTGGTTTGAAATGTCAATTTCACCACTCGAATTATGACTTTTTGGAGGTTAAACAAACTTTTCTTCTTCATTACTAATGAAGTTTTCAGCCTCTGAGTCGCCTTCTCTCAGTAGATTCAAACCACCTGACTGAGAGAAGAAGTCTGGCATTTGGCTTTTTCAATAATAATCACTGGGCCATTGAGAATGTTATTCTCTGAGGAAATAACTTCAGAGCAATAAACAGCTTTTATTGACTGGACCAGAAGATTTTAATATAGAATAAGGAATAATCCCGGCCGGCGGTGCTGGCGTCCCTGCGAGGTGCCGGACGGCTCTGGAGAAGGTGATTCCGTTTGGCATTTACGCCATTGAGTCATCATTTAAATGTGGGGTCTTTCTCTGTTCTCGCCTTCTGTGAAATCAATTTAAAGTCATTGGAGCTGAAGACTCAAAGGTTAGTCATGGAGTGAAGTTTTATTTGAGTAATGAGACGATCCCAATCAATACTGAAATTCACCAAAAAGTCATATATATTTATTTGTAGTTTCTCATTAGGTGCAACATTAATAACTGAAACAGTAAGAAGCCAGTACTTCCACTTAAAGATATAACTTGTGTGTCATAATTTATTATGATTAATTAATCGTAACCTGTAATTAATTAATCTAATTAATCGTTTTTTTTTGTTTTTTTTATTAAACCTAAGTCTAATTTTGTGGTATTTTCATTTAATTTTGTGACACTGTGGTGAAGTAAAAGATCAAAATCAAA
>NC_050520.1:1671519-1687268 GCF_002922805.2 Oryzias melastigma
ATCGAACTAAAAAAGAGGCTTTTTAAAGTTTCAACCTTGATTTTTACACCACCAAGAGGTAACATGTTCAAACTCGAGCAGAAATGAAAAGAGCAAAACATCAGAGTGTTCTAATTTAACACATAAAAAGTAGGAACTCTTTTGTGAAAAATCCCAAAAATGTAAACCAAAAACTTCTTAATACCATATTCCACAGTTTATATAGAATACACCATTAATTTATGATAGCGTACACCTCGCCAGGCTCTATCCCTTAAGGAAGACATATGAGTTGTGGCATTGAGGCATTGTTACGGTTAGTTCTGTACCTACAAAGTCACACATTGATGATGTCATAGCAAACACAAATGCATGGCACGCATTGACACAGAGAAATGCACTGAAAGTGATGTAAGACATGTTTTCAGCTGATTGCAAATAAAATAGTTTTCATATTTGAGAACATGACAAAAGCTGTAGAAGGAAACTGTAGTTTTCCCTCTCTCGATGGGTGGAGTGGTCCCGCCCCAGGTGGTGGAGTTTAAATATCTTCACGAGTGAGGGAAGATTGGAGCGTGAGGTTGACAGCCGGATTGGTGCTGCGTCCGCCGTTTTGCGGTCACTGTTCCGATCCGATAGTTGAGCCAGAAATCTCTCAATTTACCGGTCGATCTTCGTTCCAGTACTCACCTATGGTCAGGAGCTCTGGGTCGTGACCAAAGAAACGAGATCCCGACTACAAGCGGCTGAAATGAGTTGGCTGGGAGCTCCTTTAGAGAAAGGATGAGGAGCTTAGTCACCTGGAGAGATCTTGGAGTAGATCTGCTTCTCCTCCTCATTGAGAGGAGCCAGTTGAGGTGGCTCAAGCATCTGGTTTGGATACCTCCCGGACACCTCCTTGGAGAGGTGTTCCAGGACGGAAGACCCACATGCTGGAGAGACCACGTCTCTTGAACGCCTCGGGGTCCCCCAGAGGAGCTGGAGGAAGTGACCTGAGAGGGGGCAATCTGGGGATCTTTGCTTAGACTACTGCTTCCACGAACCGGTCCCGGATGAACGTAAGAAGATGGATGGATGGAATACATAATACAATCTGGAAGAAAAGTTTTTACCTCTTCACATTCTACTTGTTTAGCTATTGAAACGTTTTTTAAACTATATTATGTGAACTTCTCATTGGGTCAAAGTCCTTGTGCCCTTTACTCTCAGTCTCCCCTTTACCTCCTCACACCAGCACGATCCATCTGTCGGCGTACGTTCTACATCCTCCTAACACGCCGGTTCTGCATGCACATGTACCCCCCTCCATGGTCCGTCTTGGCTCCCAGTTTGACTCCGGACCTTCTCAGAATTTTGTGGAAAAAATCGTTAAAAAAATCTCAGACGTAGTAAAGTGCCAACTTTTGTTCACAACATTTAAAGAACCCATTAGTTTGCTAAAAGTAAATCTAAAAAGATCCAGATCTAATTGCTGCTTTAATCAAATACTTTCTTCCCAACTTGAATGTAAAACCACAATTTTTAAACTAACAAATCAGAGCACTTGACTTCCAGCTATAAAAGCCAGCAGCTCTTCTTTCACTTCCAGGAAATGAAATGACTTTCTTTACGCAGGAGCTCTACTCGCCGTGGCTTTCTTAAAAACAAACTTTCACTCCGTGAAAAGAAAGGAGACCATTCCGCCCACATCATTAAATATTTCAAAGAAATCTTTTATTACCACGGAGGAAAAGAAATCAAAGTAGGCGCTGTTTCCGAGAAAGGTGGAGGTTTTTACTGCCATGTCAGTGCTCTTTATGACTGCAGGCATTATGGCCTTTCATTAAGCCGGAGCTTGTGACAGTAATAACACCATCCTCAAAGACAGCCTGAAATACTGCAATGCTGCCGTTCCAATAAACCACATTCTATATGGATTTTATGGGCTAATTAATGTCTGTGACATGATTTAGTCAAAATACTGCAGTAATAAAGTACCAATAACAACATTTCCAAGCATGTCTTCTCAGCTCTGGTCATAGCAAGCTAACCTGAACGAACCGAGCCGTTAGTGTCTCTCATGAGTCTAGATTCTATCCGACTCCTTCTAGACTCTAGAAGGAGTCGGATAGAAGGAGTCGGATTTGGTGGCGGGAATCCAGAACTTTTTGAAAAGAAAAGTTCCCTTAGAATCAGAAAATGAAAAAAAGAAAATGTTGTTGGTTTTGTTTTCTTATATGGGGGTGGGCCTGTACCAACAGTCCGCCCTGGGATTGGAGACCACTGCTTTGGAAAACTGGGATAGATTCCTGGTTATTATTGTTATTGACACAGAAGGGAACCACATTAGAGTTAATCCGAAAGTGAGCTGGAAGACCAGAAATCTTCACACTCGCCAAACAACCTGAACTTTCAAGGAAACGACGGAAGGGAACTCTACAAGTGTGAATGTATCCTGAGATTCATTTGTCATTTGTCGTTTCCATTGACTATGAAATTTCCCAAATTGGATTTGGAACAATAAATTTGCCTAATGGAAACACGTCCATTTAGAAAAACCTCACATTTATATAAAAGCTTTGGCACTTCAAGAAGGTAGTTTTTTAGTCTTAACAAAGGGACATATTTTGGCCACAAGAGGTTCCACGGTGTCACACAGCTCATCAAAGGTTGAGCATGTTATGCAGAATTGTTGCATCCATAGCTCCTCTATACTAACTATTAATTTGTTATAATTTGCTGTAAATCAACACATTGCTCACATCCACTGCAGTGTTTTTGAATGACTTAATGACTTAGTGAGTTGTGTTTATTCGCATAATTATGATTTAATGGAATCAGTGTAATTGCGAAACTGCGTTTTTTTTTTTAATTTCTAGAATTTGGATAAAGTTTTGAGCATGTGTGAAGAAAACTCATCTAGTGAAATGGACTATTGAGTTGATCAAAGTCCCCTTATGACAATTAACAATTAAAAAAAAAAACATTCCCAGTAGTGTTTTAATTATGATAATGGGTTTTTTTAACCAAAATCCTACAACCTAAATGTCTCAAAAGTCATGTTTCATGTTGTAATCTCAAGCCTCTGTTTCCAAAATCTCCTTTGAGGGGGCGTGGCTTTTGGTGCTCCACTTCTGATTCCCACCCCCTGATTTTTTATTAAATTTCTTCTCTTTCATAAGAAAAATGCCACACATACATGTTAAAAACTCAAAAACATGATTTTCATCAGAGGAGGATTTTAATAATCATAAATGTGTGTTATACAGACAACAATATACTTTTATTTATTCAGCCAAAACAATTAAACAGTGTTGGCACTAAGCAAAGAACATTCTTTCTCCTGCCACAGACTTCTGCGACTGTAGCTGCTCCATCAACAGCGTCTGTGAGAGATTATCCGACTGTATTTCACTCTCCAGTGAGCTGGACATGATCCCTCGCTGCTGCGCAGTCTGCGGCAGATGGGAAGTGAAGTCATCAGCACGCGACGCCTACAACGCCCGAGTTTGGTGGATGCATCCAGAGACAGGATGCTGCTATAATTGGACCTAATAGAAACAGATGTTGTGTTCTGTGGGATTTCCAGCTCCACCGGCTGCCAGGCGTTTTGTTCACAGGAGACATCTCACTGCTTCTCATCTCCACACTTCAGATCAGCGTTTTGGGAATGAAGCTGTGGATGACAGGCCTGCTAGCCAACTGATGCGTGGAGCAAACAAAACCGAGAATTGCGGGCGAGTCTTCAGGCCTTTTGAGATCTGAAAATCCTAAACCGCAGAAAGAAACACAAAATTATATCTGAAAGGCTGCAGGAGTGGAAACAGTTTTCTGACAAGTGCAAAAACAGAAAGCAAAGAGTTGAGAGCCAAACACTATTATTATGCAGAGCCAGTGCTGTACGTTGTCTAGGAAACCCTAATTAGAAGTCATTTTGCTCTCAGTCCTATCAAAGCTAATGGAAGAAGAGATATCAGATCATGGCGGAGCAAATTTCTGTCCCTATTAGAATATATCTCCGAGTGGTGCGCGTCTGTTGTTACCTTTTCACAAGCTGTGCTTGTCAGTAAACACGCGACACTAAAATCCCTCTTAGAGCAGGAAAGATTCACAGCTGACCCACATCAGCGCAATCAAACCGACGGCGTCCCGCTCCGTCCCGAACCATAAAGAAAGCACAAACGACAAGATGGAATCCATTATCCCCTCCTCTCCCGTCTGAATGAGGCATCAGCCAGCACTCCCAGCTCTCCTCAAAGCCTTGTGAAGATGCCTCACAATCAATGGGCTTTAATCACAGCTATTTTCCCTCTTTTTTCTCCTTCCAATAAAAGGAGAGAATGTCTCAACCTCAATCAACACTAAGAAGGGAGCACAGTGGTTGTGTGGTTGGGTGTTTGTGGAAGTGAAGGGTCATGAGTTCACCAGAGTGCAATCATTTATGCTATTTTCATTAGAGTACGAGAAGAAGAAGCTTCCTTTGGCTGTTGGGTCTCGTTCTGCTCCCTGCAGCAGCTTCCAGCCACTGCTGAGCTCATGCTATGTTATATTTATGACCCGTGCATCAACATCAAAACATCAGACTCCTTGATGCAGGGGTGTCAAACTCAATCGCACAACGGGCAAAATCCAAAACACAACTTAGGTCGCAGGCCGAACAGGATAAACAATTATTGAACTCTCTAAAACTACATTTTTAAACTTTAAAACTGCTATTTTTTAACATAATTATTAGCTACATATAGAGCATTACCTGCAATAATGCGAGTGTGAATCCTGTAAGCTGAATTTGGCCTGTGACGAGGCTAGTTCTGATAGCTGAAGATACTGAAATTGATAGCTAAAAACGCTGAAGCTGATAGCCAGCTAAAATATTAGTTAAATGCCAAATTAGCCTCAAAAACAAAAAAACAAAAAAACAGGTTAGCCAAAACAGCTAGCATATAGCTGATAAAAATAGCTAAACTTCAAAATATCCTAAAAAAACTGAAAAACCCTAAAATAGTTAGTAGATATTAGAATAAAATGAAAACAGCCAAAAAACTTTTTTAAAATAGCCTAAATTAGCCAAAAGAGCTAGCATGTAGCTGAAATATTAGCTAAACTCCAAAACAGCCTAAAAAAATCTTAGTAAATGCTAAAATAGACCAGTAATCTAGCAGAATGCCAATTTTTAAAACTTTAAAACTGTAACTTTTTAACATGATTATGAATAATAAAAAGGCAGGAATTTTATTCCAGAATAAATCAACTTAAACCTTAAATAACTTTAAATATTTTACTCTACATAACAATATGTATGTTGCCACCCCAATTTTTGGAAAATCGTTATCTTCATGTTTGAGTTTGTCATTGTTGATGACAGAAAATAACACTAAAATACAATAAATAACACAAAATAATGTCCAGTGTTTATGAGGTGTTGTACAGTCTAACAGCTGATGGGACAAAAGGTCTGAGGAAGTGCTTCTTCCTGCAGCAGACGTGTTCCAAAATTCAAGTCAAGGATCCTAATGTTCCAACAGTCTTTAAGCAAAATATTAATGTTTAGACGTTTCATTCTTATAAGAATATTCTTCTTTTGGTTGAAGGTAAATGCAGAAAATTCAAAGTACTGAAGCAAATCTAGCTTTGCTTGACAGACAGATGAAGAAAAAAATAATTTCACAACAGAAATTTCTGCATCAAACATACACGACAGCTGTGGTTTCAAATCAAACTGGGTATGACCAGACAACAAGATGATGGATGAGGTCTTCATTCTGTCCCGGTTTCAGCTCACCGAGCCCAAAATGCAAAATGGAAATCCTTTGATTCATCTCTACAACAACAACTTCAGGAAAAAACTGTTGGACAAATGTGTACAAACGTGTTTAAGACTCAATGTAACCAAAGCATAAAACTAAAAACTCATGTTACCCCCAAGCATGTGAATCCCATCAAACTTTACCCCAATTTGATTTTTTTAGAGATCAAGTTGAGGTCCTAGAAAGAACAAACCAAACCGACACATCAGGAGGGTCAAATCTTGACAGATCAGACCCAAAAGGTAGAGAACCACACGATACAATCACAACTTTTTATCTAATCATTATTTTAACTCTACGGAAATTATACAACTAACTGTTTCTTTAAGTTCTGGCTCAAAAATTTACCAAAAAACAAATGATTTCAGTAATCCTTTTCCTCTGCCATGATGGTAGAGTCCTGGTAGAGTCGATTAATCATAAATCAGCAGACAATTTCAGTTGTTTCTGAACTTACCTTACTAAGGAAGTCAACAGAGATGAAAAAAAAATTCATGAACAGAATGACGGTATAAGTGTTTGTCACCTATTGCAGCCAAAACAGCTCTTCACTCCAGCTTAAACCCAGATCGGGGATTTCAAGTATCCAATCCTTGAGTAAACTCATCTTTCTTGATTGTTTTTACTTCCTTATGTGTCAAACTTGATTCAACACATCAAACTGTTTCAACAAGTAAAGATAACCTCAGTACATACAAATGTGTTTTTCATTTGATTCAATTCATTAGAGGGAACAAGTCATCTTTCCGCAACATAATTTATTTTTATCTCTAAAAGAATGTCAATCAGAATGACAAACTGTGTATAGCAGAGGAGCGCTGGTGTTATTGAGGCGATAATTCACCGTATTCATCTTTAATCAGCACCCCTCAGGCAGCGAGGCGGCGATTGATTAGTATTTACTCAAGATTTAAAACTCGGGATGTGTCTGACTGATGCTCACATAAAAAATATATATGGATGTGATTTTTAAAGGATTTTTAAATCTTTAAAAAGATGTTTTTGGTTCTAAACAGCCATTTGTGATGTGTTTTAGTGATGCTTCGCTAACACAAACAGTTCATTTTTGATTGGTTAGCTTTACGTTTTGAGCTCATAAACTCAGTTTTCTCTTTTAACATTGAAGATTTATTTTTATAACAAATCTTTATTTAATTAAATGTTTAATAGTATGAAACTACAGCATTTGTTCACCAAACTGATTTTTTGTGGCACTTTATTGTGTGGACAGGGCCGGACTTACTATTGGACACAGGTAGACGATCGCCTGGGGTCCCCCAACACTCTGGAGCTGAACATTTATTAAAAATGTAAAATTAATTCTATACCCATCGTTATTTAACTCAGTCATAAAAAAAAAAAAATACCTCAAATCGCAGAAATGGAACAAGACTGATCATGTGAAAATGTTTCATCCTCCTGACAAATTAGCACATTCAATAAATGTGGTGTTTTTTCCAAATAAGAATAATGTAAATAAAACACATTTCTTTAACATTTAAGTGTGATTTCAGTTTTCAAAACAAAACATGCTTTACAATAATGTTGTCTAAAAGTGAACCAGTAGCAGTTGTTTGATGTTTCAATCTAGGGAAGGATTTTTTAGAAAATAAATAACACAAGTGCCGCAGGGGGCCCCATGTTATTGTTCGCCTGGGGCCCCCAATATGCTAAGTACGCCCCTGTCTGCCAGCATGCAGGTCATAGTGCTCCTACAACACGCAACAGTAATGCTGCATTCACAACGGACGCCATTTGTAGGTTAAATTTATGTCTGCTGCCTCTTTTTTGACTCGTGCCTAATTTACTGTTAGACAGTGTGATATGGCAAGCAAAAGGGGTCAATAATCACCAGGAAAAGTGCTGTTAAAAGCGTCATATTTGGCTACGAAAAGCACTGCTTCAAATACAAATAAAACCAAAGCTGAATCTCTCAAGAAGTGAGATGTACGACTGCAGGAAAATTTAAAATCAGGAAATGAACAGGTTCACCAAAACAATAAAAAACTGAAATGAACTTAATGAAGTGCAACAAAACCCCGGTGTCTGTTCCTCCTTTTAATTAATATAATCAATTCTTTTTTTTTTTACTGTAATTAATTCTGTTTTATTCAGGTTTTTTCCAGAAATATGAAGTCAAATGTCAAAAATACTTTTCCAGTTGTAGCTTTTCTAAAATTTCTTTCATAAACAATCAGAGAATTTTTATTCCGTCATGACATTATCCTTTTGTTCCCATCTGGAAGTTATTATTCTCTGGACCATCAAAGCTCTTCTTCCTGGTCAAATCACGGCTCAGAGAAGAGGTTGGTACCTGTTTGAGGGTTTGAAGGAGTTGTGTGGATTCCAGCCCGTCCGGTAGAATCCGGCGCCGCGGCTGATTACAGCCTTTGTAAAGGCTGAACTTTCTGCAGGTCTCGGACAAATCACTGTTATTACCCAAAGAAGTGATTGTGTAAAAGGTTCAGATGTGACGCAGAGTCCCTTCAGTGTCTTGATCTGAATAATTTAACATAGGAGAAGAAGGTGAGGATCAAGGTAGAAATCAGAACCAGAGGATGAAGACGTCAGTGAGACCTGCTTTTGTGCTGCCGAGGTTACCGTGTTCTTCAACTCACAGCAGCTTCTGTTTGGCTCTAAGCTTTTTTCCTTTTTGTCTTTGACTAAACAATGCAGCAGCATTTTCAAGAAGAAAGTTTCGAAGAACTGCCTTCACTCCAAAGATTTACCTTCATAAAGGTCAAATATCTGCTCGTCTTTCCCTTAAGTAACATCAACTTTATATTTAAGAGTAAAATACTATACAAGAATATGTATTCAATAACAAATGAATAAAACGGATGATCTTGGTTCTAACTTTTTCCTGAGTTTTAAGAACTACAAAAGTAAATACCAACAAATAAACTTACCTCATCTGCTCATGAAAGCTATAAAATGAGCTGCAACTAAAGTTGAAAACCTGATGCGTCAGAAACGGCCATTTTGTTTATGTGCTTCTCATAATATTACCTTCTTTATTTATCAATATTACAGAGCAAAATGTTTGGAAGTCATGAAACAGAGACCAGTATTGACTGTTTTTTTTATTATTTTTTTTTGTTTGTGAGTCAATTCCAACAACAATATTGGCCACAAAGCAGCAAAAGCCGTACAGTAGATGACCTGCTGGACCCTCACATTGTAGGAGGTCAACTTTTTGGCTTGCAGTCTGTTTTTAAAGATATTTTAATAGGATTTTTGATTTATATTTCTTCTCTTTAGAGATATTTTTGTAGCTTTTCAATATAATTTTTTTCTGGTTTTCAATATATTTTATTATAGATTTTTTATTTAATTTTGTTATATTTCTACGTATTTCTTTCAAAATATTAAAAATATTTTTTTTTGTTTTCCGATACATTTTTTTCAATTATTTTTTATTAATCATTTATGTGTTTTATTAGATATTTTTGAGACTACACTTTTTGATATAATTTCATCTGTTTTAAAACATTTCTAATTGATTTTTAGTATTTTTGAGATATGTCTTTGTAACTAATTGATATATTTTCTTGTGTTTTTCAAGACATTTTTAAAAATGATTTTAATATATTTTATTTTTTGTTTTTTGAGATATTTTGTGCAACTTTTATGTTAATTTTTACTGTTTTCAAGATATTTTTTAAAACATTTTGTATATAATTTGTTGTTTATCAATATATATTTGTAACTTTTCAATACAATTATTACTCTTTTTAAAGATATGATTAAAAAAAAATTTCAAGATATTACTTCTTAGCTGTTCAATGCATTTTTTTCTGTTTTTCAATACATTTCTTTAAAAGATTTGAATATATATTAGAGCTGTCAGGCGATTAAAATATATGGACATATTTTGTGAAACTTTTATTTATATTTTTTCTGTTTTTCAAGATATTTTTACTATAATTTTTTATACAATTTTTGTTTATCAATATATTTTTGAAATATCTTTTTCCGTTTCTTAAGTCATTTTTTTCTAAATTTTTTAATATAACTTTTCTTTTTTTCTGGATAATTATATATATATATATATTGTATATTTTGCCCTAATTTTATATTTTTTTCACTATAAGTTCACTAATTATTTTTTTTTCTTTCAGAACACAGAGTTTTGTTTATTCAATAAACTGTGTTCCTTCTATTCTTATTGGTGTCCAGTGTTTGTTATGTTCCCCTTTTGTGTTTTTCGGGGGGCTTTGCCCATTAGGGATATAATAGACACCCAACTTTATTACCACACCCAGTGTGCCTACTATCTATTATAGTTTTGTTCCCAATACATTCAGATACACACATATACATGTAAATATAAACACAAAAACACATAAATATGGACATTTCTGACCTGAACCGAGTAAACAGAGACCTGCTTTTCTTTACATTTTCTTCTGCTCCTTTCAGGACCTCCTGGATGATCCCTCCTTATGTTCTTCACACATAGATCCCTTTCATACTAAAACATTTTATTGAACTGTGGAACAACACCCAGATTCAACCGTTCTTCATGTTCAGGTGAGCAGTCCGTCCATGCCTTCTAAATGAACCTCCTCTCTGGAGTGAACCACCTGAAGCCGGTGGAAGCCCACTTTAATCAGTATGCTGAGTGAGCAAGGGATGTAGTGGGAGCAGTTAAGCATGTCTGGAGCTCTCCGGTGATGAATCCTCATGAACCCCAGTGAGTAAAGAAACACCGAAGGCCAAACAAAAAGCTCCTCTCCAACCTTTTGGAAGTCATTACAGCTTCACACCTCCAGTCTAGGATTGTGGGTGAATCTCAGCGGAGCTGTTAGGCTTTTTGCTTGTGTGCATAAGAAGTTTCCTGAGGCATCAATAAAAAAAAAAAATCTTTGCTCCAGCAGCAAAGTCCCTCCTTCAGTCTGTGATCAGAGCGAATGTTTGCGCTGCTGCGTTTGGCTGCAGGGCAAAGAGCTGCGATCTGCAGGCTAACCGGTGTGATGCATGCAGACTCAGATCTGCCTGCAGTGGTGTGGGGGGGGGGTGCATGCCTGTTTATCACTCTGCAGCAGCTCTGCTCTGGAAGACTCGTTTCTTTGCAGGTTTTTGTTCCTCTGAGCCTCCCACAGAGTCCTCCTGCCTGAAACCAGAACCAGCCGCTGGTTTGTGGTAATCTGGGCTTTTATTCAGTCGTCTTTGATCAATTCATCCCTGAACATCTGAAGTGAAAGACATATTTGGACGAATTAAAACTGTTTATGTCCTTGCAGATATTGAAAAATTGAATTTAAAACTATTTCATTATTTTTGTTATTAATTGGGATATTTTTCATGTCTTTAAAAGCTGTAGAATATTACTGTTTTCTTTTATCTTTTTTCTGTAATTTGTTAAAAATGCTGCTGGAAAAATCGAAGTTTCCTTAAAGCAAAAATAGAAATAATTATTTTTAAATCTTTGGTTACACTTTAAAGACACACTTCTATAAATATGGTGTTTTTAGTGTTTTTAACATGTCTTTGTAGCATTTTTTCTCACAATGGAGGACGCAAGTGAAGATAATTTAGATAAAAATGTCATTTCTGAGTATATATCAAATCATTGTGAAGGAGCTGATGAAAAATGTTAAAGAGCGTATTTGTGAGTGGGCGGGGTCACAAGCTCGATTCCGATGCACCCACTTGCAAATAGATCCATGAATGTCTTCGTTTTCCTCATCTGAGCTGAAATCAAAACTGGACGGCTGGATAGCTGCAGTCTTAATCACCATTTTTGTTGCTCCGGTAAAGTTTGGGGTGTGAGGGGCTGAAAGCTAGCAGGAGAGAGTGTAAACAGAGAGCTCTCAGCAACAGGGAGGGGAAAAGCTTGGCATTTTCTTTCTTTTTTTGGCTAAAACAACAAAACCAATATTGAAAGACCACTGTGGACGATTTGAAAACAGATCAAAAGATGATCGGAGAGGGACTTTAATTTGTTTTTAAAATATTCAACTATTTTTGGCTCAGTAAAAACTTAAAGCTTATTTTCAGTTTACACTTTTTGCTGCTTTTGTTTGCATATTTGGGACATTTGGGGCTCGTTGAGTTTGGTGCAGAATGGAAAATAATTGCCCTATTCGCCAGGCGTTAGGTTGAGAAAAGTGAAACCCACCACCCAGATGAAGTGCTGAGGACAAACAGGAGGGGAAAATCTGCTGAAAGAATTCCTGCACTGCATGCCAAGTCTGTCAGCTGTTTACACGGAGGAGGTGTGGCACAGCAGCTGCACGTTCGGATGATTATATGGAGAAAAGTGGAGATAAAAACCCACATGATGTTTTCACTTCAACATTGATGCAGCAGAAGAAATGTTTGGTTTTTAAAGCTTTTAAAGCTAAACAGGTTAAGCCTCCACCTCCCCCTAGTGGCAGACATCAGTATTACATACAGATATTTGGCCTAAAATAGGTGCTTATATGGAGTCTCGAAAGAGACAAAATGAAATAAATATATACACTATTAAAAAAGAAAAAATGTGCCATTAATTATTTAAAAGTGGCAATAAATAAATAAATGTTGAAATTGGCTCTTTTAACCTACAATGGCAATGAAATAAATAAATATGTCATGAATTCTTTAAATGTTCTATTTTCATATTTTAATGCCACATTTATTTCAACATTTATTCATTTATTGTCACTTTTAAATAATCAATGACACATTTATTTATTTATTTAAAGGTGTATATACATTTATTTCATTATGGCTCTTTCGAGACTCCATAGTTTTAATGTATGCATTTTTTTTTTATTTTAAGTGTTAAGCTAATATGGACACATTTTAAAACCTTTCAAAATTTTAAAACATGAAATATTGTTTTCCATGCTGACCTAATTTTTTTTTTAAACTCTCCTTTTAAATCTGTCAATCAAACTGTGGCAGAAAATCTCTGTTTGAATTCATGAGCAGATTGCTCTGCTGCACATGCATTAAACCCTCATCTGTTCCTAGTGTCTAGTTCAGGTGCTGGAGAAGAGAAGATGGTATCTTCACATTGACTGCAGTCAAATGAGCCGCCGTTCACATTTCTGTGGTCCAATCAGCCGCTCAGCTCCAAAAGCCACGCCCCCTCAGAGAATACTTTTTTAGCTTCATATAAACATGAAAAATGGCTTTTTAAGACATTTAGGTTGTGGGATTTTGGTTAAAAACTTCATAATAATAATTAAAACACTACTGAGAACATTTTTTTAAATTAAAAAAATGGTCATAGAGGGACTTTAATTGTTTTTTAAGTATTTTGTTTTCATTGTTATTATTTGTAATAGTTTTTTAGTTATTAGTTCATGATAAAATAAAAAAAATCCACTTTTTTACAAAAGTAGTGAAGATATGCCCCGTTAAATTCTGCCTGTTCCTGATGAAGGACACACCCACAATGAACAAACAGTTGCTACAAATAAAACATTTTAATCAAATAAAAAGACACTTAAGGACCAAATAAAACCAAATGTTTGAGCATCAACAGACAAAAAAATTAAAAAAAAAGTATTTTAGGATACAAAAGGCTTAATACACATTGTCTGAAAAACAGATTCGTTATAAAACCTGTTCGGGTACGTGGTTCTTCCTGCTGAACCATCCCGTTTTAAGTCTTTGTCACTGAAGACTCTGGAGGTCAACATGGAAAAGATCGTTGAGTTTGGGAGTGCATCCGGCGGGAAACGGCAGACAAATGATTGAACACTTGGAGGAGGGGGGGGGCGGAGCTTCAGGACGCCGACCGTCGCCGGATGACGAATGTTCCTCTCTGCAGCTGTCCGAGGTAGATCCTCATCTTCGTGCTGTCGCTCGTCTTCCTCACCCAAATCTGCTCAGCAGAGAAAAGAAAAACATCTGGAAGGAATTCTGGCTTTAAACGTTTTGAAATCAGGAAATTGCTCCCCGATGCTGCACTCCCTCTACTGGTAACTGCTGAGGACACCTGTAGAAATATGATTTTATTACAATCTGTGTCAGTTTGATTTCAGATGTAACAAGTTTTTGTTAGGTAGAAGTAAAAAAAACCTGTTTCTGCAGCAACTGATCTGCTGAAAAAGCAGAAAATCAGAATCATTCAGTTTGATAAAAGCTCATTGTTTGCAGAGAAGGTTTACAAAAATAACTCTACCTGAAATCTAAAGTTCAAAAGCGAAAATCGAATTCTGAAATGTAACTTCTAAAGGAGAGTAGCTGATTATGTTTATTCAGTCCTAAGATGGATTCACAGAAACATGAAACCAATGTCAGACGTGTTTTGTAATTCAGAGAAATTGTTTTGAACAGAAATTGGAACAAATACATCAACGTTAAAAAGAATTGGATAAACTTCTGATTTGAAGAATGTTTGGCTCCATATCCCACAGAGAAAACTGACCTCGTTGGTTCCCACCGAGCTGATGACGCAGCTGATCTTCGTGTTGTCCTTGGACTCCAAGTAGATGGCCTGGCTCTTGTGATACCTGCCGACGACATCATCTCGTCAGGAAAGATAAGAACTGCACCTTTAAAGACCGCCTAAAGCAGGCGTGGGCAAACTTTATTAATGAGGGGCACAAAGGGGTCTAAAAGTTCACAGAAGGGAGAAACATGGCTGCCGCTCCACCAGACGGAGGTTCTTGCATCAGCGACCCCGGACACTGCCAACTTCAGGAAATCGTTGAAAAACTTACACTGGAGCTCAGAGAAAAACATCTTCTGATAGAGACGTTTCTTCCTAAGTATTAGGGCCACCAAAATAAAAAAAAAGAAATCTTACAAGTTTTTCTCATAAATGTACGACTTTATTCTCGTAAATTTATGAAAAAAAAACTTGCAAATTTCTGAAATTAAAAATCGTAAATTTGCTAGATTTAAAGTCCGAGAAAAAAACTCGGAATATATATATTTTTTTTGGGTGGCCCTAATACTCTGTCGTACAACTGAAGTATTTCTTTATTTGTTTAGGGTGCCGTGGTGCAGCGGTAGGGCGGTCGACTCCTGATCGGAAGATTGTGGGTTCGATTCCCGCCATGTGGTGAAGTGTCCTTGGTGTTCGGCGCCATGAATGTGTGAGTGAATGACTGTAAAGCACTTTGGGCCTTTGAAGGAAGCGCTAAACAACTATTCTCCATTTACCATTTAAAAGATAAAGAAATAAATAAAAAAAAACCCGATCTAAGGACAAATTAAATCCAAACAAAATCTCAACAACTCATTTTCTTGTTATCACAGTCTATATTATTAGTCTTAAAGTTTCTAATTTCTCTCATTTTGATTGTCAAAATACAAAAACATGAACAGAAACACTTAAAAATATACATCTTCTTTAAAAGGAGTTGATCTGAACTGATTTGAAAACACTGATTCAGCCACATAACGAGATGAAAAACTCCCAAACTCGCAGGATTGAATTGTTGGCTTTGTGTGGTAAAAATGTCAGCTAATAAGAGAAAAAAGCGGTCTATGTGTGGATAAATACCAGTGAGAGGAAGAGGAGGAGACGTGTGTGTAAACGGGAGGAGATGCATCAAAGATAATTCCACTCTGCTGCATAAAAACACATTTCCTGTGAGAGTGACAGCAGCGGGCGGATAATTGGACAGAAAACTCCAAACAAAAAGGTCTTTCATTTTCTTTAAAGGCGACCAAACTGTCAGCGGAGAGACGCAAACAAGAACAGTGTTTGATCACTGAGAAACGTGTGTGGCGGCCTCCTCTTCCTCTGACAGGAGATGAAGAGCGAGGTTCTCAGTGGGGTCAAAACGACCCGGGTTTCTACGAGGAAACACTGAATATTTTAAGAGAATCCAAACTCTGCAGCTCAAAGAAAATGTCAGTGATTAAATGAGGAAATGTTGCCCTCTAGTGGAGACACGATGAATAACAACATGACACTCCTGCAGAAATGTTTACATTTTAAAAATTTTCCTGGGGCCCGTTTCAAGAAGCAGGTTTTGTTGGAACTCTGAGTTCGTGAACTCCAAATTCGGCAAAACTCTGAGTTTTCGGTTC
>NC_050520.1:1688461-1723427 GCF_002922805.2 Oryzias melastigma
AAAGAAAATGTCAGTGATTAAATGAGGAAATGTTGCCCTCTAGTGGAGACACGATGAATAACAACATGACACTCCTGCAGAAATGTTCACATTTTAAAAATGTTCCTGGTGCTCTTTTATTGAGGATTTTGACGTTTTTAGGCAATATCAAACCCTCTTCCCCTCCCCGTTACAGTTTACATTCTCTCCCGCTAACTTACAGCCCCTCACACCCCCAACCTAAATATACCGGAGCAACAAAAATGGTGAATAATATTGAAGCTATCCACCCGTACAAGCTTTGATCCAGATTCCAGCTTAAACCAGAAAAACAAAGACGTTCGTGGATCTATTTCTCAGCAAGTGGATGCATCGAAATAGAGGTTGTGATCCGCCCAGCGTATTTTCTGCGTCACAAATATCCTCTTTTTTAAACAACATTTTTATGTCTGTTGTTATGTCTGTTTTTATGTTTATGTTTGTGTTTGTTGTCAAATGATCCAAAACAACAGAGATGTTTTGTTTCCAGCAGAAGTTAACCATGAAGTTGACAGAAAAACTTTGTTTAAAGAGATGAATACTCTAAATCTTTGTGTATTTTTATCTGTTATGCTGAGCTCCTGTTCTAAATAAAGACATGAATGATGGTCTCTAAATATTTGCTGTAATTTCATTTTCAAACATCCATTAAACAGACAAACATAACCGTAAGAATCCGGTTTGATCCGGTTAGAAACTCACCATCTCTTGTCGTAGTAGAGTTTCCCCTCCTCGATGCGGGCCTCGTAACGCTGGGACGGGCTCTCCAGGGGAGCGGAGGGGACGTGCTCGGGAGTGGAGGGGGACACTAAAATGAAACGCATTTCAGATCAAGAGCTGCTTCTCAACACGACTGAACCAGCGAGGAGAACGGTGCGGCGCCGACGTACCTGCTCGTTTGGGGGATTTCAGCTGGAAAAAGATAAAAAGTGCAAAACTTTAAGATGAGTGACAGAAAGCGGAGATGCTGCAGAGACGCGGCGGTGCTCACCTTATTCAGCGTTCGTAGATCTTCCATTATCTGCTCTTCTGTTAACAAATAGTTCAGCTGAGGTTTGAGGAGTCAAGGACAGAACGGCTGATCGGTGAAGCTGCTTCACGAACACACGAGGATCTCGTTACAATTCAATATTGGTGAAGGTGATTAGTGACAGGATAATCATTTATTAAAAGTTTTAAAACTAAATTTTAAAAACTTTAAAACCATGACTTTTTAACATAATCATGAACTAGACATATAGCATTACCTGCAATAATGCTAGTGTGAATGCTGTAAGATGAATTTGGATGCTGAAAATGCTGAAATTGATAGCCAGCTATTATATTAGCTAGATCCCAAAATAAAAAAAAACAAAAACTAAAAAAAAAAGTAGGTTAGCCAAAATAGCTAGCATGTAGCTGAAATATTAGCTAAAGACCAAAAAAGCCTAGAAAATCTTAGAAAATGCCAAAATAGTCCAAAAAGCTAGCATAATGCCAATATTAATAATAAAACTTTAAAACTGTAACTTTTTAACATAATTATGAATAATAAAAATGCAGGAATATTATTCTAGAATAAATCAATTTAAACCTTAAATAACTTTAAATATTTCACTCTTCATAAAAATATATTTCATAAAAATGATATAAACTAAACATTAAAAAAAAAAAAAAAATCGCTCAAATTTATTTATTTTACGTCAATAAATATCATAAATTAAACTTATAAATAACACAAAAGAATTTAATCTCCAAAAAGATATCCTGTTAAAATGATACAAATGCTAGAGAACAAAACAAACAAATAAAACAACAAATAAAAAAATAAAATCGGGCCATTAATAATGATAAAATAAAATGATCTGGAGGGCCAGATAGAATTACTCAGAGGGCCGGATTTGGCCCCCGGGCCTTAACTTTGACACGTGGTATAACTGGTTGTTTTTCTGCCAACTTTCCAGCCCAAAAACCTGAAAGAGGAACCCAGACAGATCCGGAACGGTTCCCCCGCACAAGCAGAGCTCCCGTGAAGGATATCTGGAGCCGGTTTCCTCCTCTTGTCCGGTATGGGAACGGGATCGTTGGGTCGCCTCCTCAGCTTCCTGGTCATGATGGGTTTCACCTCCATGGAGTCTTCACAGGACCAAACACAGTCAGAACAGCTCCAGAACTTTACATTCAAATCAGAGATGAGAGGAGCTGCTTCCTCACCGCCCGTCAGCTCCATCGTTAGCTTCTCGTTCTCGATCATTTTCTTCTTCTCCTCCAACTCTGCGATGAGGTTCTCCTTCAGCTCCACCTTCTTATCGTCAAACTCCTTCACCGCTGCTTTCTTCTCTTTGATGTAGTTCCTCTCCACTTGTTCTGACTGAAGACATGAGGCGGGTTAGAGGAGGGAAATGAATCCGGGAAAAACTAATGCTTCAGTTTCGGGAAAAACGATCTTACCTCAAGTTGAAGAAACAAATCTGTAAAGAAAAAAAAAGAAAGTGAAGGAGCATAAAAACCACTACAGAACAACTTAACAGTTACAGAAGAAAGAAAGAGATCAGAAAGAAAGTTAATGACATGTTTACCCCTAAAAGCATCACAATTCTGCAGCTTTGTAAACGTGAAACACATTTTTGTCCAATAATAATAATATTTATATTAAAAATACATTAAGAAATCATGACCACAAAAAAATCTTTAAAGATCCAAATGCTAAATGTCGAAAAACTCCCACTCTGATTATCTTTTGATCTATTTTGAAAGCCTTCCCAGTGATGCTTTTATTATAAATATTCAGGTTTTAGCTAAAATCTAAACACCTGTGTTGTTTGCGACCAAAGCTGTTTGATTTCTTTCCCTACTCACCACAAACATGACATTTGCTATTCTCTAGTGCTGTCCGAATCTACGATTCCAAAATCAAGTGCACTAGAAATTTCCCAGAAGTCTTTGCGAAAAACTAGTGTGCATTGATGCTCAATATATCAGTGAATATCGACCACAATGCATTGTGGTTGAACAATTTTTGAGAAAAAAATGTGTTTAAATGTAATTTTTTAATAAACCATCCACATTTTCATCATCAGAACACAGTGGATTCATAAATAAACATTATAAAATGTTCGTATTGATTAGATTTTCACTTTGTGAAATCGATGAGGTCATATCCAACGTTTAAAACGAAAAAAATGAACGAAAAGTAGAAAGCATGGTGTCTGGAAGGCTTTTAAAATCCAGGGAACTAGATAGACCTGCACTTGATCGTTTTTAATAGTTATTAGGGACTAGGGTGGGAATTTTGACATAGCCCAAATTGTGGGCGGGACTGCTGGGCCTAAATATTCATAAATCTTTTGTTTATCGGCGAGACTTACTGCACTGTTTTTTTAAACATTTTTGTTTTCCTCTGCAAATCTCTACCTTTAAAAACTGTTTGTGAGTGACAGACCCAAATGTCTCTGAGAACAGACTGAGGACTCACAGGAGCTTTATTATAGCAGGATGTTAACCACATGTTCTTATGGTCTAAAGCAGACCTCAGAGCGTTTTCATGGATGCTGAAGAAGACGTTTTTTGTCTTTTACCTGCGTTCCGGAGCCTCTCTTTGTACTGCTGATCCAGCTTCTTCATTCTCTTCTGGTACTCCTGCAGCGTGCCTGAAAGAGAGCAAAGCTTTGACTTCATCTGAGGAGCAGAAGAACGAATTTAAGGCAGTTAGCTGGAGTTCAGCGAGGCTTCAGCTCCGCAGAAGCTGATGAAGTGTTCTGCATCTGAACAAAACGTGAGCTGCAAAAATCCAAGACATTGCACTTTTACAAACACAACTACACCAATTCTTTCCATCTAAAAGCAACAAACTGCGTCTCCATTTTTAGGGTTTGAACCTCTTAGTTTAAAAGTGAGATGTAGATGTAGGTTTTCTAGTCATGACAGAGTTATCAGACTTTTGTTTGTGGATCAAACCAGCAGACAGATAAATGTGTGAATGAATAGAGCAAACAGTAAAACTGGGTTTTTTCTGCCTTCTCCAGACTCACAAGTGATCCAGATGCTATGACTTTTGGGAAAAATTAGAGTTTTGAAGTCTCCAAAGATATGAAAACATGCATTCGAACAGGAACTTTCAGAAAATATATTAAAAAAAAAAATAAAAAATACCTAAAGAAAGACTTTTATGAATGAAAAATAACTTTTTTCATCCTGATTATGATTTCTCCAAACGTCAAAAATCCATCTGCATCTCTCTTAAAGAGGCTGCACTGACCACTGGATTGACCCAGACTAGTAAACAAATGTTTCTTTTGGAAGAAAAAAAGCCAAAGAGGAAACAGAAGAAGAGCCTTCCACTTCAAAATAAAAGAAAGCTGCATTTAACAGACAAACTCCAGGAATCTGTACTCAAATATGGATTTACTGCAACAGGTGTTCCCACATACCATTACATAATAATTAATAACAATTTGATTTTATTAGTGTATGCAAAGCGCCAGGAGTTCATCAGAAATTTGGCCCCGAGTTGTAGACGGGACCGTTGGTGAGTAGCAACCCCACCCAGAAAAGCAATTTGAACTTCCTCCAACTTTGTCCTCCATCAAGAACACGATAGAAAACATGATTTCCATTAGACTGGGTCTTTAGGGGAGAATCTCTACAGCAGGGGTGTCAAATTTAATCAAAACAAGGGGCCAAAATCCAAAAGACACCTTAAGCCGTGGGCCGAACAGGATAAACATTTATTGAAAACTCTAAAACTACATTTTATACTGTAACTTTTCAACATAATTATGAACTAGATATATAGCATTACCTGCAATAATGCTAGTGTGAATGCTGTAAGCTGAATTCGGCTACTGAAGATGCTACTGCTGATAGCTAAAGATGCTAAAAATGACAGGTAAAAATGCTAAAGATGGTAGCTAAAAATGCTGAACCTGATAGCCAGCTAAAATATTAGCTAAATGCCAAATTAGCTTAAAAACTAAAACTAAAAAAAAAAAAAAAAAAAGCCAAAACATCTAGCATGTAGCTGAAAAAATTACTGACCTTCAAAATATCCTGAAAAACTGAAAAAGCCTCAGCAGCTAGCATGTAAATATTAACCTAACTCCAAAACAGTCCAAAAAAACGTAAAAAGAAAAGTCTAAAATAGCCAAAACAGCTAGCATATTGATTAAATATTTCCAAACTCTAAAACAGCCCCAAACCGTAACTTTCTAACATAATTATGAATAATAAAAATGCAGGAATATTATTCCAGAATAAATCAACCTAAACCTTAAATAACTTTCAATGTTTAACTCTCCATAAAAATATATTTTGTCAAAATTATACAGGTTAGAAATAAGTGCAAGATAACATCAGACCATTAATAACAATAAAATGATCTGGAGGGCTGGATAGAATTACTCGGCGGTCCAGGCCTTAACTTTGACACGTGTGCCATATATTAAATCTAGTGTACAAATAGTCTACAGCTACAGATATTTTCTAAGGATACATATAAACTTTACCCTCAAAAGTTAAGGGAAACTGGATGGTTAAAAAAATAAAATCAGACGTCTGTTTCAGTCTCGTACAGGGCGGTCCGTGAAAATAGTGTCCGACATTAAACTGGTGTGTGGCCTGAAATAGGTTGGAGATCACACTGACACATCAGCCAAGAAGAGCAATGATATCTGGAAAACACGCACAAAAAAAAAAAAAAACACAGAGGGAAAAGTCTGTTCAGATGTCTACCTTCTTGTAACTGTTGCAGTTGTCTCTTCAGGGATGCCAGCTTATCTTGGTACATTCTGTCAGGAAAATAAAACCACAAACAATGGTTTAGTTCGGGTCACACACACACAGACACTCACACAAACACACAAATCCCTTACTGCTCTTTGATTTCCACATAGTCATCTTCATCATGCTTGGCCAGATCCGTCTCACTGGCATCTTCTGTGTCTTTGGGAGGAAAAAACAGACTAAATTAAAGTTTCTACTCACTAAAACTCATGCTGACAGCAGCTCATAACCGTCTTTGCAGAGCTCCGGTGAGGTCATCGCTGTGGATGCCCTTCCAGGTCAGATCCACCTTTATTTTAAGCATCACGTGAGTTCAAGTTGAGAAGAAAGTTAAAGACACGAGCGGCGCCGGTGCAGATGTTCGAGTGAATGTCAAACATTTGCCGCATGGTGGGCTCGATCCTCCGCGCTCCGACTGTCGGGGTCCAGCGGGGACGCTTCCCCTCAGAACCGCAACTACGATCGAGGTCACAAACACGCCGTTTTCACGGGGATCCAGAAAAGAGACGCTGGCAGAGAGGCCCACGTAAGCTGACGCAGCGCTTTCGGTTTCAGTTAGCTTTGAGGGCTAGCTAAAGTTAGCTCCGACAGTTGTTCCGAGGAGATCGGAGCGATCGGGACCGTCACGCACGTAGAAAGGGGGATCAAACTAAACTCTGCGGTTCATCTGGAGGTCAGGAGCACAGAACAAGCAGACCTTGCAGGGTTGTCATCGCCGTGATCTCCTCGTAGCTCCCGGCTCCGCTGCGATCGCCTGACCGGAGTGTGAAAGGGCAGAGCGGTGGACACGGCAGGCAGGCCGACCTGTCAACGCTCAGAGCTAAAGTTACGTAGGAGGGCGGCTGATTAACGCTGCGGACGGACGGTGCACCGAAATCCTGCGGTTACTGAAGGGGAGGGAGGTGGCTTACTCTGCTAATCACTCACTTTCAAACCCCTTTATTAGACGATTACTCTTTTTTTCCGAACACAAATGTCATATTTTTGCAGCAAACTTTGATCTAAATACATCACAATTATATCATTTTATTGGAGATAGTTACAGAAATGGGACTCAATAGTCCTAATTAATGATCTAAACAATTTATTTTAATAAAATCACTTTATTTGCCTCTATTTCTTTAGATTCGTTTTCTTCCTTCCCTTTTTCAACAATTCGGAAACCAATTGTTAGCTTTCAAGCTAAGCCTACACAGTACAAACTCCAACTTTCACGCTCACAAATAAAACGTAACACATTTACGCATTTTTTTTTAGATAAATACCCGAACTTAACTTAAATATACCGCTGCTTCCATAAATAAAGAAAATGCGTGCTATAGCCACGCGTTTCCGTTTCTTCTCCAATAAATAGACGGAGCCCGCGAACTAGAGAGAGGTTCTACTGATTTAACGTTACCTTCCTCCGAGTCTCTGCCCCTGAAGCTCCGATCATCGTCGTCATCCACGCTGTCGAGCTCTTCCTCGTCGTTGTAATAGTCCACCACGGGCGATATTAATGTAGAGGCCATTTATTTATTTGGAGAATGTAAACAAAACAAAATAAACAATCGCTCGGTGTTTTGCTGGCTCGCTTGAAACTGCGCCTACAATTGCGAGGACCCCTGAAGGCTAAGCTGTCCAAGCTTGTGCCTGACGAGAATTCTATTCAAATACAACGAAATAAATTTCCTTATTATATTTTATTTAACTAGAAAAATAAATATAGACTTTGTAAAGTTGTAGTTGGTGCAAAAATCCATCCGCTTTATTTTTTTTATTCTATATAGAAACATTGAAAATCAGGCATAACGCCAAACCCATGAGATTCGATATAGTATTTGGTGCTGTCAATGACCTCGTTTGTTTATTTATTTATATATTCAATCTGATCGTTTTTGGTGTCCTGGGTTATGAAATTATCCAAGAGACATCTAAATTGGGTAATTTGTTAGCTATCATTTGATTATGACAGTGAAATAATGAACCGGGAGAAATTTAATTATTTAAAGGCTAAAATGTGTCCCCAAAATACGTCTTTCTTGCTGTATTTATACATATTCCTCTGGTTAAAATGTACCTTTAGATCTAAGAATGAGGTGGATGTGACATAATATGAATGTAAAGAAGATGCTTACCTTAAAAAGACAACTGTTTTTTTTTTTTCCTTCATGGAAAAATAAAAAGGGTTTAATGCCTTTTTGTACATCTATCAGCTCTGCAGTACTACTAGATTGTGGGTTTGGCTGGTATTAATAAAAATGAGACAATTCCCTCAATAAACATGCAACACACATTTGAGCCTTAAGTGTCCAGAAGCACGCACATTTTTGACATGTATTTTCTAATAAACCACAGAACCAGGGTTTTCTTTTTTTGTTGTCTCCCACTTATTGATACAAAAAATAAAGATAGAATTTAAGAGAAAAAAAGAAAGAAGATCAGGTCTCACTTGACTAACTTCAAGTCAAAGTTCTTAATTCAACTGTTAGAAAGAGACTTTTGGACAAACTTTGCATGGAGAACCACACTGCTGAACAACAGGACCACAAAGAAACATCTGGATTATCCACAAAACTTCAGGATAAATGTATAAATATAACAAAAAAAGAACTTTCTATCTGGATAGTGTGCATCCAGAAACTAAAAAAAAAAAAACGTGACATGACCAAACTCTGGGTTTTTAAGACAATCATTTGGTCATAACTCAAGTTTAAACATAAAATGAATAAAAAAATACATATAAAAATGACTTTTAGTTACTTTTTGAATTGAATGCAGGTAGATTGAATGACTTGGTGCCATGTTTTAAGCAAAGTGAAATGTGCTTGAAATACTCTCCATACTGATCTAAAATTCTGATGTTGTTTAATTAAGATCTTTTTTGTATTTTCTGTGCAGCGGTAAAAGATTCCATCTGTCCGAGCCTGTTTTTAATTTGTTAATGTAAACTAGCGCATTTGTCATAATTTGCACTTTAACATTCTCAAACTGTGTTCAATTATTGCACCTTATGTCTGACTGTTTTTTATCTGTTGCACTTTGTAACACTAAATTACTTTACTTCACCTTATTTTTAAATTATCAATCTTATTGTTTTGTTTCATATTGCCATAAAGTTTTAATAGATCTTGATCTTAATGTTTTGCTTCAACCTGGTTAAATTAAGGTTTCTACTACTAATACTACAACATATGCAGGAAACATGCACTTCAAACTGACTTTTTTGTATGGTTTTTGTTTCTTTTGTTGCAACCCACAGACTCCACTCAGCTTCTGGTCCCACATTTCACTCAAAATACATGGCACCACTAGGTCAATAAATAAATAAAGTGGATCTCCAACTGTACGAGATATTCTCCAATCTCAGATTTTTTTTCTTTTTAATTACCAAAAGCACCTATTCCTCTGTTTTGAGCAATGATTTATTAATAAACACGCAGTTTGACTCATTTTAACAAGAAAACAAACCATCAAACAAACAAAATCAGATTCCAATTTTGATTATTAAATTCTGCTTATTAATAAAACGCCACATCACAACCTAGGTCCTTTTAAAGCAAAAAAACAGAGAAAGCAAGAAACATTAATCAAGATGATTATGGTTGTCATAATCCAAATCATTGCAAATATTGCAAAATTGAGTTCACACCAAACGACTTACTGTTTTTATGATGGCCTACCCTAGAAACCATTAGATTTATCAAAAAGTAGAACAAAGAAACACTCAGAAATTTCATTTTCATTTTGTTTTTATCCTTGTCCACTATGAGAAAATGCTACAAGAACACAATGAAAACACCAAAATACAATTTCAATTGGAGTGGATCTTTTACATTTTCCAACTCAGAATGTATTCAGTTAGAATGCTTCCTACTCCACACAAATATTGTCTATACTTAATAAATACAATTCAAGTGTGCTACTTTTTGCAAAGGGCAGTCCTCCTGAGCAAACAAAGGGTGACTAAAGAATCCTGCATCAGAAATGACCATCTGGTGCTTTAAATAAAACTAAGTTGATACATTTTATAAAAAAATTAAAATAATCCCCAAAAATCTAATACCCTTTTTTTTAATCGATGCAACAAATTGAAAACAGTTTGAAATCCAGGCTGATAGAAAGCAGGTCAACTGCTGCACTCCTGCATCCCGCCAGCAGGGGGCAGCAGAGGATCGACAGTCACGCGGAAGCGGTCGGCCCCTGAAGTTGCAACAGAATCGGGATGACTCAGTCCATACATGTTTAATGATTTGCGAATAAATGTGGTGTAGCGCCGCTGCTCCTCTCAAAGTAGACGAAAAACACCCCGCAGGTGAAGCCACTGAAGCTGTAAGTTTTTAATTAGATGTTTATTTTTGCACCTGTCAATCAATTTGTTTATTATTATTATTAGTATTATTTTTAATTTAGCATAAGTCGAGAGGAGCATCCTGTGGCGGCCTCTTCTCTGCGCTACACAACTTTTTTTTTTTTTTTTTATTTCCGGCTGCCTGTCAAAGTGTTCTCCAGGAAGTCTTGGAGCGGCTGCGGGCGCGCGGCCAAGCCGCTCAGACGTCTCCGGACTCGGACTACAACAGCTCCCCGACGGCGGGACGACTTTTTACTGAGAGGTGAGCGGCTGTTCTCCGGTCTCGTTTGGGCTGGCTGCCTGTCACCGGTTCGGTCGGTGTCGGTGGCCCCCCTCCTCCTCGGCCCCCCCGCCTCTCGAACCGTTAACAGAACTGACACTTCCTCTTTCGGCGGCGGCTAAGCTATCGCGGCTACACCGCTGGCAGCGGGTTCGAGTGAAGTTGGACATGACCGCCGTCGCGCGGTGTTGTTCTGTCGGTGTCGCCGTGCCCCCAATCTAACCCCCCCACAGCTCAGACGTGGTGAGTAACGGGCGCCTCGCGGGAGGTGAAGTGCGTAGTATGTGTTTTTTTTCCGCGCGGGTCTTTGCACCTGCTTGACGCTGCGCACACAATTATTTGGGGATGTTTACGATGTAGTGCTCGCGCGGGGAGGGCACGCGCCGCTCGGCTTGAGTGACGGGTAGAGAGAGAGGGGGGGTTGAGCCAACAGATGACAGGTTGTAGAGAAGAGTAAAGACGAGGCGCGTGGATGCTGCCGCGTGAACTTGTCCTGCGCGTCATTGGAGCTCCGCCGCGCGCCGTGGACCGGTCCACTCCTCCTGACCGGACCGTGGTACCTTCCATTGTTTCGGAGGTTTTTACTACACGTCGCGTTTCCTCCGCAGAGAGACAATCTGCGAGGGGGTGGTTTGTGTGCACTGCAGCCAGGTAACTCCTTCACCTTTATTTATTTATCACCCCATGTTTGTTTGTTTGTTTTATTTAAATCCCCCTCTTTGGTTGAGAGCGCGCGCAGGCTGCAGATCAGAGACGCCGTGGAAATGGCAGATGCTGAGCTGTAAAAACCCAAGCTGACCCAACATGATGTCATCCTGGGTGCGCAGAGCGCATGAGTGAGAGGAAGCGAACCTGCCGAACGGCTCCGTGTGGAGGGATTTGTAGAAAGAAGCACATGCAGCTTCCTGCCTGACAGTCTGACGTTTCCTCTCGCAGGACTCACGCGCGCGCCACCAACTCTTCTCGTCAGTTTCTGGAGTCTTTGAACTGTAGAAGGAACAGAAAGCAGCGCACTTCCTGGTTTGACAGCAGAAACTAGGGCAATGCTTTTTGGTGTTTGTGATGTCACCCAGATATTTAGCGTGTTCTTCACCTGTAAATGTTTGACTGATGCCATAAAGATCACAGGATATAAAGCAGTAAAAGTTAGATTGTGCATTTGGACCGCCCTGACAGTGGGGTTTATCAGAGGAAACCGCTTTAGTGTCTGTTACATGACTTTATGGACAAGATGATCTTCTTTAACCTTTGTGGGAGGACAGCTTTCCCTCTGAGCAGGACAATTGTTGTGAGGCTTTTTCCACCAAACCGGACAACTTTTTTTTTTGGCTTTTTCAGAAGTCTTCCAGTGCAGAAATCCTGTCAAACGACCAGAAAGTCACATGAACAAATTTAGTGCCTTTTGATGGGCTGCACGGTGGTGCAGTGGTTCGCGCTCTTGCCTCACAGCCAGAAGGCCATGGTTCATATGTTGACTTGGAGTTTTCAATGTTTCTCCTCATGCATTTGTAGTTTTTCTTCAAAGATCGTCCAAAAATCCTGCTTCATAGGTCAATTGGTGTCTCTCAGATTGAAATAGTTTGGTCTGGACCAAGTCCACTTAATGTGGTCCAGATTGAACCTTGCATTTGGTCTATTCAGACTGCCGTCAGCCAAACATTTCTGTTAAAGACCAAAACGTGTAAACAAAACCATGTGACTACTATGGCTGCCACAATTAGTTGACTAATCGACTATTAACATAGTCGACAACTATGTTAATAGTCGATTAGTTGTTACTTTATATTTCATTTAGCCAGAGTGGGGTAAAGTTGAAAGTTATAACTGTATTATACTACTTTTTTGGACTATTTTGGCATTTAATAAGGGTTTTTGGCTATTTTGGAGTTTAGCTAATATTTCAGCTACATGCTAGCTATTTTGGATAATTTTGTATGTTTTCAATTTTTAGGCTAATCTGGGGTTTTGCTAATATTTCAGATGCATTCTAGTTATTTTTTCCAAATTTGGCTTTTTTGTTTTTTAGGCTACTTTGGAGTTTAGCTGATATTTCACTTGCAGGCTAGCTATTTTGGCTAATTTAATATTTTTTTTCAGTTTTTAGGCTATTTTGAAGTTTCAGCTGCATGCCAGCTGTTTTGGCTAACAGGCCTTTTTCTATTTTTTAGGCTAATTTGGCATTTCAGCTAACAGCTTCAGCGATTTTAGCTATCAATTTTAGCATCTTCAGCTATCAGCACTAGCATCTTCAACAGCCAAATTCAGCTTACAGCATTCACACTAGCATTATTGCAGTTAATGCTATATATCTAGTTGTTAGTTTTAAGATGGTTAAGATCTTTGCTTTACATCCAGTTTGTGCATTAGTCAACTAATCAGAAAAAATAATCAGTGATTAGTCGACATTTAAAATAATCATTTGTGGCAGCACTATGACTACAGATTTCTTCAGTCATTGGCCAAGAATTACGAGGTTTTGACAAAGCAACTACAGAAAGAATAATGGAAGTCCCACACTTTGCAGTCCTTGTCGTGATAGTTCACGGATTCCAACTTTATAATTTGCTAATCAATTTTAAACATCTGCAGAGTCAGGTTGAACATTTTTTACTGCTGCTTTGGTATGGTGGAGGCATGCTCCAAGACGGTCACCGAGCAGGCGACGGCTAAAGCATAGATGTTTATGACATAACAGAAAAAAAATAATATACTTTCCATCAAACTAATTTTGACAGGTGACCTTTGACCCCACACCACCAATCAAACTGTGACAGATGGCATACTATAAATTTGATATGAAATTTATATAATGTCATCTGTCAAATGAGATTGATTGATGGTGAAGGGTCAAAGGTCACCTGTCAAAATGAGTGATTGAAAGTATATTCCTATTCTCTCTCGTGTAAATGTTGTCTGGAAAACATTGTGAGAAGCAAGCATTCATCCAACCACATGTGGATGAGTTGCTGCCTTGGTCTCATTGTTGTTCCACTACTCTGTTGGCCGTTTTGGTCCAGTTGTTCCACTTCGAGCTCAGAGTGTATTCGATTGAAGAAACTCAGAGCAAACCGAAGCTCAGTTCGAGCAAACCGAGACCACCTTAAAAGATTGATTAGAGACCGATTCCTAGTCCCGGACCAGGATCCACTTAGATGTATTCAGACTGAAAATTTGGTTCGCATTATCGTGGGAACCAAACTCTGGTTTAGCAAACCAAATATGTCCAGTCTGAATACCCCCTAAACTGCCCGTATAGGTGTGCACTTCAGTCTTAAGCTTTGTTTCCACTGGGCAGTCCAGACCGGACTGCACTGGGACGGACTGGACTTCCGAGCATTTCCATTGCAAAGTGGACCCGTTAAGCAGGACCGACTGGTACCCTTTCTGGTCCCTCGTTGGTCCTAGGTCCATAGAAAAATGGGGGAACTTCGAGGTGACCCATTGATTGGGGGAAAGGTTTTACAATCGCAGGAAGCACTTTTCCCCCGACTCAAGATCCAAACCAAAGGTTTTGTCCTCTTTTCACCTGGATTCTTCTTCACCTCCGCAATCTTCTTGCAAAGAATTTTGCATTCTTTGCATACAGTATTACACTTATTCGCGGGGGTTGGGATTGAGAAACACTTAAAAATTGTCTTTTAAGTTACATTTTATTTTAATATCTCCTCCATCATCATAAAATTGCCAGAAGAACATGTTAAAAACATCAACACCTAAACGTCACTGATGGAGATCTTCAGACAGACCTGCACTCGTCTCACTTGTTCCTGCAATGCTCCAAGCTGCTGTCTCTCAGCTCATCCTCCCATGATACCTTGCTTCCAACCTGTTGAACTGATCGATTCCTCCTCTCCTCAGCCGTGGAAAGCTGCCCTTTTAATTATTTTCATCATAAAAAAAATCTCTCCAAGATTGTCAGACCGGTTTGGTTAGTTTGTGGCTCAGAGCATTAATATTAACGCCGAGCTGTCAGGCTTAATGTTCTGCAGTGATCCTGGTTTAGCATGTCTAATACAGGAATGCTGTCTCACATGCCAAGGAGAATTATGCCCTCCCTGCCCCCCCTCTTTCCTCAACTTGCAGATGTGTTCATGCATACTGCTTTTAATGATGATTTCAAAGGACAGCAGAAGGCTGCACCGCTGCGAGATCTGTGTCTCCAACCAGCCAGAGAGAGCGAACCCTCACAGAAGAGACTGACCTAAAAATCATCATTTTCATCTAGCCTGAGACCGCGCTGCCAGTGTATAGGGATGTGTGCAGGTGACGGCGTATCCACAACTTTTCCTCTCAAACTAAAGTAAATACCAATAATGATGAGCCCAATCTATACGTATTGACCGACGATTGAAATGTTGGTCAATACATACTGAGTGGACGTTTTGGTCCAATTTGACATGATGGCATCTTTGATGCATATCCCATGATGCAAATCTTCTGTTTCATCCACTGTATGAGATCTGGAGCAAGGGATTTACATCTGGCTCCAACCAAATGAAGTCAGTTCAGTCGCCGTTTTTTGTGACACTTACGCCATAATGTTGGCGCCAATGAGCAGTGATTGGTCCGTTCCTATGACAACCACTCTAACCAATCAGACTTGTTTGAAGTCCAAACCCCTACCACTTCAAAGTGGGCTACACAAAATATGTCAATTAAATGTTTTAAATGCTGGATGTAGGGGCCAGCAGGCTCCACCTACTATTATTGAGGCATCTGGTTGGTCACTACAGAAACAATATTGTAAAAAAAAGAAAAAAAATGTTAGTCATTTTGATCAATAGAATGACAGAGTAAAAGCTGTTTATTTCTCTATAGAAGTCTATGGGGCTTTGGCTTCTTGGAGCCCGTGGGCACTTCCTGTTTGGAATGCTGAGGGGCGGGGACACTAAATCCAGTTCTTATAAAGAGTTGATGACTTTTCTACAGCCCAAATGATAGAAATAGCCATTGGAAGATTAGCCCACGGGGGTCATAAAGAGGTAGCTGTGGGCAACAACAGTTCAGTAGTCTCAGTTGAGATAAAGAAACTACCCCACACCATCATACCACCACCAACATGAACTGCTGAGATAAAATAAGGTCCATCCACACTTTGATGTTGAAGATAAATCGGTTCTGGTATTTATGGTTAATCATTGGGGTTTTTTTGTTTAATTTGCCAGTTTTTGCAGTTATGTTCAGAACTACAACTGACCTCACACATGAACAAAAATCAAATGTTTAGTTAATAATCACTATATTTAGAATCAAATGTGACTTAAGTGTGTATTTTTGGCTTTAATAAATGCATTTAATTATTTCTGTAAGGAATTTGATACATTTGTATAATATTTTTGTATTGTCTACATTTAAGGCTTGAAATGAACCAAACCAATCAATTCTTTTTCAGTAAAAGTTTTAATATTCTAATAAAACAAAAATTAGCGCGCACAGTTCTAAAGGAAATGGCTTTCTTTTCTCACTGAAATGACAAACAAACCAAAGTTGTTGTAAATGTTTTGACTTCTAGCTACAGCTAAAACTCACTTAAATTGGGGAAAAAATTTGGAAGAAAGTTGAGATGCTTTTCTGGGTCATTCACCTAGAAATTCATTTGACTGTGATTCCTAACAGATTGAGTTTACACGATATCCTGAAGCTCTCAACTGATTCTTGCAGGGGCTTCATCAGGACATGCTTATTGTTATTGGAGACAAATTTCTGTATCGGCTAATGGCCACAATTGTGGGTGAAATATCGGAAAAATTAATATCGGCCAAATTGTAGCCTTAAAGTTTCATTATATAGAAACTAAATGAAGAGTAAATCAAGACGGATTACGGAGAGTCTGAATATTCTATTGTAAAAAGTTTGAAGTTTTTTAAAAATATCCTAAAACCTTTAGCCAGACCTGCAACTTCTGAGAAAATACAACTTTAGTAGATTTAAGAAACCTGCTTATTGACCAAACTTTAACTCAAAAGCATTGCCTTCTGGTTGAAAATGTTTAATAGATGAGGTCATCCATGGGGTTTATGTTGGATTGAAACTTTTTTTTTAATATATAGTAATTGGTTCCTTTCTTTTGAATTTAGACTATTTTAACGTTTTTGACTATAAAACCCTTTTTGACTCGTATCTGTGAATGCTCAATAGACCAATGAAGCTCCTTCTCTCTCCAACGTTCCTGTATTTGGTGAAATTAGTTTATGTCCTCAGAATGATAAGAGACAAAAGGATCCACTCATGACCCAGCAGCTGGTGCAAACCTGAGTCATGGCCTTGGCCTGCACAGGTCCGCCTCACATGCCTTGTAACAAACTTTTCTGTCGTCTCGGTCAGAGAAACCGTTCTACGTCTCTGTGTGGCGGCGGGGTCGAGTCTTTCCTCTTTCAGAGTCGAACTGCTGCGCTTGTGGCGTGACGTTTTTGTTGGTTTTCCGTGCAGACTTGTGTTGGAACATGATAACCTTTCTTCAGCTTGTCCTTATCTCCGTTTTTCCCAAGCTCCCCTCCAGCGTGACATCTGGCCCGGCTTGATTGTAGAAACACGCCGTTCGAGAGCGTGTTCGAGTCCAGGACAGGTGGAGCGATGTTCTTCCTTCTTCCTTCCTTTAAGATCTAATGAAGATCTAATGAAAATCATGTTTTTGAAGCATTTTTCTCGTGATGCCTTTAGAAAATATGTTTTTCAGACTTTTTGTTTTTAGCTAAAAACTGTATAATCATAATTAAAAGACTGATTTTACAATAGAAAAATTTATATCTGGAGTGGGACTTCAGCTGATTTTACTTGGGTAAAAATGGATTTTGGGTGGGCTCAGGAGGTTAGCATCAGCGACTGCAATGTTTCTCCAAACTTCTGTTAGAGTTGCAGCTGAGACCTTGAGCCCCCCCCCAGCCTCATTTCAACCCCATTCTGTTTGGCTACATCTGTCTCCAGCTCCGTGATCATTTCTGCGAGCTCCTCCGTGACACAGCTGACGGCCGACCGCGTTAAATCCGCTCACAGCCATCCTTCCGGGTCTAACTCGGCGTGGTCAGAAGATCCACTTCATGACTCGTCTCCTCTGAGTTTCATACATTTTGTGTATGTTCAGAGGGTTCCCCGTTGAAGGGAGGACGCCGGCGTGCGCCACAGCTTAGCAGAGTGGGCACGTCAGCTGGGTTTAGGCCGGATGAATGTGACGGACACGTTTGCTGATGCTAGTGTGGGGGGTGAGGTAATACACTGCATCATGCTAGTCTATTTTAGGAGCATCGTCTCAAAGTGTCCCACTGTTGCATTCAAAATGTTGTTTCTTTGCAGCGTTTGGCAACGATGACCGTCCCTGATCTTTGACTCGAAAGGGGATGCTTCCCGATCATTTATGCAAAAATTACCACCGTGTGTGTGCCAGAGCCACCCCCATCCCCCCCAGTCCCACGTGAATGTAGGCTTCTGCCCAAGCTCTGTGCTGTCCTAATGCTGTGACTGGACAACCTCCATTGGGTCAAGTGGAGATTTGCCTCTGAATCTGGGGGAGATTGTGTGTTATGCTGTCACCAGCCAGCGGTGCATCAGGATAAAGCTGACTTTTAATTAAAAAGAAGTTAACTCTGCATTTTCCGGGCAAAAGGTGTTCTTTGTGATTTCACCTTTGATGACTTAAAGACCCATTCGAATGAAAAGTGTTTTTTTTTTTTTGACATGTTTTTGTGGTAATTTTCTGATGATGAAGGACATATAAGGAAAATTAAGCTCAAAATTGCATTTCTGAGTACTGGACTTTCCGCACTAAAAGGTGCACAGTCACTGACAGATCTATTTTTGATCTTATATCATATATAAGGATCACCGAGCTATGATGATATGCTTGCACCGCCCTCGGCAACTCAAGTTCAATAGACCGCTATCAATGAAAAGTAAATGTAAATATGCATTTCAGGTTTCCAAAATCATAACTTTCATGCATCAACTCACAAGTTTCTGCGACTGTTTTTAACCTCCATGTACAAAACACGCGTACATTGAAAGCGCGTTAAAAGTTTAACCAGGTGGAACTTTGACCAGTCAGGGTCTCAGATTTGGTATTGACATTTGAGGCTCGTTTCCACTGAGCAGTCCGGTCCGGTAAGGAGTGATATATTATGGTCCAGGTAATTTGTGTGAGCAAAATAAGGCTGCCACAAACGATTATTTTAATAATCGACTAATCACCGATTAATCATTACGATTAGTTGACTCCATCGTTAGCTTTAAACTAACTAAAAACTTGATATATAGCAGTACCTTCAAAAATGCTAGTGTGAATGCCATAAGGTGAATTTGGCCGGGGAAGATGCTAGTGACGATAGGTGAAGATGCTGAAATTGTTGGCTAAAAACACTGAAGTTGATAGCTGAAATCAGAGAAGCTTATAGCTGAAAATGCTGAAGCTGATGGCCAGCTTAAATATTAGCGAAACCCCAAAACACCCTTAAAAAAAGCCTAAAATAGCCAAAATAGCTAACATACAGCTGAAATTTTAGCTAAACTCCAAAATAGCCTAAAAAACCTTAATAAATGCCAAAATAGTCCAAAAAGATAGCATAATGCCATTATAACTTTCAACTTTACTACACTCAGACTCCATATAATATAAAGTATTACTATTAAATTATTCGTCGACTATTTTAATAGTCGATTAGTCATCGATTAATTGACTAATCATGGCAGCCCTAGAGCAAAATTCAACTGAGTTAAGTTAAGCCTCGTTTCTACTCAGCAGTTTGTTTTCACGGCGCATGTGTGGTGTAGACCACTAGCACGCCGCTAGCTAACCCTATATCAATCACACCGTCGCCAAGGATGGTCGATGTCGTCGGGTTTCAAATAAAGTGGCGGTGCACATATCAGGAAGCTACGGTGATCCAGTGATTAAAATATGTCTATGATTCTGATGCATCCATTTGCAGGTGACTAGATCCACGTTATCCTCATCTGATCTGAAACAACATCATCATAATTAAGACCACTAGGAACGCTTTGACGGTAGATCAAAAGATGATCGGAGTGGATCTTTAACACGATAAAAAGACAAATCAGTCACTGCAGCTGTTTTCTCTTTAACAGTTTTTCCTCTTAACATTAATACATTCCTGAAGCCAAAGTAAACATTTCTGCCACCTCAGCGCCACCTGCTGGGATGCGTTGTTTGCCTTTCTGAACCCGAGGAGCCCGAGGTCAAACGAAACAATTGTCCAATTAAAGCGTGACTCTGAGGAAAAACGCTGTCAACACCCCACCCCACTTATTGTACACACACACACCCTGATCCACACCCCCATCCGCCGTGAACACAAATAAACCAGATGTGCAGCGAGCGCCGCACAGCCAGAAGGAAGCAAACCCTCGGATAATTGCGACGGTGATGCCGCCCCGGGGGGCCAATGCAGGAAGGAGTGAAATGGTCAGGCGGGGGGGTATCAAAGATGCAGAAGCACGAACACCCCCTCCCAGGTTGTTGTAGGCGATGACCTTTATGGCTCACGTCCAGATAGCTTTTATGTCTTCGCCAGACAGACGTTCCACCACCGCAGAGTGTTTCCAACCAACACAAGGAAAGAGGAAACAGGAATCAGACCAGACTTACTGTTGGGGGGGGCAATCCTTTATCTATTACGAGATGCTGACAATCAGCAATAAAACATCTCTCCTGGTCATTGAAGCCTCACTGCTTCGTGACTCATGATCAGATTTTACGTTAAGAAATTGAGACTGCATCGTCTTAAAATACGCATTCTTTCTAGTTTTAAATACACACCACTGTGTTGATCCACCTTCAAAAGATCGACAGATCATAAATGAAGCATGTGTGATCGACTGCTGTGCTTTACACGGAAACTGTAAATACTAAACAAAGTGTTAAAAAATGTTCTGTTTCTGAAATTTGATGTTTTTACTTGATGAGAAGACAGAAAGTTTGACTTTAAATCTGCTGGGACAGTTGGAGGGAACGCAGCAAACTTCTGTGGTCGAGTTTTTCTTGTTCTTCTGCTTTTGCTCAGAGTTCAGTAAAGTTCCGGATTCAATTTAAGATCGACTTTAGGATAGATATTTATAGAACGCTCATTAAAGTTGCCTTCTGTAGAAGCTTTAGTAAAAACAATTGAGTTTATTTAATGGTTTATGTCCCTTGCATGACATTTGCATTTAAATTACTACCCTCAATACAAAATTTTAGGGTCTTTACCTTTGTTTAAAATATATATTGTTTCTATTTTAGGCTTTTTAAATTGTGGCTTTAATTGATAATATTGAGTATCTAATTTGTCAATTTTCAAGTATTGACTGATATTGAAAGCTCTTATAGGATATTTAAATTGATAAAAATAAAATACTGATGTGGAATAACCAAAAACACCAAACTTAATGACAAACAAAACATTAAATGCAGTTTACTTCAATATAAACTCAATTTAATTTACTTAAGGATCAAAGTTGGCCTTTGGTTAGCTCAGTCAAGAAAAAAATATGAATATATAAACATTTTTTGGTCCTTCTGTTTATTTCCTCAATAGTATCTCATTAAAGTCCAGTCATGGCCACGCCCACAACTTCTTCTCCAATTTTGTTGCAAACCAGGAAGTGTTAAAAGTTGCGTTGCAGTTCCTCAACAGACCACTGGAGGCTGGTGTCAGAAGGAGCAAATTTCCCTCGACTGTGAAAGTCGGACTTTACACCAAAATAAAGATACTTATAGTCCGGTTTTTATATAGTTTATTGATTTATTTTACTTTATTTTCAGTTCTTGACAATTTTGAGGGAGGTTATTTTTTTTAGATATTTTATTAGAGTTTAAAGTTGTGCAACATTAATGGAAAACTCTTGCTTTACTTTGTCTCAAAGTAAAGCAATAGTTTTTGTCAGTAATTTTCAGAATTTGTGTAGTGGGCGGAGCAAACACAGTGCCCCTCCCCCTTTTAATCATCATTTGTACTGTCTGGAGTCCTATGATTGACTTCAGGCAGAAAAACAAGCTACAGGAGAGGAAGGTAAAATTTTTTGGTCGCTGATTGGTCGATGGAGATGAACAGTCCTACTGGGAGTAAAGTTGCTGCTGGAGTTGAATTTCGGGGGCGTGTCTTCATGACGTACGTTTAAACCGTATGGCTGGTGTGTTGCTGATGTATTTGCATTAACCATTTAGCCAATACAGAGCTATATCTTTGATAATTATTGGATATTTGTATACTTTATGGATATTTTCCTGCATCCTCATACTGTAGAGTTCTCTTATAAAGCTTTAGTTTGTTCCTGATGTTTGTGTATCTTTAGATTTTTCCCATGTTCATCTGATACCGGCTACTTTGAAGATAAAGATCTGGAAACATCCTGAGGACAAAAAAAAGTTCTGATTTTACAGATCAAACCTTGAGAATTTTAAACATATAGGCTCCTGGCTTTTTGCTAACATTGATTAGGAACAAACTTAAACCCAGATGAGCTCATTAACATGTGAGACGGCTGAAGAGATTCTCTATCATTGTTTCCTTTTTTAATTTTCTATACAGTTCTGCAAAATCCTAATGAACTGGTGAGTCTTTGCTTTGAAATGATTTTTCCCTCAGTCTTAGTTTCTTTTGGGGATTGTTTTAGTTAAAAAAAAAAAAAAAACTCCCCAAACCAGATTCTGATCGGGCACATCCAGAGGTTATCTGAACATGCTCAGTGGTTTATAGAAAGCATTTCAATTATTAATTCACGTTTCTTCATGTTTTCTAACAAATATTTGCAGCGGGAAGAATTTCTTCCTAAATTATTGATTGGGGAAAGACACAAAGGACGGCAATGTTTTACTTTACGATTAAAAATATGAACTTTAATGTGTATAACCGGTAAATGATGGCCATACAAATGCTGCTGTGTTCAGTTGGTGCTGTATTATACTTGGTGTTGGTCATTGAAGAAACCTGCAGAGATTAGGGGACGCTTTTTCTGACCAGTCGAGCTGCTATTTGTGGTCAATATTTAGGCGCCCGAGGATTCAAAGACCCGTCACGTTACAGTTCACACACTGATACATATTGATTCTCATTATGCAGTTGACCTTTCAGGCTCATAATCATTCATTGGCATTCACTTTGTTGTCAAACTTGAGTCATCTACAGAAGATTTTTTTCCTTTTTCCATCTTTTTTTACAGCTCAGATCTAAAAGAGGAAGAGGGAGGCCGAGTTCTGAGCCGGAATTGTTTTTCAAACTAATTTCGGCCCGATTTTATGTGGGATTAAAGCAGAAACCTTAAAACCCAAGAGCCCCCGCTCACTCTGTAAACTACTGATGATGTACATAATTTATAGTGTCTGTGTATTTTTGACAAAAGAGGAAAAAGGAAATGACTCGGCGGCCCAGATGCATGTTTCCTTTTTGGGGCTTTCCTCCCATCGACTTTTACGAAAGTAGAAAAGCTTCAAATTTTCATGTCTTTATTATTAGATGCTAAGTCATTATCAGCTACTGCACCCGTGTACAGGAAACTTTAAGATGCTCGACCTAAAGCCTTTATGGTAAATGCAAAGCTGAAGGCTCCTTTGAACCTCAGGAGTTGTCCTCGTTGAACTCGACTCGTGAGGATTTGGCAAAAGACAGCATGAAATCATTGTTTTCCCTCGAGGAGATTCTCATCCACCCAGTATAGATGTCTTTCTTGGAAACTGTTCATCAATCTGGGAACGTCCGACTGGTTTTTATCAAGTTTTGGTAAACTTCTGTTTTTTATCAAGCTGGATGTCTGATGTGTTCTTGGGTTAAAGTGTTTAAATCTCTGCTATAAAAGCTTTAAAGACCCACTCTGATCTATTTTTAAAAGCGTTCCCATTGTTTTTATTATGATTATGCCGTTTTTAGCCAAAATCTGAAAACTAGGACATAGTTCCTGAAGAGCGGCAGTAACTCACTAGAAATTTGCCTCTGAGCTTTAGGCTGGACAATTGGCAACCCCCGCCCCCCTTCCCCTCCCCAAAGCTGGGAGCTTGTGGCCCGCCCAGTAAGCCTAATAGATCAATAATTGATCCATATAAGTAGAGATTGATATAACACATAATGCTAAAGTCCGCTAGCTTGGTGCTAACATGTAATGGGATTTCCCACAGGGCGGCTAGTGCTAACGCTCGGTTTACCTAAACATTTCTGACTGAATAAACATCTCAAAGGCACAACAAACTCAAAGGTATTAATTTTCCAGACTCATTTAAGGAAATATTTTTAAAGTAACCATTTGTGGTCCAAAACATCGTTTTTTGCTCATACTTTATTCTTCTGGAATAAGGTGTAATGCTATAGTGCTATCGTCACCTAGTGGTCAAACCGAAACGCCCTCCAGGAGAAGGAGAACAATTGTTGGAGCTTCTCCGTTTGAGAATCCATGGTATTAACTGTATGGTATAATTTCACTAATGCATTTTACAGTATGTGAACTGTATCAGATTAATATGAAAATATTTAATGTATTTCTAAACAAATGTGTCTAAATGTTTAAATTCAGTATTTAATTGAATTTAATTGAATTGAGAGGATCCAGAGAATTAAAAAAAATCGAATTGATTCAGGTTCTGGTGAATCCAATAGAATTGATTTTGGAAATTATTGGCGATACCCAGTCATAAAAAAAGGATTAAACCGCCATGGAAAGTGATAAATTGTTTGTTTTGGAAAGCAGAGCTTGGTTTCACATCTCACACGCCGGCCTGATCACTGACAGACTGCAACAGAAGCTGCCAGACAAAGAAGAGCACGCTAAAAAGCTCACAAACAAACACATCAGGCTGCCAGAAGTTCAAGAAAAGCTTAGAAACAAAGTCTGACACGTTTGAGCCTGAAAGGGTTGCACAAACATCTCTGCAGCCTTTCGACTCCAGAGAGCCACAGAACAGAGTTCCGTCATCCACTCGCGGAGAGAACAGGAGAACGCTCAGAGCGAGCCGAGGACTTGTTCAGGAGGGCGTCAAAGAAGACGCAAAGAATGTCAGGCCTCACTGGACTCTGATCAGGTCGGAGTTCATGATTCGAAAGTCAGAAATAAACTTTTGGACGAACATGGATCTATGGGAGAGTTATTCTTAAAACTTCTGAACTCATGTTCTTACGAGACTCGAGAGGAATATTCTGGAAAAGTGTTGAACTTTGCGTGAATCTTCCAGAACCTACTGAGAAGAGCAATAAAGCAACAGTCTAATGTAGTTCACATTAACAGGTTGCCATAAAAGCAACCCCAGCAGTTCCAGCCACTACAACCTGGAGCCATGCAAAGCTACCACCAGGGGCTGAATCGAAGTCCTGCCCTCTTGTTTCCACTCACAAGCCCGTCTCCAGTTTGTATAAAATGGATTCTTACTGGCCACTATTTTGTGAGGGTAGTAGTGCAACAGCCTGAGCCTCCATCAGTTCATTAACAGTCCAGTGGATGCCTGGTTTCAGGTTGACGTACACCACCACAGTTGTAGTAATAGTAGTAATCTATTACATTTTGCCGCAGCAGAGTGGTGACCTCGTGTAGCCCGCTTTCAAGTGGAATGGCTGTGGACTTCCTGCAAGTTGACTCCTGATTGGAGGGAGTGGTTGCTTAAAGGCCGTGACTAACTATGCCACTATGTACATTTTGTGAATTTTCCAGGTATGAAATTCCAAACTTTCGCAACACATGCGTGATACATACGTGTTTTTGGCGTTCGTCATTCGTCGACATGCGCAGATATCTGTCGAGGGTTTCGGCCGACACGTCTTTACGTGAAGTCGGTTTGAGTTGTTCAAAATTTGTGTTCAGTTGAGAATTACGTAGTCTATGCGTATTTCACGTATTTTTATATGCAATTAATGTGTAAATCTCACGCAATTGTACATGATTTTTGCGAAATTCATAGGAAAATTTGTGGCTTTCCACGACCGGTCCATGTATGGCTAACAAACTTTTCACACATGTGTCACTGAAGTATAACTATCAGAGCACATAACCATAAAATTACGAAATTTGGGCCAGATTTAGATTTTATATTGATTTATATAATTTAATTTGTACTTCTTCCGTGGTGTTAACATGGTACCTTCATGATACATCTGTGAATGTTTCACGTTAAAAACCACAACTTTCTCACTTTTTCCACATATATTCATCTATGACCAACTTCCACCCATACAATATATGCAAATATGGCTTTGTGACACGTCATAGAAACGTTGACGCAAACCAACTCCGACCAATCACTGCTTACCGGCGACGCCTGGCTCCAACATGGGGGCATCTGTATCACAATCAAATGACAACTTTTAATTTCAGCCAGAAAAAATAAGTTTTCTATGGATGACGTCACTCTCACTGACTCCAGTTCTCATATACAGTCAATAGACTGGACTTTTCTGGAACTTATAAACATGGAAATGAAGGATGTGAACAACTGAAAAACCTAATGAATCTGGTATTAGTTTCTGAGTGCCGTCTTCACGTTGTCTCGGCTGAACGTCGAGCTGCTGCTTTTCTTTAGTCTTTGATGGAAAAAAAAGAAAAATGTCCAATGATCGTCCTTCCGTCTTTGGTAACCTTAACAGCACAAGACAGCGAGGAAATAGCCTGAAAAATGTGGTTCTTTTGGTACTTTTAAGCCACCAAGTGTCCTTTTTTTTACACTCTGCATCTATTATGACTTTCTCTTATAAAAACTCATATTTCTAATCAGATCTTGACAAATATCATCCTCCAACCCCTCTTCTCTGTCCTTCATTCTCCACGATGAACCTGCGTTCACCCCATCGTCACTGGGGGACGGTTTAATTCCTAACATTAAGCTTTCATCAAAGATTGAAGCGCTAAACTTGGAGAAAGTGATGCAAACTTTTGGAAATTTAAAGTGGCTCATGAAGAAAACATGAATCCTAAAGGTCCATGTTCATCTTTCAGACAGATACGAGCAATGAAGGGCTTCTTTATACGTGAGGTTTGAATTCTGGATTTAACAGAGATAACCGCGAACAAATACTCCAGAAGAATCGACATTTCCCTTAAAACATTTCTTAAAAAGTTTCCGGAGGATTTCTTGGAAACACAACAGGACTGGATATATTATCTGGATGAAGCGCTTGCTGGAGAAAAACTTTGTCTTTGAGAACAATAAGATTGGATTTGTGCAGAACTTGGTTTTCATTGGTGAATAAACTCTTGACTTAAACAAAAAATCTACAGAAAGTTTGTGGTGCGGAGAGGTCACATTTTAGATGTTGATGGGATAATGATTAAATGAAGATAAGATTAAATAAAAGTTCAACTTTTTGGCTTTTATTTCTAGATTAGAGTGCATTTCTTATTTAAAAAAATATCTCTGGTCTATCAAACCAAATAATTTTTTTCTTTTTAAATCATCGTTATCTGTAGTTATAGTTTTTTCTCCCAAAAATGTTTTTGTGATTGTTTTGTTGCTTCTAACTTTATAAAATCAATTAAAGCTTAATTTTTGATGTTAGGAAAACCTTAAAGATCCTCCTAAAATATATTACAACTTAACCCACATTTATTAAGGATGCCACACTGCTTGGTTTAGAACTAAATTGCGTGTTACACCATTTAACCAAATCATAGGGGAAGCCAAACGTTGTATGTTTACGTCAAAAGTGTCAAACATTTTTCCTAAATTTAACAAGGATTTATTATTTATTGTTTCATAACATTAAACCAAGCTTGGTATAAAACAAATGAAATGCTTTTGTTCTTTGTTGCTTTCTTATATGAAATTAAAAAAGGATTTTTCAAATATTTTTGTTGTTGTTGTTATTTTGTAATAAATTCCTCGTAAATCAAACCGAAACAAAACTGTGACCCAAAAAATTGAGGTGTGTAGAGAAAATGGAATCATTGCATCCCTAATTTTTATTAAAAAAAAAAAGATGTTAGAAGTTTCATATTATTATTATTGGGAAGCAATGAAATAAGCTGCCACTTCCAAAACAACCGAAACATCTCTGGGCTCAAGTGAAGCGGCATTTTCCAATCTTCCGCTGGTTTAACAAAAATCTTCTCAAATTAAGAACAAAAACGCAAAGGTGTTTCTCTTTAAAAATCTGACATCTCGGTTTGCTCACACGACTGCCTTCAGCTGGAGACTCTTCACACTCCTTCCCCAAGTCGCCTCGGCTGTCAGAGGGGGTAAAGTCAGCTGAACGCACGCTCTGATGCACTTCATTATTCTGCAGACTAAACGTCTGGCTCGGTTATCTGTCTTCAGAGAAGCAAAGGAGTTGTAGACCGCTTCTTCGTCCTGCCATGACCCGCTTTTAACAGGAACGAGCTGCTTTTATCATGCATCATATCCCAGTTCACCTGTATTAAACGGCGATTGATGTTCATACTGCTAACCACGGCGAGCTGAGTTCACGCCGTTCACAGGAGTGGGCAATCACAACACATATTGATATAAAAGAAATGAGGAATTGTAATATTGAAGAAAACATTTTTATCTGTTCCTGCAGTTCAATTTATGTCACATTTCTTCCCCACAACGTTTTTTTTTATTTACAAAAGTTGAAATGAACTGAAATGAGTCTGTAGACAAAGAATTGATATTTTTCAGCATTTTTTTCTGATAGTTGCGACTCAAAAATGCAGATTTGATTGAATTCCTCCCTTTAATCCACATGTTAATCACATATAAATGACCTCAGATCCATCACCTCATCCAGAGCACCAACAAGGATTCTTATCAATGATCTAATTTTCTTAAACAGTGGATTGTTGGGAATTTAATGCAGTCGAACTTTGTGAGCTCTGAGTCCTTTCTTGAATTTCTCCCCAAAGTTCACAAAATGTCAACGAGGATGCTACAGTTGGAAGTATGGGATGGAGGCGTTCTACGGGGACTACAGACAGAATCTAGTTTCAGCTTTAATCTGTTGAAAAACATCTTAAGGTTTTTGCACAGTGTTCCTGTCAAATAAACTAATAAGCAAACTGAAAACAAGGTCAATATTAAGGTTAATTTTTGGAAAGCTCAAACATCTTTTAATCTAATTCATTAAAGACACAGGCCATTCTATTTAAAAGAATTCCCAGTGGTCTTTTTACAAAGATTATTCTGTATTTAGTCTAATAAATAAAAAATAACTGTTATTTTCTAGGACATAGTTTCTGCAGAGTGGCAGGAGTTCATTAGAAATTTGCCTCTGAGTTGTGGGCAGAGCAACCCCGCCTCCCCCTTCCCTTCCCTGTTGAGGAAGCTTGTGGCCCCGCCCAGTGTATTTTCTTCATAACAAATATCTTTTCCAACAATTTGCATAAAGAAATACTCAAAAATGCAATCTAAACCTTATTTTTTTATTTATTTATATATACCTATGTCCTCCATCACGTTAAAACTACAATTTTTATTGGAGTGGGTCGTTAAGAAAATGCAGAGGGTGAACATATGTTGCTTTAGACGTTGTTAATCAATTGAAATTTTTATAAGTGGCTCATAATTGAAGTAAAAAAAAAAAATCCAGCCCTTTATTGCCTACAACTTCAGTTTGGTGTTTTTATTCCTCGTATATTTGCAGTATTTCTGCAGTCGTTGCTTTATGGAACAGTTTCCTCCTGACCTGCAAACACACAGAAGCCCCCATGGTTCCACATCACAAACAGAAGATCTGGGTTAGCGTCGGTCCTCTGGGTGTTTGGTGCTTAAATCTCCGGAGGACAGTGACTGAGGCCGCGTTGCCGAGGTGCAGATTAATTGAATGGTTTTTGGGCATAATTTGCCTAAAAAGCAACACGAACACGTTGGTGTTTGTTCTGTGAGTCAGCTTAGAGGAGGAGGTGGCTCTGCTGCGGCCGCTTTTAGTGTAATGAGTTACTGTACAGGCTTTTCAGAAACAAAGTTCATCTAAAAATATGCAAGAAAAGCTGCAACTTCAAACATGTCAGTGGGTTTGATGCAGAGATTTCAAAATGATGTTGAAAACTGAGACACAAATGCACAAAAACAGATGCACCAAGACTAAAAAAGCTATAAAAACTGTTTTTTTCTTTCAAATTTAGAATATTTCTGAGAATTTAGAAACTATTAAATATATTTAGCAAAAAAGGAGCCTCAAATTGCTGTTTCTTAAATGCAATACATATAATATGTAGAAACTGTGTAATAATTAAAATTGAAAACATTTCTGACTTTTTACCTGCAGAGTTTTATTATTAGACCCTCAAACGTGGTTGTGTCACGCTCGGCGGTCTCATCTGTTGGCGTGTCTCGTTAGGCCTCGTTTCGCTCAGCTCTGTCACTTGTAACCCCCCCCCCCCTTCATTCTTCTGCCGTGCAGCGTCGTCTGTGAGGGGGTGTTGAATAATGCAGCTGCATGGTGACAGCGCGCCGTGACGCTGCACTCTGCCGTTTTGCTCGTGTCACTCAGCCGGGGCTTCTTTGAGCGCCGGTCTGGACGTTTTCTGGTGGGGATGGGTGCTATCAACTGAATGTTGTGGAGTATTTTGAAAATGTTTTTGGAAAACAGCGTGGATTCATGGGAAGTCCCTAAATAATAAGTCGTGCTTTCTCTATGGGCTTGCATGGACCTCCCACCCCTTTGACCTGATGTAATAGAAACATCTGAGAGTAGGAAATATACAAGTCATGTGACAGTTTCCTCAGCTTGATGGACAGGAAATGAGGCAGGAAACAGACAGTGTCTGAAATGTTTCATCGCTCCATCATAGATCACTTACTTTTTTTGACTTTGTGTTGCTCTCGTAGATTTGTTTTTAAAAACCTGTTAAAGTCTGATTTCCTCTGTTTCTTTAACCCATTAGAACTCATTGTGTCATCCGTGTAACAGAAAAACGTCAGAAATGTGTTCACTTGGTCTGTGGTACATTCCACATGATTTTATTTTTTAAAACAAAAATCTGGATAGTTTTAAAGGTTAACACCAATTTTTAAAGCATCATTACTGAAGAAAATTGTCTGTCTGATGGATAAAATCTTTGTTTCCTGTTGGTGTTTCAGCTGCAAACTGCAGATTTGTGAGGGAGTTTAAACTTCTCCATTTTTCCCGTGTCAGGAGCGAGGATTCACTCTCAAGTTGCTGAATGTTCAAAAGATCTAATAAATAAATTTATTTAATCATGAGTTTTTCCTGAACCATTCTTAAACTAGGCTGTACTCGCTCTGCAGGTCTTTACGCATGATTCCAATCTGGATTTTTGCTAAATGCATGTTCACAATGCACTTTTGAGTGTGACTTGTGCCTGATTCTGGTGATGACAGACGAACCAGTGGTAGGGAAAAAATCGATTATGATCCATAAACGATTCTGAATCGTTTTGTGAATTTTAAATAATTGATAATCAAAAAAAAAAAAGATTTAAAGTAAAAGTAACACACAAATTTGGCTGACCTTCCCGATCTCGACACCCGATTGACCCAGATTTTGCTTAAAGCAACTGTTTGGATGCACTTTGGCTTTCATAGTGTTGCAATTGGATAAAAAGTCAGGCGGTTAACAAAATCACAATGTGCATCTAGCTAGACACTATTTATTCAGTTGGACATGAGTTAAAGAGCGTTTCATTAAAGTTGGTCTAATGAAAAAACCCACATCTCATTCAAGGCTGTTGAGTTCAGGGAACATTTTTACCTTTTGATGCTGTGAAGGATTTTTGAGTATTAAATGAAATATTTTTAATGACAGAATTTTTATGTTGGTAATGAAAGTTAAACAAGTACACTGATCTTGTCTTTACCTAAAAATGCACTTTGGTGGAGAAAAGGAAGTGATATTGGTCTAGTGTTTTGTAGTAAAGAGAAACATTTCTAATGGGAAAACTGCAGGTCTGGGATGCATTGATGATTGTTTCATAATTGAATCGTTGCCTCCTAAATCCTAATCGAATTGTGAGGAATTTCAAGATGCCCACCTCTAAAGCGAACACATGTGTCGTGTGCAGAACAACACTAGTCCCTTTACAGGACGGAGAAGTTAAGGTGGATTTTTCTTTTTTGTTGGTTTGTTGTGATGTTTAAATGAAAGAAGCAATGAGGAGAAAACTGGCTGCCATATTTGGCTTTCTTGCTTCCTGTCTGCATAGATTTTGGCTGAATGTTGCACATTAGTGACACTAAAGCTTCTACTGATTGACGAAGATCTCACTCAAAATGATTGGCGTACCAAACAAGAAGTACCCGCTGGCTCCAGCTGTTACTCAGTCATTCTTTTTGTCAGAATGACCATTCGTGCTCTAGTTAAACATCTTCCTGATAATCATATTTTTTTTCTCCATATTTTTTCTTTATTGCAAGTTATTCAAGTTATAAAGTGACCAACCAGAGTCTACTTTGACAGTTTGACGTCTTCTTACCAACGTCTAGTTCCAAAGTAGTGGCGTCCATGTCACAAAAAGATGGCGACTGACTATTTGGTTGGAGCCAGATGTAAGACATTTTCTATGAGTGACGTTGAACTCATTCGGTCCAGTTCTCATAAAACAATGATCTGACCTAAGAGCATACTTCAGGTGACCCACTTTGAGTGAATGTGTACGTTTCTTAAACTCCTAAACAATTCAAATTTGGCCTAAAAATACAGAATTTTGTGTTTTTTCTCGTCATCCTGAGTTTTCTCGGGTCAAAGTGAGACCTGAGTAATGAGCACTGCTAAAAATAGACTGACCGATTTAAGGAAAGTCTCATTTAAAGTCAGTTTAATATTTTCTTTCTATGTGGGCTGCCTGTCCAACAAATGTTCTTTTAAAAAAGCTTTTAAGTGTTTGATTCATTTGCAGACTGAGGTTTCCCACATTATGACACTCCCTCAGCATCTCAAGAGTCTAAATGAACGTTTAGCACATCGTTTGAAAGACATTCAGAAAATATGAGAAAAGCTTGTTAGAAAATGAAAGTATAAATTAGGTTTCAGTTTCCTGTTTTCTCTCTGCTGCCAGCCACTATTGATAATTTGGAGGCAACTCATTTAGAGTTCTGTTAAAGATGAATTGGTGAAAGTTTGAGCTTAAATATTGATGCTGTGGCGTCTCGTGACTGTGGATCTGCTTCACCAACACCCACATCCATGATGGAGTTAGCTTAGCATCCAACCCAAGAGACGATTCTGTTTGAGGACTTACTGTCCCAAAAGTGTCACTAAGCCGCTGACATGAGAGCTGCCTCAAAGTGCTCAAATTCTGTTTTAAAGTGTGATCATGTGTTCAGGGTTTTCTAGAAATGAGCTTCAAGAATAAAAAATATTCAGGATTTTATCTTTTTTAAATTCACAGATCACTCAACACTTTCTAAATTGATTTAATTGAAATATAATTCAATGTAAATAAAATAGTTTTTAAATTTCCATTGTTGGAACACTTTTCCTGTCGTAGATGCTCTGTATGAATTTTAAAAGGCCCTGGATGGCTCAGCTCACAGAGGAGACGAGGAAATTACAGCACAACTTAAATGAATTCAATGTCAGAATGAGAAATTCTCTTATTGTCATGTCACGCAATTATGCTTCCAAGGTGTTCAAAAGGATCTATAAAAGTCTGAAAAATGCATTTTAAATCTAAAATATAAAAATTATAAGTCTAAAATATGTACTTCCAGTTGAAAATATATATATATATTTTCTTTATCTGTTTTGCCTGGATAAATTAAGATTAAGTTAAAAATAAAAACAAATACAGAATTACAGCTTTTCTTGATTATTGAGAAGCTGCTTTTTTCCATCACAGCGTGTTCATCAGAAGGGTTATACTCTGAACAAAGGATGTAACTTTTATTAATAAAATAATTAGTTCATACTTAAAAATTTACTGAAAAGTTGTTTTGGCTGAAGAAAATTAAAAAAAAAAAAGTTTTTGAAAGAAGGAACTCATAGATTTCACGCATCAATTTAACAAACTGACTCTGTAATCTGTTCTAAATCTGTTTCAGTTTTTAATAGTTTTATAAGTAAAATCAAAATTGTGACCTCATATAGATTAATAGATGAGATAAATAGAATTTATTCTGGACTTGGAGTCCAGTCAGTCATAAAAATCCACACTAATCCAATACAGGAGGGAGTGATAGGAGTGCACAAGATAAAAACAAAGTCCTAAAAATCATTATTAAAAACGCAGAAATGGAAGGAAACAAAAAACACAATGAAAATAATAAATGTTTATATTTACACCAGAAATCATACTAGTGTCTTTGACCGTTAAACTTGTGAAAAATAATCACATTTAGAGACTTTAGCTACTAAAGTGTCAAAGTTTGTTTCTAGTTTGTACTTAAAGTTGTTGACGGCGTCGTCCACGTGGACTCATTCCTAAAAGTCGTCCTGAAAGCCGCTCTGTTGGGTTTGTTTAGTCACGAAGTGGAAGCTGTCAAACGCGTGACTCAGGGTTTATGATTCATGCTGCAGAGTGTGCGGAGCGACGCAGCAGGAACCGACCTGAGATGTTGTTGTCCACGCTTTATTCAGGCTCTCCTTCCTCACCACTTTTTTCACTCGTCCATGAAGCTGGAACAAAGCGGGCGTGGGCGGAGCTTTCACCTCCGACATGAAGAACACGAGCCGGCCTTTTAAAAATAGTCTTTTATAGATGTTTTTGTTCACAAAACTATAAAAATAAAGTGGAAATTCTGAAAGTAAAAACATACAAACACTTGTTCATATTTTTAGATTAAAATAAAAAAAATGGTACTGTTAGACTGTTTGGATCTTCCCATCCTTTGCCGGACAGAAATGCCAAGCAGGGTGGAATGAGCGAGGGGGGGCAGCCACAACTTTCCCAGAGGCTCATGCAAGCGTCAGTTTGTGTTATAAATCATTCAGAGACACTCAGAGGAGCACAATACATTTTTATCCCTGTCCTCCCATCCCCTCGTCCTCCTCCACTCCTTTATTATTCAATACGCTTCCCCCCCGGAGCGCCGATCTGCTCCGTCAGAACTCCGGAGGACGGGGATGAAGGTTCGGAGAGGAGGCTAAACATGGATTCAGAGGAGAAGAGGCGCCCCTCCGTTCACGACTGGAGGAGAAGTCACAGGGTCACTGATGCCAAATCGGGAACCGCGTTGGGGTCCTGATCGGTTGCATGTAGAAGACGTTTCCTGGTTTTGGTCTCCAGCTGCTCTGATGCTCATGTTTGTGGGGCATCAGATGATCGTGTCCTTGAACTCCTGCTTTTATCCGAGGAACAATAAAGATTCACCTGCAGACGAAGGTCGCTCCCCTCGTAAACCAGGACAGCACATGTAGGAGCAGCATCAAAATGACGTCTGGTTTCTTTGGAGTTCCAGAACCGAGCAGATCTGACCGTTTCTGATTACCATTAAGGAGATTTGTTGAGTCATTCCACCATCTGCTATGTAGAAATCAAAGCCTTCCCTCTGTTTGTTCAGGGTGAACGCCACCTTCCTAATTTTATGAGCCAAACAGCAAAGGAAGATGAGAAATAAACCAAAGTCCAGATGTTTTCGCTCGTTTCTCAATAAAACCAACATTTTTGGGGTGTAGGTAACTTTTATAGGTTTCAAACAGCTGCAGACTTCAATGAATGCTCAGTCTACTCACAAAACGCAGTCATGATGAAGAATCGTTTATAGATGATTATAACTTATAAATGTTTTTTTTTTTTTTTTTCCC